>NW_020447275.1:274031-506317 GCF_003343035.1 Apteryx rowi | reverse complement strand
GGGGGGGGGGGGGGGGGGGGGAAGAGAATAGTCATTTCAGTTCCTCATAGCGTTTCGTCATTTTAGATGCTTCCTGGCTTTTCCCAGCAGCATTAAAAATAGAGTTAAACATATAGATTTCCAGCAACACTCCTTCAGTTCACTTTCTTGCCAGTTTTCAAGAAAACTGCCCATACTTTATTTGCCAATTTTTATGGAATTTTGGCTCAAATGATTTTTAACTACTTAATACAGATCACATTTATTATCATCATCAGTGGAAAATATCTTCTCAGATTTCCTTATACTATAAGCAGTGGGAATATAATTAATTCATTCTGCAGTTTTACAAATATTTAAATCCACTACAAATACATCATCGAATGCATTTTCTCAAATTCCTATGCTTTTTGCAGCTTTGTTTCTGGCAACACAGATATCCTTCTGCTGATGATCAGATTGCCCTTCAGCCATAGAATAATCCCTGGAATAAACCTATTGATTAATTCTCTTGCAACATACCAATTTATATGACAATAGGGAACTATTTGTATTGCTAGAGACTATTTCTCCCTGACATGTGCACACATTTTGACTTCACTTTTGATACATCTCACAAGCTGCCCTGAAGTTTGACTAGCTATCCATCATCCCACTGCAGCTCCAACACTTCTGTTACAAGAAATTCCATTAAACACTAGGGGTCAGTCAACTGTATTAGAAACATAATGCAATTTACTACAGTATACACTTAATGGGGCTTAAGGGAGAGAAAGGATCACATGCACAAATTACAACTTTAGGAATCAGACCTAAATCTACACTGCATAAAGTCTAAACTATTAACAGTCTGTGATGAATCCTTAATATAACCCCATGCCTAAATTCTTTCACCAGACTGTATAATCTGTACTGCATCATCTTTTAGGGTTTATCTGTATCTATAATTTACTATGCATTGATCAGAAAAATTTTCCACTAAAAAAAAAAAAAAAACCAAAAAACTTGCTTGTGAATGCAAGTTTTGTTGCTGCTACTGTGAGGAGTGAGATGGGAGTTTAGTTTACTTGCAGCAAAGCAGGAGGTCAGCCCCACCCTGCATCCTCCTCGTTTCCTAGTGCCTTATGTCACTTACTGCTATGCGTGTCACGGTGCCACCACCACTGTGATGGAAGCTCATCTTGCAGGGAGCGCTAATGTGCAGGATGGGATTTTCTTTTGCAGTTTCAGCTCATGAGGATTTTGGATCACTACGCTGGATTCCTCACCTGCTGGGTGAGCATCGGTGGCTCGTGCCTCTGTGCAGTGCAGCGCCCAGGCCTTCGCTTTCCCTGACCTCTGGGGAGAGGTATGCAGCAGGACACAACTGAACTCCAGCCACTGTGAGGAACAAATCCATAAAAACAGTTATTCATACAATAGTGCCAATGGCAGACAAACAGAGCCCCAGATAATCTGAGTACTCATGGAAACCTAGGCTTTACCGCTACCTGAACTGGACTATACACTTGCAATAAAACCCATCGCTGCACTTTATGAGCGTCACTGAAGAAATTTGCCTCTGCTGCAGGTGATTAAGGAACCAAACAGGACCAGCATAGCATCGAAATCCTCAGCCTCGGTATGTTCAGCCAGAGGAGAGAGAGTCCCAAGACCACTGGGATGATCAGTGAAACAACATGCACCACAGAGCTAAAGGTGGGACTGTTTCTAGTATGTCTCAGCTCCTCTTGGCCTTACAGTTGTATCACTGAGGCAGTCTAGTTCCAGGTACCCTGTAAGTGCCGCCCTATTCATCTAGACTATCCCCACCTTCTTTTTAAAGATATGCAAAACATTTCATTCCAAGTAGAGGCTATGCTAGAAGTGTGGACTTTCTGGACTCCCCTTAGTGATGAGCAAGAATGACTGCTTCACTTACTCCATCCTGCCATGCACTATGTGGCTGCTTACACCATCTTTCTTTGAACCATCTCTCTTCCCCTCTGCTGTACCTGGCCACCTAACTAAAGGTTGCAGCACTGCACAAACTAAGAGAACAGAAATAAAAGCATAACTATAGTGTCAAAGAAATAGTTGAGGATTAAAAAAGGCAGCCAGAGACTGCAAAAATACAAATGATTCAAGGCATGACCAGGGTTTCATGTACCTCCTTCTGGACTGTTGGCTCACTTAACTTTATTGGGCAACTCATGCAGACTGCAGTTATTGGGAAAGGTGAAAGAGAAAAAACAAGAGCAACCTTACAGAAATCTGGATCATACAACTGGTACCATTCAGAGCCAGTAGTCTCCTTCCACTACAGTGCAACATCTCAGTTTGCTGTCTTTTTGCAAAGGGATACCCGCTTAAGTCAGGGCAGCCATACCAATGCGTGGACAAATCCCACCTTGCCTCTGCATGGACCATTGTTTTGCCCTTGCCACAATACGCTCTGCAAGAACAGATGCAGACGTTAGTCTGCTTTGCACTGAATTTTTCTGACCTCCTCTCCCAAAGGTAGCTAGCCCAATACCCCCCCCCATTCTTCAGAGGCAGAAGATGTTGAAAATGCCTTGCTGGCTCCAAGACTGGGAAGAACCAGAATGCTAAAACAAAGGGGGAAGGGGGGGCAACCCAAGCCCTTTGTTCCAGTTGGCACAAAAGCTTCATTCTTACAATAGCTCATTTTCTCCTTCCCCCCAACAGCTGACAACTCATGGCAACTGAGGACAGGGCTGCTATTGTCGTTAAGCAACTACTTGTCCAATCTACGTAGGAAAAAGAAGAGCTCCAGAGATGACGACATGTTCAAAGTGCTCACAAGGGCGTCCCAGGGGGAGAATAAAGAGACAGAGCAGTGGAGGAAAGGGTTCCTGAAGCCTACCAGGGGAGAGAGAAGTGGTCTCACAGACACAGCTGCGGCAGAGGTCGAAGAGTCAGCCTGCCTTCCTAGGCAACCGGACACTAGCAGTCTGCCACGAACCGCATGCTGCAGCCTGGGCATGCTCGGCAAGCCTCTGCTTCTGAAGTCGACCGGTCTGTGGCACACCACAGCCCTGCCCGCACAGCGAGCATTCCTGCATGAGATGACAGCAAAAAAAATTCTGGGCGCTGAAGAGCTCTTAACGCTGTCTCCTGCCAGTAGGATAGCTTATCTCTAGCACTCGCTGACTGACATGCTCTGAGGACACATACTTACGATCTTTCACAGATAATTTCTTTAGGAAAAACAAAGCAACAAAGCAAACAAACAACTCACCACACACCCACACAAAGTGTGTTTATTATTAGAAATCATCTCTTTTTGTACAAACCCTGAACCCTCCCCCATATAAAGCATTTTTGCATGTTCACCACTCCAGTCACACACTCATGGGGAGGACAGAGGCTATA
The DNA here is from genome assembly GCF_003343035.1 of Apteryx rowi. Taxonomy (NCBI): domain Eukaryota; kingdom Metazoa; phylum Chordata; class Aves; order Apterygiformes; family Apterygidae; genus Apteryx; species Apteryx rowi. Next base: position 502,963 of record NW_020447275.1, on the reverse strand, counting down.
CATCAGAGCATTAACATGTGGGATGTATTCCAAACAAAGCACAACACGCATTTTTCCATGAACAGTCTTAATCCTCGAAGCAGCAGCATGAGTGACTGTACTCCAGTCGTGGCAGTATTTGTTAATGTTTGGAATTGCTATGGGATTGGCCTGCCTTCAGAGGCTACCAGGCTCCCCCCATCTGTCGCATAAGGTTATGCAGAAGAGCTTGTGTAGCCACTGCAAAGGTTGGTGGTGGTGTGCCTGACACAGACAGCACAAGCTAACAAACTTGGCTCTCCTCCGCCAAGTGATACAGCCAGAGAGGTTAACACATGGCTGCAGGTTGCTGAGCCTGGCACGAAAGGCCTTTCAAGACCGTTAGGCATTAATACAGGTGAACTTCCCACAGCAGCTGCAAGCTTTCTGAGCCCTTAGAGAAATCCCCTTCTTTATGGAGCTACTCAAGGGGCTCCAAGCACAAGCGAGAGTCATCCAAATGGAACAATTTGGGAACTCCCAAGTACACAGACTTGCAAACTACGCAGACTTATGCATTGCTCAGCCTAATACATCTGCCTGACAGCAGCACACACCTCCTGTGCAACAGCCAGTCAGCTGCTACACCAACACAGCTCCTCAGCGGCTAACTGGTAGCTGGCTGATGTAGCATGCTTGGAGATGGAGACGCATGAGGTTCTCACTGTCGAAGGAAGAACTGCCTTCACGTAACTAATCCCCTGCCACCCCTCTGAAGGGGGTTCTGTACAGGCTTTGAGGAGGGCTTTTGTCATGGGGGGTGGGGGTGTTACCTTAACTTGTAATCTCAGATCTACCAAACTAACTTGCTACCAGTCATCACTGGCTGCCCAAGAAAGATGGCACTCCAGCAAGCAAGGCTGCCTCAGCAGGGGTGAGGGGACTCTAGGCGTCCTGTCTGCTCAACGTTAGTCTCCTCTCTGGCTGCCCTTAGTGCCCTGGTCTTGCAAACTTTGCATGACTTCAGACATGTTTGCAACAGCCTGTTTATATTCATCACCATGAACATCTCAGTGCTTGCCAATGTTTTGAAACTGGCGCTGGCTGGGTTGCAAAAAACCAGATGGATGCGAGATAAGAAGAATCATGGGAATTTAAATTTCACTCCAAGCCTCAAAATTCCATCATCTTGCAGTAGGATGCCACAATGCACAGCATGCAGAGCCCCAGGATCTTACACAGCAGCCATAGAACAACACATCTCGGGAAGCCTGACTAAAGAGCTGAGCACTTGTTTGGAAACACTGCAACACTGGACAGTTGCTGTGACACACAGCTAGAACTACTTTGGCTGCAGAATGGCACAGTATTCACTGCACAGTGGTTATGGATATACAATTCAACTATATAAAACCACTGTACATATCATATTACTAGCCTCATGGAACGACCCTTCAGCAAGCCGTTTGCTGCATACATTTGTGCTCTGCCAGTAGTGAAGTTGGGCATGCAGTGCCACACGACAGCATAGCCACAGAAAACTGCTATTATTATGCTGACCCTCAACAATGCTTTTACAAAAGAAGAAAAAGTAGCCTTTTCAGTCTGATAGACTCCTTCCCAGAACACTGTGGTTCAGTTCTCTTACCAGTTTAAAAACTCTGCTAAAGAGCTTTGAGCTTCTCTGATTGTGAAATACCTAAGAAGTCACAGCAGACAGGCACTATGCAAATAAACAATCTCAGTACAACAGCAGCTGCAGAAGGGCAGTAAACATGCATTTTGGCCTTTCCCAGCTAAACACTGTAAGACAAAAACAAGAAAGCATCCATGATTAGGGCGATTTATAGCCTAAAATAAACCCTGAGATTGATGAAGAGCACGAGACTAAGAGAAACTATTCCTCACCAGTTTTGTAATCACTTTGGAACGAGAGAGGAGAAGAATTTAAGAGATTAAGGGAAAGTCATTCTTCATTCCCCATAGGTCTGATCCAAAGCTTACTGAAGTCAATGAAATGACTCCCACTGCAGCTCCAGTAGATTTTTAGATCAGGCCACAAGAGACGATTGCTAAAGCTGCTGGGCAAGGAGAACCAAGTTTACTGAAGAAAAAAAAATTTTAATCAGCATTTTCCTTTAAGGTAATCACAGACCCCATGAGACAGTAAAAATCCAGTGCATCTAGCCCTTGCACTAAAGGGTGAATTGCTGTGAACAGCATCGATTTAAGAAAACAACATGTTCAACATTATTCCATCCACTTACCATTATCATACCCAGGATGACTAGAGGTGATAACAGAAAATCATGTTCTTCCACTCCTTCCTTCCACCCCAGTGAACTTGCACATTTGATAACACTTTGTGCACGGTCAAGCTCATTGTTTCCTCTGATTTTTGTGTGGCTCTTTTGCAACAGAGAGGAGAGAGAATGCTAAAATGTGAAAAGCTAATAGCATATGACAAAAAGTGGAGGATCCACAAGCAGATTTGACTTAAACTACTCTTAATTCATCATTTACAGTTGTTTGGCTTGCAAGTCAATGATGACTCTTTAGCTTGGAGTTTCCCCTGAAATTCTGCCTTTACAAGCAAGTTTTTTCAGGGCTCTGTCCAGAAGGGGAAAATTAATGATTCTTGGAAGCATTGTTACCTTTTGGGTCACGTTTTTTTCTTACATGAGCTTTCTGAAACAAAGGCCCAGTTGAGAATGGTATTGGTTTCTCAGTTTCAGTAAAAGTTTTGCAAATGGCATGTTCTGCTTTAAGAAAAACAAAACCATGAAAACATAAGCAAAAAAATCCCCCAAAGTCGTACCGTGCAAGGTGAAGCAATGTTCAGTGATTCCATCCAGGTGACTTCAATGGGTCAGTAGTTGTCCACCCTGTGAAGTTCCTCTACAAACATTCCTATCTTTAACCTTTCCAAGACTGAACTTCCTTTTAGATGTTTGTTTCATCAGTGGACTTCACTATTCTGCTTAAAATTTTGAAGACAAAGCCAACCAACAGAGAGCATGTTAGAAGCGGTAGTGCTTAGCTCATTATGATGCAGAGCAGCAACTGAAAAAATCAGAAGAGTTACATAATTAAGCTTTCACGTAGACAGAGAGATCCATAGTGCCGACGCACTTCCAGGGCAGTTCCCGCATGAGAACTAAACTACAACAGAGCTGTGTTAACCCAAGGATTAGGATAAAGCTGTAAACAGTATCCCAGTCTCTGCAATAGGGAGAGAAGACCCCTAGAGAGCCACTGCTCTCACCTATCTGTGAGCTGCGTTTGAAGGCTTTCCCTCCTCAGGTTGGGGATATAGTTATATAAATGAAACATACTCTGTGGCCCCTGCCACATAGATATTTTGGTAAAGAGGTCAAGAAGGCTGGCCACCCCTTCACTAAAAAGTTGGAGTCCTTGGATTCTCCCACCTTAACTCTGAGTTTACAAACACCCTCAGCAAAGCTACTGCCAAATTACAATGGTCTACAGGAGCAGCATATCAAGCCCTCGTTTCAGTAGGTCACCATACACCCAGAATCAGGCTATTGGCTTTTGCCACTATATGTCTGCTGTAAAAATCACATTACTGAAATAAGGATTTCTCACTCTTCCCATCTTTTCCTCTGACATTTAGCTGGTTGTCCTCCAATTCATTTTCACTGCAGTGTGCTTAAGCCAAGCTTTAGTCTCATTATTGTCTCTGCCACATTTCACATTTCTGAGTGCATCTACAGATGAATACAAGAAAACTTTTCTGCTTTCTTGCCAAAATGCAAATGATATGATACCCTCAAGCAATCAGGCAGAGGCAATTTATTAATTTAGATCATTTAGATGATTTTGTTATTTTGGGCAATAAAAATTTATCCGAGTTGGGTGGCTGGAACATTCAGCATCCTTTTCCAAGTATGTTCAGCCTTACTGCAGAGGTATATTACAACTCCACTTTTGCTTTATCAGACAAATTTTTTTTTCTTTACATTTGTTATGAACAATGCAGGTTATAAAGAAATACAATCATGTTCCATGTCTATACTTGAAACAGCTCTTAAAAGCAGTAATATTTACAGAAGGAAAACTTTTAATTAGGCCTATCTTTACAAGGCATCCTTCAGCAATAAAAAGCTCCAGAAAAATCTGTTTATTGTCTTCACATTCTAAAACTAGTGCTGATTCCTGCTGCTAAGGTTGGACTGAGGTCCTGTTCCATCTGATCTAGAAAAAGAATTCAAATAGCTGGTTTCCTGAGGTGTGTTACGTGCACACGTACTCCAGTATGAGTGTGACTAATCCTTATCCACACTGCCCCAAAGTTTTGGATTTTGTACATGCTAGCTGCAGATCTCCCAATGTACTGAGAGCATCCAGAACTACTTTAACGCTGCAGAAAAGGACAGAAGCTCATAAATAACTAAAAGTCAATTATTCTTAGTCACTATCCAAGTTTCCTCTACTCCGAGGACTCAGTTGTGGCATGAAAGCAAGTGCTTGTATCCCATCTGAAACAGAGCTTACTACACCTTCCTACTACCGGGACCCTGAAAAATTCATCTTTGTGACAGGTTAAATCTTGAATAGAGAAGGTTTTATCTGGCAGGTCATGTAGACAAGATTGCTGCCTCATCTGGCAACGATGGGGTTCATAGACTGTTCCTTCTAAGAAGTTTGTTCTGTTTTAAAGTTCCCAAAGACTCTCATGGGAAATCATGTAGTCTGTCACAGCTCCTTCGAAGAGAGCAAGAGAACTGGCTCTGTTTCTGAAGACGGATACAGTTGCAGAAGGATCAGATTGTCAGAACAGTGATGGCTTTTTTTCTTGTTGCCGTTTTATTTATTTACTTTTGACTCTCAGCTTTCAAACAGGATCCCCTGCCTGTATCCTAAGAGGAGGAGGTCCTGAGCATTCAGTAATCTTCAACGGGCATTGTCTGTGCAATTCAGGACCTTATTCTGTTTGGCCATACTGAAGATAGTCTTTGCACTAAAAGGTAATACATATTTTTGCTCCAGTTCCAAGCTTTTTGCATTTAAATGTAACCTACTGTTAGGATAGAGGTAGCTCTTAATTGGTGGAGCTAAGGACAGGACATAGGACTTTTAGACCCCTAAGGAAGACAAGGACGGCAGTAACATTTCAAATAACAATCCTAGTTGTTATTAACTCCTTGTTGTGCCTACACTATTCCATTCTATAGAGCACTGTAAACATGCAGTCCTCAAGGAAAAGGAACATCTTATTTTTACTCAGTGCTATTAAGAATGGTAATCGTATTGCCAAATCAGAGGGTTACCATGTAGTTCTGCATTTGTCAGTGTAGTCATTTTCAAACTGGGGTGTGGACCACTAATGAATAGTGATGAAGCAACCATTATCCAGGAATGATAGCTCTTATGAGTTTGCAAGCCCGGTTCAGTCATTTCTCAGGATTTCTAGGTGACTTCTCACCAGTCAAATGCATAATGGTACACTTCTGTATTTCATGTGTCTGTTTTTTGTCAGCGCACACATTTAGTTTTCCAGGACACTGATTCTGGAGAGACAGCAAGCACTTGAGGAGGCTGAACTGAAGTGCAAACTGACCAACATATTAAAGCAGCTGAAGCTGCTGTTGAGCCAAATTCCTACAGAGGTGAAGAGCTGAGAGAGAACCAAAAAGGTGAAGACACTAAAAATGCAGTGATATAACCAATCAGCCTTACATATTTTGCATTATTTTCATCTCATCTCCTTAATTATTTTTGCAAAGCACCTAAGTTTCTTGTGTGGGGGGAAGAAAAGTGGAAAAACAAACCCTCTGGGTTTGAAATAGAAGGTCTGTGCAAGGATCTCTCTCTAGACGTGTCCCTCTACATGACAACATGCAAAGCTGCTAAACTGTCCTCTTGGGAAGATGCAGCACTTGCAAAGCAGGTGATCATGGGTACTTGGCTATAGTTTTTTAGTATTAGTTACAATACTTCTGCCATTGTAGTTCTCTTATGGGACTTCCACTTTGTCCTGATCTGGTCTGCCCTGCTCTGATGTTTTTGATTTAGAAAGCAGTTTCTAAATCAGAAGCACTATGAAGAAAGAGGGACATATAATCAGTCTCCATGGCCTATTTGAACTTTGCACTAGTCTGAACAACATTTGCTCGCCAATAGGATTCCAAGAAAGTATGGAAGCTGCTTTATTTTTAAATTTGCTTGCAAATATACTTCTCAGCTGCTACACAGGAAACAGTCAGCCCATCCACTGAAGTCACTTTCTTGAGACCAGATCTGAGATATTTTATGAAGTCTAACATTAATTATGTGAGGTGAGGAAAGTATCTGGATTTCTTTGAGACCCCACAGATGGGCACATGAAGGACAAACAAAATCCATGCTGCAGACGACAAACAAACATGCCTGCAAACACATCACAATTGTTCACTCTCCCTTGAATTACAAAACAGCATTTTTCACATGGCTGGAGTCTTAGGTCACAACAAGTATCAGTGGAGAAGAATTCAGAGAGGAGAGGATGCAATATGCTAGCAATAAGTCTGGTAGGACCTGGCTTTGCAAGTAACTTTTCTCAGAGAAATAATAAGCAAGTGTATCACATTTCTGCAAACACACTGTTAAGGTCGGCAGAGCAGCTGGCAGCAAGGCGAGTTCTGTGACCTGCTTCTGAACCCTTCAAACTCATTTCCTGTCAAACATCAGACCCCGGAGGACAAGCAAAAAGCTGTTAAGCTCTTTTCTAGAAGAGTCTTAGATTAGAATTCCAGTAATGGCTCAAATTCCTTTCCAGTTGTCCCGAACTGGCCACTTCCAGCTCCCAAGATTGTTATGCCGTATGGCAGCGTGGTCCTCCTCTGGGGGAAGGAGGAGAGAGCGGGGGTGGAAGGGAGGAGTGAGGCCATGGAAAATACGATGCAGCTTTGCAGACAGCAAACAGGAGAGTCAGATGTGCTATTCATTTAAATAAATTAGAGCAACTTCCGGTAGATCAAAACAGCTTGCAAGAATTACTGAGATTGTCCTTGAGAGCAAAGGTAAACCCGAATGCAATTTGCCTATGCAATCTTCTCCCGGAATGGCACGTCCCAAGGCCAAGCGGAGGCTGGCAACATCCGAAAGTGCACAGGCAGAAACTGGCACACACAGCCATAGCGAGTCACCTTTCACAGCAGGCAGAATGTGAGAAGAAGAAAAAAAAAAGGAAGAGTCACACTGCTTTTTTAAGATCCGTAAGAAAGAGCTGCTCTTTATGTCAGCAATTGTGAAGACGCTTACAGTGGGCAGATAAGAAAAGGTTAAGAGCTGTGTAAAGGTTAAGAGCTGTGTAAAGGTTAAGAGCTGGGCATTTTTCCAAAGAGAAGCACCCAACAGTTTACATGTTTATTCAACTGTATGAACTTGCAACTGCATAAGTTTTATGGAAACAACTCATAAGATTTTGAGTAATGCCACTATAGATTTTCCTCAGTTTCTACCCCAAACTGGATCTAACAGTTCAGAATACTTAAAAAAAGAAAGAGCCTAGCACAGAATATCCACCTGCTGCTTGAGCATGGAGGTTTCCTAGTTTTCCTGCAGTAGGTCTGCAAGAGAGTCCAAGTTCACAAGGAGTTACAGGATCAGACCAAACTTTTGATCCAATATCCTCCTTGGTTTATTTGAAAAGTTTATGCTGGAGCCAGATGCTTCAATTGTGTATGTACCCTAGCTATGGGGAGTAAGGTATAGTACAATGCCAGGAGATCCCCTTTCATTCCAAAAAAAAAAAAAAAAAGTATTTCTCAGTATTCCCCTCACCCCCCCTTCTTTTAAGTTCACTCTCTGCCATCATCAACCTTCCTGTTAGCAACTTACAAAACTACCATCCCTATAACAACAAAAATACCATTCTGATGAAATTCTAGTTTTCTGCTTTTCAAAGCTAAGAGGCACCAGGGATCTGAAAACAAATTTAATAATCACTAATTTATTGTTCTCAGTAGCTAGCTTCTAATTCATCTTTGTTTCCTATTATATTGTTATAAGCAAAATGATGTATATAAATATGTAGCAGACCCTTTATATTAAGATGTAAATCTAATAAGAAAAATGTTAAGGAAAGCAAAGAGAAGTAAACTTGCAGCAAATTAATCAAAACATTTGCTTTCAATGTGGATAAAAATGTGAATAAATCATTATGGACAGATGCTTGCAATTTTGTTTTTGTTTCTCTTTATTGTTCTATCTATTATTGCCCAGAGGCTTTATTCATCTCTGGACGTGAGCCAGCTTCTGATCAAAAACACTTCTACAGCAGGTGTATAAACGGAACAAATTCTACCATCAACAAAAAGTTAATGTTTGGCAGTGTTCTTGGATTTGGGGTCTGTTTCCTCTAGTCAGTTCATTAATATAAAGTTTAATTGCCTTTCTTCCCCAACCCAGAAACAGCAAACAAACTCCCCTTTCCCCCCAAATCACACAGCTCCTAATCACTGGTTTGTGTCCCAGAGACTTCACTGGCTGCACACAAATCACAGTGGCCACCACATGATCCTTCATGTCAGAAAAGCTTGAGAATGCTTCAGTGGGATTAGATATATTTTCCAGATTTACCGCTTGAAATCCTTGGAAACCTAGGGATGAACACATGAACTAACATTTTAATTCAGCTTACTGACTTTTTGAACTGGCTGAGCAATGACTGACCTACAGCCAGCACGTAAAAATGCAGGGCTAAACAAAGAACAAATAAAAGTGCCACCCCCAGAGTGCAAGGCTTGGGCTCCTCTGGACAAATAACAGTGTAACCAAATAATCACCTCCCACACCAAGGGCACAGCCAAACCGTACTTTTTGCTCACTGCAACTTGGGCTTGTTACTGCAGAAAGGCTGCACGACATGTGACAGAGCACCTAGAATGTTAAAGGATATATGGAAAAACAGGACTGTCCCCTCCACCCCCCGCTAGCTTCCTTTCCTGAGAGGAAATAGTCCGTTTCATGGATCAAGATAGCTTTACACATATTAATGCAGCCTAATGAACAGCTATGGTCATTAACAGTGAACTTCAAGAGGCTCTAACTGGACATTTATCCCTCACCACTGTATATATTATAGGGCTTGCAACTTGTGTCCAATCTTTTAAAAAAACCTTGGATCTGAATTTGAATGTCATGGTTCCTTCCCTATGAAGCCCCAGATGTGTTCAGCAGTATTCCTGAACTTTGGAAAACTTTGGATCCAATGAGGCACATTTCTAACATTCATTACAATGAACTTGAATGGAATCAGGTAAAGGCAGTTGTATTCTCTCTTAAAGAAAGAAAACATTTATAAACAGAAATTTTCACCTATCAAGCTGGTTCAAAGAACTGTATAGGGAAAGAGGTTTATAACTAAATACTTTGAATATACTAAGCACTGTGCTCCCAAGGTACTAATCATAATGCATCAAGAGGCCTAGGACTCAGAACAAAAATAAATTTTTCTTTCACTTATGTAAATCATATTGTAGTAACCAAATCAAAAACTGTCTTGACAGTGCCAGGTCCTATTGACCTCAGTTCAGGACAGCTGTAAATACATGTCTGCCATAATTTTGATTTGAGCTAATAAGTTAAGCACACTTGCTGCTGCTTTGAGCAAGAACATTTGCATTTTTCTCTATTCTCACAATTAAGACTCTGCAGAAAGCTACAGAATTCCAAATAAATTATCAAAGTATAAATAAAACAGGGAGAACAGAAGAGCACACACTTCTCTGTGCTGATATGATCAAGGCATTCATGTTTGATAATCTGTAGGATGCCATCTGAGGTTTACCCTTGAGGAAAGATACCTGAATAAAACTGAAAATAAACTCTGTACTACAGCTGCATTTCAGGTTGCAGCAGTGAATGTTCTTGACAGATCACAACATGAGCTACTCAGGAATCTTTCTGGAAGCAAATCTGTGGATGCCTAACATAAGTTTCTGTCCCACAGTTTACGGGCCATTTCTGCATTTGAAAAATGCAACAAAATATGTTCAAAACGTATTCACTGTGCAAGAGAGTCCAGGATTCTTCTAGTTAGGAAAACAGGGCAATAGTAACTCACTATTATACTGTCAAGACCACAACGAGTGAAGCAGGATCCTTCCCTATTGATACTGGTGCTACTTGCAGAATGCTACATCCCGTCCTGTCGCCCCCTTTGCTTTTTGGAGCATCTTCTGAGGAAAACATAAAATGCTACAGTTTACTGACAGGCTTTTCCTAGAATTTTCCCAGCAGAGCCATCACTTTCTTAAGGAAACCTTTAGCCATTCAACATACTCGCACTGCAGAGTGACTACCATCCCCTCTTCATGACTATGTGGAAGAACAGAGATCTTAAGCTACAAATTTCTGCCTCAAGATGTCTCAGGGCTTCTAGATGTAGCTTGAGATTCTTATGTTCTGATTCACAGGAGGACTGAGCACTCACGGTTTTAAAGAGCTCATCTTGAAAATTACCTGCTCTATTAGGTAAGCTTCTTTAGAAGCTATCACATACACCACATAAAGTTGGTACCTACTTACAAGAGCAGTCTTTTTGAGATGTATTGTACTTGTACAAATGAGTCCAAATGAGTCATGCAGCTGATGACAGGCACACGCATGGCCCATGAGTTCAGAATGGAACTGGACACTGATCAAAAGTAACCAAGTTGATATCTAAAGACTTCATACAGCTCTCTCCCTTCAATGCCTAGGTAGGCCTGTAGCAGCCATGATTAATTTGACATCCTTTCTTTCCACTTCTCAGTATCCTTAGAAGAAAAGTAATGACCAAGGAGGCACATCCAGGACCGTTAAGTTTGATAGCAAGCACTGAAGCATCTTGCAGGAAAAGCTTATTTGCTTCTTAGATGACTCTGGAATCTCTTGACAGAGGAAGGATAGATTTATTTAAAGAAAGATGGCACATCCTAAGGTGTTGGTTGTTCCCTCCACCACCATAAGAAAGAACCATACAAAGCTAAATAAAAATAGAAACCTATAACTGGACTTTGAAGGTTACGTCACTGTCAAAACTAGCAGAAAGGAACTGAAGCATGGCTGTGCTTCAATGTCCTGCCCGTTTTGGGGCTGGCTGATCAGAGCAAGCTGGGCAGCAGGGAGATGCTGTGAGCTAGGACTATCTTGGTCACACATGCTACAGAGAACAGTACAGATCACCATTCAGGAAAAGAAAGCTTCAGCTAATCACACATCCCAGCAAGCTACACTGTTAACTAAATGAGGGTACTGAAAGAGGCAAAAGGGAGAGTACAAGGTTAGAACACTGTACAAGCCAATGACTATTTTCATATTGAAGTGTTTATAACAATAGTTCCTGAACAAACTGAAAACAAGAAACTGAACTGGGTGCAGATGGCCTGCTCCCAAATAAACCACATTGTGAAATCTTTCACAAGGCACTGCTGAAGCATAAATATCCATACTTAATATAACAGTGCATTTAAATTTCTAAGGACAAAAAAAAAAGGTGTTTAGACAAGGTTAGATCAGCATTATTTGCTACCAATGAGAGCTAAACTTAATTTTTTACCAAAGACTAATGAAAAATGAGCTGAGGCATGTCACAGACCACATGAATGAGGCAGAGTCCTTTGAAAACAAACTGGGTTCTTGTAGTTGTTACTCCTGTGCAAAGGACTAGAATATTCTAGAACAAAAGTACATAAATTAGTTTGGTCCTCACCAAACAGTTTTTGGAAATACCCAGCCAGAATAACCATATGTGATGCAATTTTGTGCTTTAGTCCTCTTCTATGAGCCAAGAACTTCCCTAACTAAAAATGACAAGAAGAGACACTCAGGATAACCAAAATAAGTACAGCATTTGCATAACAAAGAAAAAACCCTCAGAGTAAACCATCATCGCAAGACTGAAAGCCTGACCCTGGTGAAGTGAGATTTGCTGTAGGACATTAGAGACTGCAAATGGTCCGACATCACCGACAACAGTTGTTCACAACAGGAGAGGCAGTCCAGCAGGAGAGGGCATTTGCCCATGCTACAAAGCGCCAAGTTTCGAAGGCTCTGGGCTGAGACGTCCCCATGTGGGCAGGCATTTATGGGCATCCAGGTCACGCTCCTCACTCCAGGCGTCTGTTGTGCTGTGTCAGGTTCTTTGAATCCAATGTTGGGATGCAGATGCTGTTAGTAACAGTTACTGTAAAAACATCCCACGAGAAAACTGACTGCTAGATAAAAGGTGAAGGGTACTCAGCTGTCTGCGATGCTCTGCTGCGCTTCTCAACTCACATGTTTTTTCCTTTGTTCCACTACAGAACACTGATTTCAGTTAGTGGTTCCAGATTTATTTCCATTTTTTCATGGGTTAAATACACAAATACTTTACATTCAGCCCGAGGTCCTGTGGGCTTGAACAAACTCCTTATAGAAGTCTGACGTATTACTTTGCTATGCTTAAGTTTTTCTTTCTTTTTCTTTTCTTTTTTTTTTTAAATCATGAAGCTGACTCATGATACCTTTGAATTTGTGTCTTCAGGAAAATGAAGAAAAGATCAAAAACAGCTGGTTTATTTCTTCTAATTTAATAATCACAACTTCTCACCAATTTATCTTTTTCAAAATTTTCAGCACCCAAGAAAGCATATGATTTTTTTCTGGGGGTAGGAGGGAAGGGGAAGAGGAAGTCTCACAGACATTAATGACAGAGGATGCTGGAACGTTACTGTGCCATCTCTAAACTGCACTTAAGAGCCCAGTACATTAACATACACTATAGCACCAATTCAGATGCTAGCTAGTAGGGCTCATATCCACTAGGAAGATCCTTTTGGCTTTTTATGCCAGCAGAGGGGCATAGCTAGGGAAAAAAGACAAAGAGAAAACACCCCAAATCCTTTATACCGGGTGGATTCTGGCTACTGCATCAGCCTTCACAGAGATGATGGCAGCTGACATAACTCCAGAGAGCTTCAGGGAGTCACTGTATAAGTTCTTACAGTATTTATAACAAATAAGGTTTTTTTCCTGCGTAAGAATGAGCTGCTTTGTGCACAAGAAATGCAAAATCCTTTCCAATGAACAGAGCCTCAGATCATTCAGAAAGCAACGTTTTTAACTTTGACAAAGCCAGAGTTAAAAGAAAGAGATGTTACTGTTTCTACAGTCTAAATAACGGATGTTCAAAAGGAAAAAAACGTAAATTAAATAAATGCTTCCGGCATGCAGAAAACCAATGCCAAAGACAGAAGCATTTTTGTGGTGTCCCAACATAGCAATTTTATCTCTATGACACATTGTAAGGACAGCCTAGAAGATTTTAGTGAGACTCTAGGACTGATCAATACAAATCCAAGCCCAATACAGACAGTGCAGGAAGCCAAATACATGAAAAACTTCAATCCAAAGGGTCTGAGATAGACAGATATCAGCAAAACTGAGTTTGAAAGTATTGGCGTCTCATTCCCACACTGAACATGGCATTGGCAAACCACATTGGCAAACAAGCTTAAACAGGACATATGTGATAATGCATAGACTGTCAAATTTATGTAAACACTAACTGCTTTAGTGTCATAGTTGGAATTCTAAATTTCTATACCATAAAACAGTGAAGTAGCATCACATTTTCACTACAGTTTGGCTGGAACCAGAATACCAGATCTGAACTTCTGTGCTCTGAAAGCATTTTTTAGATTCAAATTGCTTAGCTGGTCTGTAACCCTATGGGATGGAACCATCAAGTCCAGCCCTTGCATCAGATCATGGCACAGGGCACATTTCTGAGTTTCATTACTTAGCGAGGCAGATACCTCACAGAACGAGACTTGAGGAGAGCAAACACACGCCTGCTTTAGCTTCTCTTTGGCTTTAAATAATCTATACTCACTCCAAGAAGCTATACCAGAACCAGAGCACTGCATTTTCCTCCTGTACTTAACATTAGTTCAGGCACAGGTTACCATCCTCTATGCTAGGCCATTGTCTAGTCTACGCTGGAGATTGTCTAGTCCAACCCCCTGCTCAGAGCAGGGCCAACTAAAGAAGGTTACTCAGGGCTGTATCCAGTTAGGTTTTGAGTATCTCCAAAGATGGAGACTCCACAAGCTCTCTGGGTAACCTGTGCCAGGGTTTGACCGCTCTCACAGTAAAAAGGTTTTTTCTTATACCGAGATGGAATTTCCTGTATTTCAATTTGTGCCCATTACCTCTTGTCCTTTCACTGAATATCACTGAGAAGAGTCTGTCTCTGTCTTCTTTCTGCTGGCCCCATGGGGTTTTTACATGCACTGATAAGATCCCCCTGAGCTTTCTCTTCTCCAAGGAGGCAGGCCGGTAGATGGGGCCTCCATCCCCCGGAGCAGGGAATCTCCCACTACTATCACTAGCTGCTTCCTCCTGGCACTGCTGCATAGGCTCAGGCTCAGCCGGCTCAGATGCTTTGTTGGACAGAAATCCCAGGCCCTTGTCTGCCACCAGTGCACTGAATCTATTCTGCAGCTGCAGACCTGCAGGTGGAGCAGGAGCTTTCCCCTCCTGGTGCCAGAAGTCACAAGCCTCCAGGCTTTGCCAGCTTGGGAGTCTCCATTTCCCCACCCAGTAGACGCAGACTTTGGTGACCCCTCCTTCAGCACAGTTGGGGGTTTGGGAGCTATATATCTATAAGTAAAGGTTGAAGGATTGAGCCGCACTTAACACAATAAACATAATTCACCTGAGTAAGATCTCACTCACTTTGACCATGCACCCAGACTGTGGGATACTTTGACATAAAAGCTTTATGTATGAAGCACAAACTGGTTTCTCCTTCACAAGAAGTACGAACTGGTTGCTGCATTAGTGAAGAATTATATCGAATCGGCTGACTTTGCAAGAACGTAATTCCTGCACCATCTATTCATCTTGATTACCATTTGTAACAAACGCTACCTCATCATTTCTTTTGTGAAATCATAAACCCACAGAATTAAGAGCAATTTATGGTGTCACTTGCAAACCCAGCTGAAGTTTTCCGTCATCCCATGGCCATTAACATGTATCATTTTTGTCCTTTTTCCAAAACACAGCATTTTGGAAATTATGATGGTAAATCCAGAGAGGACAGAAACATGGTTCCAAAGTACACTGCTAAAAGGAAAGCAACTTTAATAACAACAGCAAGTATTGGCTTCCATGTGACCAAAGCTCAATCTCAATTTAACAGATACGATAATCTTCACAAAGGATGAAATCTCTGCTTTGCTGAACTCAGAGTAAACTTTGCCAGAGAGTTAAGTGGGCCATTATTTCATCCTCAAAAATAAGAGTTCAGGAGCAAGAGTAAAAATATCAAGGAAACCATTTGTGTAATAAAAATAGCCCTTTTCCTGGTCCCATAGATAACATGACAGCTGTTCAGCTGCATGTTTTCATGGATTTTGCTACCTATGACAGCACAGAAACAGACTTGTTAAAGAATGTGCCAAGAAAACAGAGAACTCTGAACATTTTTCTTTGTTGTCAATACTATTCAGGAAGTTAGGTATAAGTCAAACTAAGCATTTTAATATCCAAAACATGCTGTTTATGTTCATGTAATCACTGAAAAATGCTCTGGTTGGCTACAATATTGCCTAAGAGAAGAAGGATTGATGCCTTTTGAGAGTCAACTACATCCAGAAGTACTGCTGTAATGCAAAAAAGGCCCTTCTTGTTTAAGGGTGGTAGACATATCTAAAGCTATTGCTACAACCATTAAAATACTTACAGTAGCTGAGGGATCTTTAAAAAGTGATTTAAGATGATGTATCCATTCTACTACATGGAGAAAGAGCTAAAACCAGGATCCATGCTACTCTAAAACAGCAGTAGCATTTACCTGCAAACTACATGGAATTTCTCCAAGACAGTTTGTCATATACTAAGTCATATTATGGTTTCTAGAATGAGCTGTTTGGATAGACCACAAATGGAAAAAAACAAAACAAAACAAAAAAAACACAGAAAAACCCCAAACTCTACTTCAACTGGCATGTCATGCTAGAACCTTCTCATGTGTCATTGACATATGCAATGCATCAAATACAAAGCACATAAGTGTGCTACTCCCAGGGTCAGATTAGAGAGTAACATCTTAGCCTTTCTTCTGAGCATAGGAAACTCCTGGTTATTCATAGTGGAAGCAGAATTTAAAAATCTTTTGCAAGAAGATTGAAGCATGAAAATCTTTGACATAAAACATAAGAAACATGGTAAATAACAGGAAAAAACTGAATAACTATCGGTGTTTTGTAAGGCATTGTAATGTAAAGCAAATCAGGGATCTCTGGTTGCAAGGTGGAAATATTAGCATCTGTGAACAGTCTGTCTGGCTTCACTGTCTCATGCAGCAATTACTTACACCTGCTTTTAAGGCAAATTACAACATCATAATAGTCTCCATCACATTAACACAATGTCCAAACTTTCTTTTATTCTACACACTTTCAACACATTCGTCAAATCTGCACATATGCTATTTTATTTTTCCACACAAGAACTCCAATAACATGATTAGACTCAATTATCTCTGATCTACACTAAATCCTTTGGGGAATTGGGATTGGATACAGAAAAGAAGCTCTGTTGTAATGTGGGAATTAGAAGCTGAAGGTGGTTAGTTGCGTTTGCTTTCTCCAATTTGTACAACTTTTATTTGCTTGTTCTGAAGCACTTCTTTTCCATAGAAGCACATACAGTACCAAAATGTGTAATAACGTAGTAAACAACAGCTGCAGCCACTTTTTGGCTTCCTTTTACTTCTATAGCATATACTGTTTTTTGCTAGGACTTTGCAAAGCTCTTGTTCTCACCCTGTAGGTGAGGGAAAGGAAGGGAAAAAAACTTTTGAATTTACCTCAAAGTTGGCAGAGATACAGTGCAAGCAGGATGCAGCATCCACAGGCTTTAACAACTCGGCATAAACTGCACCCTAAGCACTAACTCATGCAGCTGGCCTTAAAACAGCCACCTCGAATAGTAAACTCCCTTCTCAGGGCTGAGTTCACCACCTGCACAGGGCATTTGTGTCTCACACCATACACTGTTTCTTCAGAGTTCCCCAAGAAGCAAGCTAAACATGACAAACTAAATGACACATAAAAAAACCACCAAGGAAATCCTCCATTTTAAAGTCCATTGAAACAAAAGATACCTCAGAATATTTTCCTAACACAGCTTGCAGACAGACCATCCAGAACAGAACATGCCCCCAGTGAAGCAGCACTGTATTCCCAAAACACCACACGAGAAGGCTGCTGCAGACTGAACTATTACCATTAAAAAGCCCTTTACATTATAACAGTTTGCAGGCAACAATAATTCTGCAAATTACACCATTGTATCAAAACTTTCAATACTGCCCTCCAAATGTCCCTCAGGTTACCTGGGTACCTCCAAAAATCACACTGAGAGAGCACGTTACTCCCAGCACGCTCGGGCAACATGGCAGCTGCTACTCCCTTCTCAGCCGAGACAGTCTCCCGGCACAGAGGGAGCTCCTGCACCTGGGGGACTCGCTGTGACACAGGAGGCCCCGCTCGCCCACCTGCCTCTCCTCGGCTCCCAGCTGCGACAGACCCCTGCTTCCTGCTGCTCAGCGGCTCCTAACGCAGGCTACTGCCACGTGGCTGTCCAGGTGCCCATTCCCTCACGGACCGCAGTCCCCAAGCTTCCCAAAGAGCCTATTTTCCTCACACTCAGCTGAAGAGAGCCCGGGGCCTTTCCAACCCCTGCCCCGCCACTAAAGGGGGGCTCTCCTGGCACCCGGCCCTCCCAYGGGCGCTGAGGACTGCTCTGGCCCCAGGCCGTCTCCTTTCACCGCCCGGGCAGGGACAAAGCCGGAGGCCCAGGCAGGACGGAGGCGGCTCACCCCAGCTGCTGGCACAGGTGCTGCTTTTCAGGGCCTGCTGCCGCAGACGAGGCGCAGCTGAGCCCAGGCCCCCTTTCTCCTCTGAGAGGGGCCCCCGGGGCGAGTAGCAACAAACCGCTCTCAGCAACAGAGCGCGTTTCAGGATGCATGAGGCGTGCTCCTCTTTTACGGCATTTGTTCAGCGACGCAATTCCATAAGTTAGCGGCTCAGCTGCACAAGTTAAAGGCTTTTCCAGTCTTTCATGGAGGTTCACAGCTGCCCCCTGCACCGCTGCTGGGCACAGCTAGCAGCCAGTGCCTGCCCGCAGCCCACCAGAGCCATCTGCAGACACTTTCAGGCTGCTTAACCGTTTCCAGCACTTACTCGCTGTTACTGTGTGTTGCACACTGACACCCCAGGGCAACTCCTCTCGTGCACGAGCTGCCATTTCGTCCATCCAGAACATGTTTCTGGCAACGGCATTAATGATCTGCTGTCCCCATGACAATCTCCTTTCTCTTTAAGAGTAAGAAAGTATTAATTCAAATAATGTCCACTAAATTGGTAGAATTAAATAAGTAACACGTTTTTTCACCTCTGAGTTTGTCCTCAGTCTCTTCCTTCCCAGGAAAGAGTTGCCAGGCTCCTGCAACATAATTCAAACAAACAAATTAACCCAAGATAAAAATGTAAATTTCTGTCCATTCTGGGCTAGAGATTTTTAGTCTAAGTTTCAGTCTTCTGCTAGCCTGTGGAATATCAAGCAACAAAGCTGCCTTTTTCAAGTTCTGTAGGTAAAAAATAATTTCCCAATTTCTCTTTTGCCTGGCTGCTCTCCTGCCCTTTATATAGTTAAGCAAACTCCACATCTCCTTCTCATTTAATGCTACTGTGTGTAACAAGTCAAGGCCTAACAGAGTCTTAGGCTCTACTTCATACTTTTCTTTGCGTTGTATTTGCGCATGACCTCTCACAAATATCTGAATTTTGTATTTTAGACAGAAATTCAGCCTAATGCTTCTAATTTAAGAAAAAATGTATTATGTACTATATTACCATTTATCTTCTGAATCTCGCAGTGAATAATTCAGGTGTTGGCCAATATGAAGGTTTGTTTCCAAAATTCACATTGCCCTTTGAAAGTACCATCAATATTTATTCTCTAAAAGGACCACAGGTATCCATCCCTCTCCTCTCCCATTCTTTTCAAGCCGTGCAAACCAGAGACTGATAATGATCACTTCTGATACTGCAATAAATGCTGCATGGCATTTTTATTGCCATCTTTTTCCAGTGCTGTATGGCTACTACTTCTTAAAATCTCTAGTGTATTAACACTGTGCTTGAGTCTTTAAAAGGAGCATCTTTATTTAACACAACAAAAACTCAGGTATGTTTTGACCATGTACTAGCCCACTATCAAAAAATGAATGAAGTGGTTATATTATGTACCAAGTTCCTTCAGGAGAAATAAAAGCAATAGCTCTAGGTAGTATTATTTTCCTCAAGTATTTATTAGCACTGAAGAGGATATTTGGGCCCACTTCTACTGGCATATCTCTTCTAGGTTTTGCTTCTTCCCTATGTACATAAAACGGAACAGCTCTGTGGCCTGCACGGACTCTGGTTTGAAAAACATTCAGTATATGCATCAAAAGAGATTTCATTTTAGGTGTGCTGTGTACATTTCAAACCACCACTAGAAATTCTTTCATGGTTCCAAAAAATAACAATGATAATTACACAATATATCAAAATAGTATTAGTAATTAGTAATAATTACCCCACTAAAAATGCCCAAGGGTAGAGCATTGTGTTAGCAATTTTTGGTCAGCCCACTGGCTCATCTGGACTTCTATATTCACTGTTTCTGACAATAGGTCATGTATAGCTAGACTGAAGAAAGGGCAGGAAAATTTATAACTGAATTGTTTATAACCATATTTATAAACCAATTGTTTACCCAATTTTTACCAATTGGGTAAAGCAACAATCACTACCGTAGCAATGTTATCAAAGGCATCCATATTCCACTATATGGATTAAATTCTATATTAGTAATTATTCCACATTTGAGAATATCCACATAACAGGTAAGTATGTTACATCATGGAAAGAGTGGCCCAAATTTGGAAATTAAAGTAGAAACTTGAGAGTGCATCCTTTGTACCCTTCTCTACCAGCTGATAATAATTTGGCTAAGTCTGCGTTTGATAAACAGAGCTGTGATGTTCTACTGGAAATACACTTATATTAGCAATGGTATTTTCAATGACCAGAGTTCAGCACACTTGACGTTGACTTCATTTTAACCTCTTTCCTCAGTGCTGTTCATCTAGTTCCAAAAAAGTGATAATCACATGTCAGATGCTGAGAGTGTTTGAAATTCAGACTCCGATCCCAGTTTTATAAACTGGCCCCATACCTTATGGCAGACCAAATTCAATCACCAGCCCAGTCCCTGCTATCCCTGGAAAAATTCCAGCATATAGGTGTACTGCTTGAATCAGCCACTAGCTTCAGAGAACTTTCAAGAATAAAGACTCTTTTCCTTTCAGCTTTAATTATATCACAGCACCTGGAAGCATTCTGGGCACTTTTATGGAACAAGTTAAGACTGATTCCTTGCTTCTCAAAAATTTCTCACCTAAATTTAGACATGATCAAACAAGTAAAGGTCACAAACACAAAACAAGCTGAGACAAGTATAGTAGGAGATTTTAGTGAAAAGATAATGCAATTGCTCAGAGGAAGGCAAAGGAGATGGGAAGTCTGCCTTTGCTGCATCCTGGAGAGGTGGGCATATGGGAACTAGTTCCACTGCATGCTTAACTATCATTCTTCCCATCTGCAGCACGAGCTTTCCTGCATCCCACTCTGTCACAGATACCTGCCTTTTTCCTTTCTAACTCTTTGATCATCTGTCCAACAGATAAACCAGCACTAGGCTGTCTACATGTGCTATTTTGATCTCTGCTTTACACTGGCATTAACTTGTTGCTGTGTTAGGCACTAATTACCAGCTAGGGCTTCTTTTGCTTTTGCATCTGTCTGCTTTTTGGTCTCCATAACCTTCATAATCTCTGTTCATCCTTGCTTTCTGAGAAGAAAACACATACAAAGATTATTCTAAAATCCTAATTTCTAATACAGAATAATTAGAGCAGTAATACAGTTATTTGTAAATTCAAGTATCACTGAAGGCCTCACTAGACTTTCATGAAACTCAGACTGGTAATAAAAATTAATACAAATCAGTGGGCTGGAACTCCAAGATAAACTGAAGGATCCTTGTCTGTTTTGGTTGCACATACTCACTTTTCAAATAAAGTTATAAAGTTGTCTTAAGAAGGCATAATCAAACAAGGAATGCTCTCCTTATCTTAAGTATTATGAATTTAATTTTAAAATAATGAGAATATGCATAACATATCAACGTGAAATGGTGCAAAGTTCTCTTTTCTGAGAAAAGAAAAAGTGGAAAAGTTGCATAGAACCATATTTTCAGGAAATATTTAAACATCATAAGGTAACATGCATCCAATGAGCTAGGACAAAGAAGAGGCATATTTTTAAATAGATGCCTTTCTCACAACAGCAAATAAAACTTTATTGTAGCCCAGGCAAGTTGCTAGTGTATACTTAACCTTAAGCAATATTTGTTTTTGATAGCAAAAACAGAAAATCTGGTCACACGACAAAAATCTGAGTGCAGTATCCTTAGAATCAAAAACATTATCATAGGAAATAGCTACATGGGTTTATTATGCCACGAGAAACTTGTCACATATACCAGCCATGATCAGCTGTGTAGTTACTAACAACAACTGAAATAATAACTGATAAAAATGAGTTTATCTTAAAAACTATTTTTTCTACAGAACTTAGTGTCCCTAAAGAGACAAAGTTTCAGAAGAATATTCTGCAGGAAGATGAGGGTACAAAGCTTAGGTGTTTTAGGGTTAAAAACAGATGTCTGATTGTTGTAGCAACAGCATGTTACTTTCTGAGGTTGTTACATGACCTTTAGCCCATCTTGACATTGTTAATGTACATAACACACAGAGTGGTCAATGACATGATTTTACATACCATAGCTAACTCCTCAGTTTGTTCCTGGCTCTGGTTCATTATCACTTGATGGGATATTTTCCAGGTTTTCAGGCATTGCTACATACTCATACCAGAAAAGGAGACTGACTGCAAGTCTTCTTTCGAGTCAGGAGCCTGAAGTGGAAGAAGTCAAGTTAATTTTGACTTTAATTTTGATTTTTTTTTTTTTTGATCAAAAAACAGTTCTAAAGATGAAGGAATCCAGTTGCTTTCAGGAAAGCAAGGAAAGCAGCAAAGATTTTTGAACTTCATTTAAAGGCATATTAACAAACTGCAGAGACATCTAATTCAGGGAGCAATAGGAAATGAGCTGCATATTTTAAATAAAATAACCTTCCTTGAAAATTTAAAAAGAATACCATAAGGAATAAGATCTTAAAGGCATCTCAGAGGAGCAGGTTGCCCAACTTCATCAAAATTCAATAGCTAATGGGTCCCCAACTGTCTCAGGTTTTTCTTCAAAATTCCAATCCCAAACCATTTGCCTGTATGGTACACTAGAAAGATCTGAATGCTTTCTATTAAATAATGTAAATGTATTTGATTTAAAAAGTCAGTATAGCATTTGTTTCAGTTGAAATGTTTACCGGTGATAATCTAAGCACAGCAGAAATAAAAATCAAAGTTTTAACTGTTGTTTCATGTGGCAGCATAAAACCAATGCAATACACTGCAGAACCTGAACCTGCAAGTATTTAAACATCAGAGTGATTTTACGCATAGTATAGTCTACTACACTGAGCTTACGCATGTACTTACCCCAAAATTTATGTAGCTATCTTTTTGAACTTAGTGGAGGTCTTGATGTGAATATCATTTTGAACTCACCGGCATTCCTTAGGAGGCTGGCCCACAGCCAGCGTAAAACAGCAAAGCCCGCAGTGCTGTCAGTGGGACGTTAGTTTCTTGAGCTACCTGAGAATTTCTCCTTATCAGGAAAGCATTTGCACCAAACACATTTTCTTTCTGGGCATTAAAATTCAAAGCAGTATGACTTGTCCATCTTGAAATGGTGATGTAGTACCTAATATCAATTTGGGGCAATTAATGGGGTCTTTTAACACAAATGAACACTGAAATTTTTGGAGGTCCAGATAGAGTGGATTTAAAATACAAGAATCCTTACTGAGTTGAACAATAATAGAAATTTATTAAACAACAACAAATGACAAAATACCAATATAAAATCTGGAATACTCATCAACAAGTAAATCTTAAAATAAAGCAAGACTATTCAGATATTAGCTGAGTATTAGGGGAAGGAAAAAGTATCATTCAATGCCTGAAACAACTGCTACCTTCATATCTCTTTCCAGGATAATACTGTGGTCCTCTTATCCTAACTATTTGCATCTTCTGTTCTTGCCTATTCTACAGATAAAAGTACAGGCTCTCTAAATATCTCCTGGAAGACATATAAATGAAACATTTTCAAAAAAGAACACGTTATGGATAACAGCATTAATAATCTTCCCACAATCTAGTAATATTTTCCATTTATTTCACAAATGTGCAAATACTGATATGGAAGCAAAACTTGAAGAAAAAGGAAGAATCTTAAACTATATGGTACAACATAAAACCAGACAAAATGCAATTTCAGACTGCATGATAACAGCAAGTAGTATTTTAGAGAAGCAAAGATGGATCAGATCAGGGCACTATGGATTGGACAGCATTTAGGCTAGATATGACCAGCAATCTGGAATAAAAATTCATMTCCCACTAACATAAATCCCGGTTTGCAGAGTCTGCATAGAGATCAAGGTATAAATAAATACATGGGAGAATCTGCTTTTAAAATACAGCTTTTATCTTTTGTTCCAAGTTTGGGTTTTGACAACTTTCTACAAGTAGCAGATGTAGTCCACATATGAAATCAAACATCTCAGTTTAGGAAAGACTCTGTCGTCTCAAGAACGACTCAGATGAGCATTATGACAACCTTCTCTCGTTCTCTGAATTTATTTTAGAGTTGCTTGCTAAACCAGAAATGACATCTAGTATTCAGTTGCTTCAGTCTGGACAGGCAGTCTCTGTTTCTACCACATATGATGAAGGAGAAACTTCCACAACTGTCAGTGGTAAGGAGAGTTAGTGTCTGGGTTTTAATTACTAGAGTGTGGTTGTGGATAAAGAGGCTATCACAGCACAGTACACTAAACACATTTGCTCTTACAGATGATCTTTGAAAAGTAGTTTCTGAAAAGATTTCAAGAATCTTTGAAAAGATTAAACAGAGAATTAAGTAGTCCCTTGGGGTGAAAAGTCACATCAGCTTAGACTGGGAAGGTCTACAGCAGAAAAATAAAAAAAGTAAAAATGGTCTTTGGAGATTTTGTACTGTGTAAAAAGAAACAAAACCCCAATAATTATCAGTAGTATCTGTATTAGTAATCCATTCCTTTGAGAGACTGAGGAAGTAATTAAAGAGAAGAAACAACAGTGAACTTAGAGAGCATCCTTACCTGACAGTTAAGAAAAGTTTTTATGTGAAAAAACACAAAGATGACAATTTCCGAAATGAGAATGTGGATGCTAATACTGTCCTTGGCTTGCAGAGCAGCCAAAATTCTGAAAGAAACAAACCTGATTGACAAAAACAGAGAAAGTAGGCGCAACACTGATACTCAGCATAAATTTTAGCATAACTGGGGAACTGGCAAATTCATTTCTGTTTTCTGACTCCCCAGAGCAATCACAGGATAATCATGAACACACAAAATATCTGAATGATCAAAGATACGAAAAATGAGAAATGCGGTGCAGCCACTTAGACAAACTCCAAGAATATTACAGGATGAAACAGCAAAAGGACAGCACTTGGACAAGATCACAACTTATTTCTATGTCTGCAATTCACAAAGTATCAGGTACACATAATATGTGTGGGACGTGATAAAAAATCTTGAACACCTGGCCCTGTGTCTGTTAGTTCATGTATTATTACGTAAGCAGTGACCCACACACGTGGTATGCTACGTGTTTTATTATTTAGTATACTAATTCTGAAGTTCCATAAAGAGTAAGGACTTTTACAGAAAACACGTGTATGTTAGATAGGAAGGAGAAGGTGGTAACATAATATGCCAGTATGAACTCTTCAAAACTTAAACTCAGCTCATCCCGTCACCTGTTCTGTAGGCATTGTGTTGCTCAGCACGGAGTAAGGATAAGTAATCTTCTTCCCTTACGTAAGCCTCTGATGATACTGTCTCTTTTCTACAGTGGGAATGTTGTGATACACAGCATGGGAATAACGATGTGACACAATAGTCTTCCCCAACTCCTGGACAGGTTCCTTTTTCTGGAAAATTTTCATAGAACATGCAGATGGATCCCTTTGCACACAGAATTTTTCCCAAGCAAATTCTCTACTCCTATTTCTCTACTGCTGCCACAAATCAAATAGGCTGATAATCCCCACAGTTTATGCTATACTCCATATTTTTTCTAGGTCTGCAATTTGAATCTTTATTTTCTATAGGAAAGATCATCAAGGACAATGCAAACTCTGTCTCTTCACAACAAAAGCCTATACCTACCATTCCTTTGTATATCCCTTATATAAACAACACAAATCTTGTACATCTCATTTTGACTTTTATTTGGATATTTTTGAGTTAAGTTGCTCAAGTCCATTTTCCACCAATACAGATACTAAAAACTGAGATCAACATTTAAGGCAACATTAGCATCCATGCCAAGCCCAATTTGCAAACCTTATCTAAGCACCACAGCAGCCAAGAATTGTCACAGGTCCCCTACCTCCATCACACATTCCCTTTCCTTTTTAACTCTGCTGTCCCACTCCAGTGGGCATACACCCAATAATCCAAGTTAGATGCCCATTCTCAACTGAGACCTTGTCATTTCTTATGAACCAGATCATTTAAGCATAAGATGATATACGTGAGTGAAATACATTTTAGGGTGAAGGTATGTGGTTGAAATCACATAGGAAAAATCTGGGTCATTATTCAATGTCTTAGTATTGAACATTAGGTATTTAGCCTTTTAGTAAAGGCTACACACTGAGACTTGTTAGAATGATAATTCTGCTTTAAATTCTGATTTCTTTAGCTTTTAGTGCTATTGTTGACAAGTATTTAACTCTGAGTTAAGGATGCTCAAGTGCAACTTCTATGTAAGAATATATGCAAGTATACAAAAGACCACACTGGTTTTAGTGCACCCTCTGTTTTTAATACAGAGTAAATAAGGATTTGTCTTGGGCCTGTGGCAAATGCTTCAAGATGTGGGTCCTGCTGTATACCTCTATTCTCTTTTACAGTAAAAGGAAGGGTTTTATTTTTCCTTAAAAAGTGTATTTATTACAAGATGATTAGCATACATAAGTCATATAACATACAGGAGTTAAAATGAACTAGTTACAAAATAAGAAGTGGTGTGTATATTTTTATATAACCTAAGAATGGGATCAGTATTTTACAAAGTACATATAAAAGTACTTCATATACAAAGAAAAATACAAATGTGCAAACACCATTGTCACAGGTGGAAATTCATCAGTTGAAAAATGCTAGAAAAATCCTTTTTTTTTTGAAATTGCAAATGTATTAAAAACAGCTGCATTTCCTATTGTGTGTGAAGTGAGAAATTTATGTTCCTTTCTGACAGAATACATTAGTTAAAACAAACAAACAAACAAACAATTTAATAACCGAAAAATCCTGTAAGTATAGTCAGTTTGGTTAGGTTGACATTAAATTACAAGAAGAATGTCTGGAAAAATGAGAAAATACTGAATCATATGTACAAAACTTTTGTAATATTAGTGTGCTATTTAACATATAAACATTTCAAAATAAACACAACGGCTTAATTACTTATCAATGTCATCGCTTTTTGTAGAATGTAAAATTTCTATTAATTTGGGGCTATTAAAAACTGTTTCTCCAAGATATTAAGTTGAACAAGCACAATTTTATCAAATGTAAAAATCTATAAACCGTCTTCTGATTCATGTGCAAAAAATGTTTAGAAAGTATCAAATCGCAACACATGAAACCCAATTATGTACATATTTATTATCTGTAAATGTTGTTAACTAGCTAGTATTGTTCTGCTATAAATAACTTACCTCTGTCCTTCAAAATGTCTGCATTTTAAAGATTTCAGTGCAAGTGCTTGCTTTATTGTTTAGTGCATTACCATGTTTGTTATTTTTTATTTTACAGTGAGCAGAACAGCACATAAATTAACATATACAACTCTCATATTTCAAGAGATTTTTCTTCCACTGAATTCCTAGTTTGTTGCCTATTTCTCCTGGACAGTGTCAGCCACTTTTCTTTCATTGTCCCATAATAACAGCAAACAAAATCCAAAATAAAAGTGCTATGATTTTTAGATAATCACTAGAACTTGAAATTCYGTAGCAATATTGCAGGAGTACTCTGAAGAACACACGGTTAGAGAACAGCCTGCACGCTGAAAATATACCTTCTCTGAAAATTTGATATCATGCGATTTTACTTTTTGGTCTTAAAAAATACCAACTGCCTAAACATCAGCCACCTGATATATATGCCACTGGGCTCACAAGTTTCARGATTTTTTTTTTCCAAGGAATTGTAGACATGTTCCCTCTTATTAATGACTAGTTCGGAAAGATGAACTTTCTGTTTAAAAATATAAATAACGTGAAAATAGATTTCCTACTGGAGGGAAAATTTCTACAATTAACTTTGGATAGGTTTTCTAACAGGATAACTCTGAAATGAGAAAAACAAGATTAGATGATAGTGCAATACAGCAGGCATTTTATAGCTGGGAATTGTACTGAAGAAAGGGGAAATTCGGGATAAATGGATCATTATTTTTCAAAGTCCTCCCTGCAGAAAAAAATAGCAGTTATAGTGGTTATCATTTTTAAATAGAAAAGGAACTTCAGCATATTATGAAAGTTTATGGCTGAAATGTAAGAAAGGCTGGTTGTCCGTCAGTAACATTTCAAAACGTGTCTTCTTACAAAAAGAGGTGCTTTAAACATGTCTTGATTATGGAATGTTATTCCTTTCTAAGCATCTGAAATGCAACTCTGGATCCTATCCATCCATTGTTGGGCACTCTGGGCATCTTGGGCACAAAAATTATACACACGTTTACTTGTCTTCAACTGTAAAGGAAAAAAAAATAACATGAAGATAGAAAAGCCAACATGCAAAACAAAAAGAAACTAGCAAACTTTATTTTAAACTTTAATACCCAATGTACTAATTGGGTTTGAATGAAACATTTCTTTGAATTTCTGCTGTGTGTTGAGAGTGAGGGCCAGATATTAGTTGTGTAACAGCTCTGTTCTGAGTTGGCCTGACAGCTCTTTCTAGCTCTCACCTTCCAGCAGGAATGAAAGTAACAGGTTAAAACACACCAAGAGAAGAAAGTTTCAGATAAAGGTCAAATAAAGAACAGATATACTTACATCAAAAAATGCTTTTTCACTTGCATGTTTTGGGGCTCCAATTGACGGAGAAGCAGGAATCACTGTTTCTACTTCTGCAAGATCTATGTGTCCCTTACAGCTTGTATCTTCACCAGAGTCATAGTATCTCAGCTAGACCCACAAGAGAAAAAACAAACACAAGTATGCTATTTAGGTGGACTTTTTGCTTTTTCTTCCCTTTTCCTGGGTAAAACTGGAGGCCAGGGGTGGGGGGCAAAAAAATTTTTAGGAGGACATCAGACACAGGCTGCTTCTAAGACACAACTGACAGAAACCAGAAGTTTGGTGTATAAAGAATGGTGGGACTGGCGATAGCCCTCAACTGGCCTGTCCCATATTTGACATCTCCGATAACAGCAATGTCTCCACCCCCTGCTCCTTTGCAGAAAGATGGAGTTGAGGGAGGAGTGTTTTATCACTACTGTTACAGAGCAGAGGATTTTCAAAAAGTCACGCTTTGCTTTCAGGGTAGAAGGAGGTGTGAAGGATGAGAGCAGAACCTGGGCTTTCGAGTCCTGCATTCCCTAGCAGTTTTCATACCAAAACCAACTTCTTCACTGACCATTACATTGAAACTAACAAAAGAGCTTTACTTTCACTGAGGAGTTAATAAAATACTATTAACTATATTATGTTATTATATATTATTATATTATATTATAATATCTACTATTTTCTATATTTCAAGAATTTTAAGTGATCAGCAAAAATTTAAGTATCATTTTAGATAATTACAAACTACATAGAAAACTCACATTTTCCTATACTGCACTTAGTGGTTGAACAAAGCTTTTTTTTTTCTTTCTTACAAAGATACTTTGATTTGAATGTTAACCACTCTGTAAAATGAATTTTGATATGCAAATAGTTCTAGAAAAGATAGTTGCTTATTTTAAAAATCCCTATAAATTGATGCAAAAAATAAAGCAAACCCTCAAAGCAAAGAATGCACAACAGAATTGCAAATGAGATTGACCTGTATCTGCTGCGTACTGTGTATTACTCTTACATCCATGATACACAGAAGAAAATTTGGTTATATAAAATTTTAAAAGTATTTTTTTTCTTCTAGAAAATTAACTTTTTCTCTTGTGTACCAGGAAGACTAATTAGAACACTGGTTGGCACACTGGCACACTAGTCTAGAAACGCTCAGTCTGTACTATATATATTTTTAATAGTGTGTTAATTAAAACACTTTTTTTTTTTTTTTTTTTTTTTTAGAAAAAGCATCTCAATGGTTACTTTAAAAATCTCAAATTGTGGGGAATATTTGGCTCAATGAAGATTACTGCCCAATGACCCAACATTATTCAATGAGACCACAGATTCCACTGCAGAGTTCCAGCATACATTGTAAATTGGGTAAAATGTTTAGAACAGATCTCCTGTTTTCAGTGCTCCTTGCTGTGCAATGATTTTCAGAACATTTATGAATCATACTGCAACTAAATTTACTCACTTCACTATGACTAATCTAAAATTTCCCTACACATGGCATCTGAAATTGTTTTTCTATCAGGAACTTGGCATTTGAGGACTTTTAGAGATAAAATTTTGGGGTGAAACTCCACCTCAATTTAATGACAAAATTAATGACAAAAATGATTTCAGACAGATCCAGGATCCTGTTCTCAAGATTTGAAAATACTTTCATATAGAGATTCCAGAACAGCTGTATTAAATACAGATTACAGAAAAACACCAAACATGCCATAAGAGGTAAATGGATTTTTCTACTGAAAAAAATTCAGATTGCAGTTTTCCACAGTATATAATGTACTTCCATTTGCAARGAAAAGTGCTCAAGGCAAAGTGCTTGAGGAACAAAGGGCTTTAAAATACATGCTTTGGGAACATACAGTAACTACTACAGTTTCAATGAGAACGCCTCCATTAAATTTGCTGTCAGCTACCGTATTAGCTCTCAGCTTCCCAACTGCACTCTATGAAATACCTTCTAACTTTTTAGCTATCTTAGAGTGAGTTTTTGGTCCTTCTGAAAACTAAACAGGTCATATTAAAGGCCAGATTACGCTCAGCATTTAGTTGCTTTATGTCCTTCTCATGTTAGCAGTACTTCAAAAAATTGCTTATATTGCTTGTATGCAGTAATGCCCTGAAAATATGAAAAGACAAAAATGTTTGGGTCCAAACAATAATGCATAATTTCCAGTCCAAGAAGTCTTTTATGACTATATACCAAACAGTTATCACTGTTTAAATAAATACCGTTCATTCAGAATGTTATGTCAGCCACACAAGATACACATACAGTCTGTAACAATGTAATATACACATTGCTCTTGAAAAAAACATTAGTATTATCTGTAAAATCAATCTATACAAACTCAGTAAATAAAAATGCAACAGAATAGTCGCATAAAAATCCATTCTCTCGAAAAGGTTTTACCTGGTGTTTTGTCACATCCAGCACAAACCAGCGAGGTTTCCAACCTTTTAGCAAAGCTCCTCTTTTGTATAGCGTACCTTCAAAAGATCTGGAAGGTACAGAAAACACGAATGGCACGTGATTCCATAATCTGAAAACTAGTGATATATAAAGTCCCAAATGGCTACACTATTTAAGCACTTGTTTTACTGCAGGATAACAAATCAGTTTTAAACCACAGACTAGATTAGTTATTGGTAGCTGTGATTCACTGATAAACACTAACTGTTTCAGTGCTTTGGATGAATTGAATATCATGCAGCTACACTTTGCTCGTGCTTATAAAGGGAAATATTTAAAGGTATTACTAGGAGAGAGAGGGCCTCCCTGACAAGACAGCTAAATATAATTAAAACTGCAGAAAAGCAGTAAAGCAGGATCAGAGTGTTCTGTATATATGAAAATTTGTTTTTTTTTTTCCCTAAGGCAGAAACTTGTACTGTTACAATACAAGGTAAAACAGTAGTGTAATGCCTACTAAAATGAGGTTCATAAATATTCTATGACTATTCAGTTTACCTATTTTCATCATTCTTTGATGTGAAATGATTGAATAGTGTATTTGCTCTTCTGTCTACTCCATTGGAGGGAGAGATATTTGCACTCTGTTCCTCAGCCAGCCCGCGGTCAGGTATTTCCAACAAAGACCTCTTTTGATAGGAATGTAGATTAGCTGACATCATGCCTGAGGAGCCAGAAGGATGTCTCCTGAGCTAAAAAGATAAAAATAAAACAAACAAAGTTAAACAAGATCTAGCCAAGTTTAGAACTGAGAAATGTGATTGACTGCTGAACCAAAACATTAGAAGAAGTATTACAGGAGACAATTCTTTCTAACTCATACAATCCACAACTCTCTTTGGTAATCCACAAAGTTACCAACTTGCACACAAGAAGTGAATAGCAAAGATCTGTAGCTAGTCTTCTTACTACAATTTTATAATTTTGTTTTTACCCAACTTTCTAGTCATTAGTCTAAATTAATGAGAACCTAGTGTATGTTCACTGTACTCATTATACTACACTGTGCAAGAAGAGTCTGAAGAGGACAGAAATTGATGTACAATGTTAACTGGAGTGCACTCTTCAAGGGAACATTTTATTGATTTTGATTCTGGAATAACTGCATTATTTCAGACATCATCTTTACACACATCTGTGGGTCATGCACTTGACAACAGATTTTCCAGCTTTAATTTTACTAGTCCTCAGAAGATAAGTGCTAGCACCTTGACAAGGTACTTAAATACTTGACAAAGATTTGCGAAACTTTTCATTCTGAGATTCCTAGTGAGGATAAAAGTGACCACAAAAGGTGAAAGTGAATATGTAGACATTTTTGTAACTGGAAAAGTTTGACCTCTTATTAAACATTAACAGAGAGTTCTGATTCTGTTGAGAGTGGGGTACATGATAGAAAAAACTAAAAGAGTTTTTACTGCATCTAAAAGTAAATATTTTAGATAGCTAGAAGGGGAGAGGATCAGATTCTTACTTCGTGTTTTAACTTTTGTAGACTAGTGAAACTACATTAAGAAATTGAGATTGTTGAGGGCACTAGCAGAAAARTATCTAAGCCGTCAGTATATTATAAGCCTTCACCAAAATATTTGATTTGTACACTGATCTCTCCACTGTCTCTCCAAATATTCCCAGCAAATGGAATGAAACAGAGAGTTTTTTGAATTCCATTAGGCTGCTGAATAGCATATATGCTATCCCAATACATACGCAGTGATTTGAACAATAACAGCTTGTCGATAGAGAAGTTTTCACTAGGAGGTAAAATGCTTAGCCACCTTTATTATATTAAATATTAGACAGATCTACAATAGATTGTCATGGCTTGATTTACCTTTTATTATTTGCTAAATCCTAAATATGTGTAGCAATGCACAGAACACTAAAAGGCATTTTTTTACTCTAACAGCTCAAACCTTTACACTGACAAACAGATGAGATACATACCAACATGCTCATCAATATTCTTAATATGTCACTTCTGATCTTTGTGAAAATTGAGTAATGTGCCTTGCATTATCAGACTGCCTCAATAGTATATAGATAATAGTTGGTATAAGATGTAAGTTGTAAATTATTATGAGGGCAAAAATATCTTCATAATACAAGTCAATGTTGCCTCAGAAAAGAAGAGGCAGAGATATGGCAATTCAGTTAATTTCTTAAGCAGAAGGGTTCACGTGGTGTGAGAAAACAGTATTTCACAAGACTTTTGTATATCCCAGTGACATAAGCCTGAACAATGTTTCCCTTGCTTTCTCAGAAGCATCTAGACCTTTGGATACAGTAAACTTCCCTGAATTCATTAGTTAGAAACAAAAAGTGAGGTTCCCAAGAGCAACTTTATAGATACAAGTCATTTCAGTAGAATCTCAAAAAACTTCAAGTAAAACTGGAGCAACAGGGATCCTGAACTTGGTCTTAATCTACATGACAGCATCCTAGAGATGGAGTCCTTTGGGACTGACCCTTGCATTCATCAGAAAATCCTTAAATAATGGCTAGGACAGGAGACTGACGTCAGGAATATTTATGCTTCCATTTTCTTTTCTGCTTCCAATTATTCAATAAAAAACTTAATCCTCTTCTTTGCTAGGATAAAACTTTTTTTTCATTTTAAATTTGTCTAGGGTATAGAGTGAACTTGAATGACAGATATCAATGTCTGACAGACATTAAGTGTATTGCTTTCTCAAGAGCAAAGGACACAAAGCAAAGTAGTGCTGGGGACTAGCCATTGCGTAGAGGCTGGCGAACTCAGACGAGCTTGGGAAGCTGAAGAGTCAGGGAACAGCTTTGAGCTGGTAACTCAATTGTGCCAAGTTTATAGAGAAAGCTCCCTATAAAGCATTATCTAATATTCTTCCTAGCACACACAGACAGTGAAGAGGCAACATCTGACTTAGGATGTATCTATACTGTCGACTAGTCAGTTTTACAGCAGTCAAGAGCCGGGAACAGAGCACGAGCAGATCCTACTTTGATTAGAATCTACAATTTGAAAATTCCATTTAGCCTCGCAAATATCTTTACATGTCCCTGAAATTCAGTGAGGTCCTTTCAACCACTTTCAGGAACTGAGTTTTTTTGTGCTTAAAGAATCAGGCATAAAGAATCTTTTACATATATGAAGTCATAAATTGTATATTAGTAAAATGCTTGGTTTGTCTGATGCATTAATCTTTTGAGAATCAATCAGATAAATGGCACAAGCATATATATTTTTCTACATGCAGAAATACTGAGCCAGTATCTTAGGTTAGAACAATATATTCAGTTTTTAGAAAGAAAAGTTTTACGCCAACAAATACACAGTGATTTTGTCAGTGTCCCAGGTAGCCTTTACAGCAGGAATTAACTTACTCTGTTGGACGAGCTCTTTTGCTACTTACATTGTCTTGTCTGGTGTCATCCTTTAGATTCATTTTGACCCTTTCCCACAAAAGCTGCCATCTTTCTGGGCTCTGATTTAATTTATTTTCCAACCTTTCGATTTCCTGAAACAAATTAAAAGGGTGTTGCTGAGAATAACATTTCTAACTGGTCACTTCTTGAACACACAACAGTCAGCACCAATTGCCATAACAGAAACATGATAACAATAAGGCTAGTATATATTTTATAAAAATATTTACAAAGAGCAAATTCTGCACTGTGACATCAACACTGAACACTGCCAATATTAACATTTACCCTGTTTTATAAAATGTGATATGAAGCTGTAATAAAAGAAGGAAATGAAACAGAAAGATTTATTCCATTTGGATGCCAAACTATAACAACATGTTCTTGCTGTGGAACTTGGGAATATGACCTATGTTGATAACCTCCAGTTAGGGTTATTTCCCGTTGATAAGACAATGCATGCAGACTTAAGTAAAAAGAAGCTATTTCACTAGTTCATGTTTACTTGTGAACCAGCTTAAATATAACACTCATCAATACATTTGATTAGTCACCACACATCTTTACTTTGATGTTCCATATTCCTTGCCACTGTTCCTTTCTATGTTTCTTACTGTCAACAACTACTGTTACAAAAATCTGATTTTTCATTGAATCATGTTAAAAACATCAATTTTACAAATCCAACTAAGAACTGATGATGGAACAAAAAATTACCATAGGACAGAGAACTCCCGGGCTATGTAAAAGGCAGCTAAAACCCAAGATATTTATTTTCAAAGTAGAGACAGTAAGTCTCTGACAACAGCTTATTTCTACTATACCAAACAATTAATTCAGATTTTATCATATTCTCCAACTGATAGTGGTGAATGACAACTTCCTTAGGAAATCATTAATGATTGAATGAATTACAGAAAATGACTGCATATTTTTAAGATAAGAAAGCATTTTGACCAGGAAATCAACTAAACCAGGAAAGAAGTTGTCACTGTAAATAAGCAAGTCCCTCTGATTAGGTAACATTCAGGAGGTAGTTGCTGAACTGAATTTTGAACTCTGAATTAAAAATAAAAAAGCCAGTATTAGACAGGAACAGGAACAAAATATTTCTCTAAACTCTTCCTTGCTGAAAGTAAATTAGAAAACTCAAAGGTAAAGCTAAAAATAAGACATCTGGCTTAAAGCCAAGAATCAAAATAGACTTTTAAAATACTGAAGTTATACACACGTGTTATACACATGCACATTAAACATTATGTGGCCTCTTTTCCTGCCAAGAAATATAATCAGAATAGTTTTGTTTGGAATAACTTCATTTGTAGATACAAAATCAAGGGATGGCAAACACAAGCCAGACTAAAGGCTTCTCTTGATTACTTGCTTCTCTTTTGAAGTGCTGAGTGTAAAACATTTCCTGATGGGATTCACAGGACTGAACGCACTTACCACAGATAGTTTTTGTAAAAGGCTTTCCAGATTTCTGCAAAAGGATACAAGCTCTTTAGCGCTAAAATTTAGTTAGGTTTTAATCTGCTCATTTTCCTTCTGCCCCAGTCTTGACTTCTGAGTCTTTCTTTGCAGAATCTGGAAGTAACTGAAACTTGTTACTTAGCAACGGGGTCACATTCCTTTATTTTTTGGCTCCATAATAACTATTGCTTCCAGAACTTAAAATGAAAAACTTTCAACCATCTCCTATGTATAAGCTGAAAATTTAGGAATGAATTCTCCCTTAATAAGCTCTGCCTAGAAAACTTACATGGCTATAAATCACTATGATTTACTCTCACTCCTTCAGCTGTAAACTTTACTGAAAACTTCAGATTTTTCTTCCCTCCATGTGTGGAATGGGCTATGAATACCAGCATTTCCTTGAAAGAAAAATTTGTAGGTATTTATATTTATCTTTCTAGTTCATCTTCTGTTGTCTGGAGTTATGGGAGCAAGAATCAACAAGTAGAAAAAGAAAAGTTACGACAAATAACAACTGTATGTGCACCCACTTCCTGAAATTAATAATTACATGCAATTAGTACTACTGCACCTTTCAAAAGAAATATCTGTTAGGTAATCTGCTTTGTAATATTTGAATAGTACAGACAAGAATTAATCCTGTCGATACTCCAGAACTGTGGAGACTGATCACTTGCCTCCCTAGTGTGTTCATGCACACACAGAACAACCTGGACCGAGTCCTACAGTAATCAGTTATTTGACTGTGACAGAGATCCCTGTTTTGTAAGTCCTTCCTTGCCAGTATTTTCTCTTCAGTTCCTGGACTAGAAGGCTTCTGTGACTTTGGCTACAAACAGAAAGATAGGTATCCGGTGATTGAATTGCCACCTCTACCAAGTATGCAGGTTTCTGTGTGCAAAAAGTTGTACATGACTGGTTGACCACTATTCGGAATCCTCTAGATTCAGGGTTCATTCTGAGGGACCAATCTTTAGGGCTCATAACTGGAGGTTAGCAAGTGGTTTACAACCGTGAGTACTATTTTTATTGTTTTGCTGTTTGTTCACCGACCCTTTATTTAACTCTCGTTCTTCCTGGTATATCTCTGCAGCAGAGTTAACTTGGGTGGCTGCCATCCAGAAGGGGCAGCCTTGAGTTTGCCAGCCCCTCCCTGATCAGTCACTGTCTCTACTCATTGGCAATGTAACTACTTACTGGAGAGAATAGGACATCTAGGTTCATCTCACCTAATTCTAAAAAAGTATCTTAAAAGGAATTTGAGCCACTCCAAATGAAATACAGGGATTGCCTGTCCTTTTAGGAATGTTACCATATTGGTGGAAAACACTGCAGAACTGTCTGCCCTCAGGGGTTTAACTTGTATTTTCACTGAAATACAGGTAGATTATTGCCTCTAGCACAACTGCACTCAGGCATACATCACTCAGGCCAGTTAGCTCATTTATAAAGCATCTCCACAGATTCATGTCAAAGGACAACATGAAGAGCTAGACTTTTTGGAAACATTTAACCCAACACTTTAGCCTCTACTGAAGACATCCTCTTGGATGTGCTACATTGTGGTATTATCTGATCGAAATTTAAATGCTCTCCTCCTTTGTTTTTAATTTTTTATCGGACAGAAACTCCTCTACGTTACATACTCTGCATTTTAGACACATCAAATGCAAGGAAAGCAAGTGCTTACAAAAAAACCCAGCAAGAACCTCAAAGTTTCAGTCAAATGAGTTGTTTTTGAGTTCCATGGAAAAAAATCTACTCTCTTTTATTGAGAAATTTTCTTCTAAAACTATTTTCAACTAATCTGAAAGAAAAAACAGAGGCATAGGCTTTCTGTTTTATAATTATCTTTCATTTCTTTAACGAATGGATGGGTAGGTATTGTTACTACTAGTAATTTTTTGCAGGTACTTTGTTTCTGATTCCTATGATGCAGAATGCCCTAAAGGGGAAGCAGCTGCTTTTGAACATTCAGGTGTTCTATGCGTGCTTTTGAGAATCAAAGGTCTGAACAACCTAGCTTGTATTTATTGGCTGCCCCTGACGAGGCAGAAGTGAACTGAGAAGTTTTATGGGGAAATATTTATTTTAAAATGCACTTTAACATTTTCAATCTTTAAAAGGCTTTGTTTAGTGTTCAGGATTAAATGAATGAAATGTGCAGATCAGTTAACTTCCTAAAACTCATAAGCATGTGGCTCTGTGGAGACTATAGAGCCATCACACACACCTGGTTAGAGGTGGATTGTTAGGTATCCAGATTCTTTACAATGTTTACTGCTGTAAAATTACATCTTTTTCTCTTAATAAAACAGCACTACATTCTACCATGGAAAATTCTGAATTAAGCCACTCAATAGCTTCTCTGTTCCAGTTTTACATCTTGAAGAGTCTTATCTAGTTTTCAACTGCAAAATATTTTAAGAACAAACATATTTGGGCTTATCATTATAGACTAGGGGAGAATCAATCTTCCCTAATAGTTTGCCAGAGCTCAATATGGTCTCAGTTCAAACATTTTTTGGATACCGACACGTTTATGATTAAAGAGAGGTCTTCGTCCTACATCAGCACTAGCCCTAAATTAACAACTTGTTCTAGAAGGAAGTTCACTTTTCTTTTTACACTTACAAGAATATTTTTGTAACCTTTATACAACCTCTTCAAAGTTTTCCAAAAGTTCCTCTCTATTGCTATCTTTTATTACTATAATCTAATTCACAGATAACATTTAAACTCTATAAAACCTGACCCACATATCTTTGGAATATAATATGGCTAATTTCCTTGTTATATGGCATTTTTTCACAGCTGTGGATATGGATTGTTTGGCATTTACTCCAAGCAGAAATGCAGAAGAGCACTGCTGCTATATTCCCAATGTAGTTCTGGCCTCTAGTTACCCGATATGAAAGCTCTCTATTTTTTACTAAAGAATCCCTTATATGACCCCTGCTGATAGACTGTTAAGCTCTTTCTTTGCATTTGTGAAGTTCCTTAAGCTTTGATCAGTTCTGGTTACGCTCTTTTGAGTCAAGGAGAGTTTTACAGCTGAAATCTCTCTCAATCTCTGTCTCTCAATCTCTGTCTTTTTTTTTTTTTTTAATTGAACACTGTTCCTGTGTTTGGTCAACCATGAGGGAAAGGAATGGACCAAAAGAGATCCCAGGAATGTTCCTGAATAAAATTAACTCTCTGGCAAAGAGAGTATATCCTCAAGGAGTCAAACCTATTCAGATCCTTTCTGCCTTAAGATGTTTGATAAAAATCACCTTTGATATCTGGAAAGTTCAGGGACACACAGCATACCCCCACTTTCCACGAATTGCTACATCAGGCTCCATAATCCCAGCTTCATTATAAGATAAAGTCTGCATATATAGCTTTCAAAATAAAAAACTGTACATAACAGTGTGTATCTGAATAAGCACACAGCTTGAAACAACAGCTCTAAGAAGTGAAAAATGCCCTTGTCATTTGCATAAGCTATTAATTCATATAATTAATTATCACTGCTAATGTTTAGTTTATCATAATTAAACAACAGACATTTAAGAAAATATAGATGTTAAATCATTCTAAACAACTACAACAACTTTCATGTTAAATAGGACCCTTTTTCATTTTCTAATGAAAGAACAAAACCTAAGGAACCTAAAGAAGCGCAAACAAGTAAAAGCCAAAGTCTGGCATCTATTGCAATTGCCAAAATACTCTAAGGTATCCAATACTCTGCATTAGGTTTGTGTACGGAGCCTGAAGTGTTACTGTAATTTCCACATCCTATTTCGATACCTGGTAAACTCTGCAGAAAGTAAAGCCTGTGAGCCAGTGTTTCTGCATCTGTTGCTTTGGCAACTGCTATGATCCAAAAGGAAGGAGCGAGTCTTAGTCAACATGAATAAACTAAGAGCAATCATGAAAAGCTTTGTTGAGAAATTCGGGCCAAGATGTCCAGGGGTATTTTTGTGCGTCTGCCTCCCCACCTGCAATCAACAAGTGTCAGATTTGTTTTCTGATTCTCTGGAAATCTGGCTCTGACATTTTACCCTGCATCTACTTTAAACTGAGTAGCAAGAGGACAAGAAGATGGACCAATGCTTGCCTGAATTAAAATACCAGCTCTTGTAGTGACAAAGCCGCATATCTTAGACAAAGGCAAACTAAAAATCTATTCTGCTAGCTACCTTATTATTTCAAAAAGACAGTGGAGAAAATGCATCCCCAAATGGCTCTCAAGCATACAATGTTATCTCCCACAGTTACTGACCACTATTAAAGCATACTCCCACAAAATTGTTCATTCAGAACAATGCAAGTTTTGCAGGAAGTCTGACTGATTCCCAGATTCAACATCTCTTCAAAGCAACTGAACATTTTTATAAAATTTCTTTTTTTTGACGTCTATCAAGATACTTTTAATAACAGTGTATCTATAGGGCAATAACTTAAATAAAAAGTAAACACGAATTTCATGACAATAAAAGACCTTTATGTTCTTTTAAACATATGTACTTACATTTAAGAGGCTGCTGATGGCATCAGGTTGTATTTTTTTAACATCATCATAACACGGCCATACTATTTTCCTCTTACTCTGAGACAGTGAACCATTCGTTTGGTCAGCTTCCTCTAAAATACTGCATTTTGCTGTCACCATGGTCCAATCATAGGAAGGGCCTGTAGCCAAAATCTCTTCTACATAGTAATCCCACTTTTTGAGGCTGGACATACTTACGTTTGGTTTCAGTGCCTATTCAAAAGAAAGTTTTATTACAATGACAAAAACAGGTCTTTCAGATTCAGACTTAAAAATGCAATACTTAGATTTTCTAGATTATACTAAATTTAACACTGTATTAGGGGAGTGGCACTGTCGTTTGATAATTTCCACGGCAAGACCCTGTTATATATGGCTTAGTCAGATCAAAGATACTAGCTTTGGGAATATACTGCTCCTTCTGCTTATCCTTCTACTCAGTCAGGTGCTCACCAAGAACTCAAATTCAGCATATAGAGTTGACACCCTCACAGTCTTTGTGCCTCCCGTTAAAGATATAAAAGGCAAATATAGCAGTCACTCTTCACTTTCTTTTCAGCAGAGAATTTTAGACTCTATAGCATCAGGGAAAGAAGATAGGTTCTATAACATCAGTGGACAACCCACAGTAATATCACGAGCCAAGCAGCCAGAGGCTCTAAGATTTTCAGAGCACTTTTAAACAGTTTACTTTTTATTAAAAATGTATTCTTTTTCTTTTAATAAGTAAGGTAACACTCTTAATTTGCATGCACCTTCCTTAAGGGGAATTACTGCCTCAGATGAATGGGAAATTTTAAAATCTCAATAGTGATGTTCAGTCACAATGAGTAATTCTGGTACCACGACACCATTTCATACGAGGAAAAATAGTTCCTTCTTCTAAAAGGGAGAAAGAAAATACCATCAAAATATCAAAAACTATTCTTAATTACTACGTAATCAGGCTACTAAGTACTGTTTACAATAAAATGGACAGAACATACAGGGAACAAGAAGCTCATCAACCTCCAAATTCATCACAGTGATGGTTCTACAGAGAAAACAGATGTTTCTCTGTAACAAAGACAGCTGAAGCAGTTCCTGTGTCACCTTCGTGCTTCCTCCTGCCTCCCCCTCACATCACCACTTTGTCATGCCAGTACAACGGGGTCAGGGAGCTGCACTGTTCACTGCCGACAGTGATCTGATCCAGACTGAAAATAATCTTAAATTTTTTTTTTTTAAAAACAGATCGGTTTACATAACAAAATAAAGCACAAAGTGCTAC
Organism: Apteryx rowi; assembly: GCF_003343035.1. NCBI lineage: Eukaryota > Metazoa > Chordata > Aves > Apterygiformes > Apterygidae > Apteryx > Apteryx rowi. The sequence continues at coordinate 461,416 of NW_020447275.1, read as the reverse complement.
GTATGCTAAGATACAATGTGGTAAAACAAGGAAAAGGAAAACCAAGAAAATGGAGATGCACCAGCAAAAGTGGCAATGGAAACATGGCCTCAGAGATGGGTAGAGACTGTGGTGTCATTATTTTCTCTGGGAACCATCAGTGGACAGGCATGCAAACAAACCATTTATCAAGGGGAAGCCTGCAGCAGGCTGCCGAAGCAGGAGGCAGCAGCACAGCAATGAACATCTGGGGGGCAAGGGAAGACAGGAACATCTTAAGCCAGCCTTGCCCTCAGAGCTAAAGCATGAACTGCACCCTTTCCATGCAGTTCTTTGAGATGTCTTGACTGCCTCTTCCCTGTCTATTGCAGAATTGTATAATGGTGAGGGTATTATGAATTTCATATAATTATTCAAGACACAGTGCAACCTAGTGAACATACATTATCATATTAGACAGTGGCATAGGTAATATGATTCAATTAGATCATTACAAAACTTATCCCATTGTGACTGGAATTTACTCTGAACTATTTTTGCTAGAATCGTGGTTTACAGTATGTAACTTTTTTTAAACAACCTGTGCAAATTTTGAGATTATTTTTATAATCATTCATATAATTAAGTTGCATCAAACAAGTATCCTCATTTACCTCAGCGGGAATGCAGAAATAGATGTTCCAGATTTTGGTTCTTTATAGTGAACTAAAGTGACCGTTCCAAAACTAACATGACTGAGGTTACAAGCCTGTAAGACACTACACCAGTCAATAAAGGAGGGTCAATTTTGTCCCCCAAGAGTTTATTTCAGGTGAGAACAATTACGGTATCAAATGTACTCAAGGAACCATTCAAAATAACAAATAACCTCTTTTTTTAATACCATACCTCTGTTTCAGCAGGGGCATAGAGGTAATTGAAGAAAATAGGGCTCCTTTTGTGCATCTTTTCAATACATTCCCAAATACAAATTCCTTTTTTGGCATGTTTATCTCCTTTATCTTCAAACAATGTCCCTATGGAAAACAACAGCATCAAAAAGATAGAGTTATAATAAGACATAACAAACACTAAAGCATAGCCAAAGGAATTTCATAGATTAAATGTATAATAAAAATCTACGATCAAATGCTAATGCTACAAGAGATCATATTTGATGAAACAACTGCTGTGACTTGTAACTGCCACTCTTTCTGTAAGTTAGAATATCCATTTGGTATGAAAAAATATTCAATGATGTTATATTTATACCCCTGTTCTGAAGTTTACTGGAATACTTGAGTGTACAGATAAATGTCTCCTCCTGCCTGCAGCTGTGCTGGCTCAACCGGTCGTGATACTGAGCGCTGCCAGCCAATCCTGCCCCCAGTACCAGAGGCTACCAGCCCTTCCAATCTGCCAGATCAGTTGCACCTGGAGTTATTTGCTAACTCACAACAGGCAAAACAGATCAGGCCAGTGTAAACAAATGAGCCACAGACCTGTGCAATCTTAAAGGCTTTGGAACGACATACAGGTAAGTCAAAGACTACTGGAAACAGGACTTTATACTACATGCAATGGTATTTGAAAGCACAACTACCCTACACTAAACAAACATGGTTTAAAAAAATAAATAGAAATTGTAGAATCATATAATAATCCAGGTTGGATGGGACCACAGGAGGTCATCTACTGCAATCTCTTGCTCAAAGGAAGGTAAATACTGTAAATCAATATTCTTTGTAGAAATAAAGTGGCTGCTCAACTTCAATCTGCTCCATGGTTACTCTAGTTTTTAAGAAAAGCATTAAAATTGACCATATGCCATGAGAAACACTCCATGAAGCAGTGAAATTCAGAGCATTTATTGTAAGAGTTTTGCTAAGTGAATGGGCTCCAAGAACAGCCTCAAATGCGGTTGTTATGAAGTGGCTTGTCTTACTAAGAGGGCTGTGAGGGCAGATGAGGCCTTGACTGTAACACTGAGCCTGCAAATGACAGATGAAGGGAGTAAGGACAAAAGACAAAAGAAGAGAAACACAGAAGAGAATTCAAGAGAAAAGAGTGAGAGATAACAGATGGAAAGGCTTTCCTTTCCTGAAACCTCATGCACTCTCTGAAGTATCCCTAAGGCTTTTGTTTCTGTTAAAATAAGGTATTTTGTAGGGGAAACTAAATCAAGAAGAGAAATTGTTGAAGAAACAGAGGTATAGCACTGATTTTTTATTTCATTTTCTCTTAGTCCCATCAGTGGCATGACTCAGGAATCACTCACTCAGGAAATTCTACACGCTCTTCGCCTACATTTTGTTTTATATTCCTGAACTGGAATTCATTAGATCATCACCATAAAATTACTGGACCATCTCAAGCTAGGCAAATTTTTGTAGATTAAACATTGATGGGAAAAATATGGACAATTACAAAAACAATGTGCAATAAACATCATGCGTACCATGTTCTAGTCTTTCATAGTCTGAATCCAGAAGAAATGTCTTAAATCGATTTGATATGTAATGAAAAGCCAGAAACTTCAAGTAATACTGATTGAACTCAAACTCTGTTGGGTATTGGTTATGAATCTAAGAAAAGAAAAGAAAAAGTGTATTGAGGTATAATACAAATGGATATGTAAGGAACAATAATGTGAAATATGACAACAAAATAATTCTCCTGTGAAGGCTGATAACAAATATATCCATACAATTGCCTTCGTGGTACACAAAAATGCTTCTACATTTTGTCTTAAAATATTTAAAAACTAATTAAATTCATGGAACGTTTATGTGGCAAAAATGTTTCAGAGCAGATAGGGTGTACTTTTCTAAGATGTATTTTACTCTGAATAAAACCCAGGATTCTTTAAAGTAATCCACTTGGGTATAAATCCTTTATGATAGTTCATGAGACACCATGCAACTTCACAGACAAAGATGCTACTCCTCGATGCATCATTTCCATAGTTGGAAATCAAACTTAATGGGAAGGTTTTGCAGCAGACTTCTTGCTGTTGCTCAGGACACAACATAGCAGATATGTACAGAAGTAATGCTGGCAAATGATAGTCTATCATTCATTACTGGTTCAGCCCCATTCTGAAGTATTTGCTAGTCTACACACACTTCTTTTTCCTTCTCAAAATATGTGCTGAAATGTTGAAGTATGGAAAAAATGAAAACCATGCTGCTGTTATTCATATGTATACATTTAAAACAGTAAAAACAATGTAACATCTTGATTCATTATCCTGGGTTAGGCTTGGAATCCATCTAGTTTAGTGTATGTCTCCAACAGGAGTCAGCACCAAACGTTTAAAAAAAAAGTGCAAGATTATTACAGTAGAGCAAGGTGCAATAGATGGCTCTTCACAATTGCTTCATCCTAGACATTATCAGAAAGAGACTGGTGTAAGCTTTCGAGCATGAAGTTTAATATTCATGGCCATATTTGTTAGCATTAATTACTGATGATATATACTTGTATACTTGCTATCCATATAAAATTCAAGATTCAAAATTTAATTCTTGCCCTTAAAATGTACTCTTTTAAAATAAATTTTTAAATTGTCATCTTTATTTTCAGAATTAAACAAGGAATTAACTGAAAATCACCATTTACAAGAGAAATAAATAGTTTACTGAACACAAAAGAAACTGTTGATTGAATTTAATGTTTGAAATATAATTCTCATAGTGCTTTGTCTAGCTTCACATCAAAACTAGTAAAATACCTTTATTTTTGCAATCCCCCTATGTCTTGCCTTTTGCATTCCTACCACTCTCATTTTCTGACATTTTTCTCTAGCTAATCTCTACTTATTGGTTCCTCAAGAGAGATTTTTTTTAAAAATGCTTAAGGAAACCAGCGTATTAGACTATTTGAAGCTCCTTGATGTTTAGATTTTTACATATGCCAGTTGAAAAAATCCCAAAGAAATCCAAAAAAGCCAAGTATGAATTTAGCAAGGAAAGGTTAGCTACTGAATGTACAACAGTGACAGAAAAATCCCTTGAAAGACCTATAAACACATACACAGCATTTCAGCCTGCAAATTTCTTGTTAGGATGTTAGCTAGTGGGTAGGCATGTAAAATGTTAGGATATTTCAATTCAATGTATTCATGCTTGCTTTACCCGCACTACTTTTCTGATACAAATGATTACATTCCTGCATAGCTTTGTATGCTTATACAACTAAGCAGAATTTTTACTATAATAAATTCAAGATAAACTTTGTAGACGAAGTAACTTTTTAGTTCTACTTATAAAAAGGGAAAATAATTTTACTGGCATACATTAGATTAAAATACAACCAGAGAACACTAATTTTGTACAACAATGATATAATGTACTTTTGAACTGTGATTCAAAAAGCTCTGTGTGTGTGTGTGTATATGCACATATACATACACACACAAGCAGTTAAGTATACATTTTTCACCTCATGCTAGGAAAAGAGTTTCCTTTAAACACTACAGAAGGACAGGCTTTTTGATAAGTTAGTGTACACTCTGCTCTTTGACATGACTTTTACTGGGTCCTAATTTCTATTTATAAGTCAATAATTATTATAGTAAATTTAAAAAGTTACAAAAATAAGCTGCTATTAAAATCTTGGCATGGATCTAGGTGCTGTGAGTGATCCCATTCCTGAGACTTCTGGAGCTACAACTACAAGCAACTAGAAATTATAACAGAACAATTTACCTTTTAAGTGAAAACAACTGTCTTCTAAACCACTTCCTGGATGACAGCAAAGATGAATGATGCAATTACTGTTAGTGTATGTGTTTTAATGGTTGTGGCTGGTTTCAGCACACCTGGAGACGGGAAGGATGCTACCACTGGGAGAAGTGACTACTGTTATTACTGATCTGTTTAGCTGCTGCATAGTCTGCAAAATTCAAATCACAGCTGAGCTATCAGGGAAAAAGTTCTTGATAAAATACAGCTCTAACATCAGAGGTGATTAGATCATTCACTAGAAATTCAACACAGGAGAAAATAGTTGGATTCATTTAAACAATTAAAAATAAACACAAAAGAGAGACTAATTACTGTAAGCAACTTAACCACTGAAGTTAGGGATAAATATAGCTGGTTTCTCTCTGTTGACCTCTTTGGTCAAACTTCATTAATTCTTTGATTTCAAAGAGGTATGTTCAAAACTTGCATGTGAGTTAGAAGCAATGTTTTACACTTTGCAATTTCAACATATACTATCTCGAAAGATATGGCTACAGAGATAGGGTATTTTTGAAAATAAGAACGGCACCTTCTTTTAAAATGCTTAATTTCCATAATATACAAACATTTAAAACATAAGTAAACCTATACTAATACTATGATTAGATTGCAGAAATCCAGTATTTTAGAATTCTTTTTCAAATCACAATGTCCCCAGTTAACTTAAATCTCTCCTAAATGTTTTTAGTAATCTTACTGTTGTTTCAGCCTTCCTTAGTTTTTTGAAACATTTTGGTTTTGTATTCCCATTACGTATCAATACTTATTTAGCTTAAATAATAAATACATATATTCCAAAATGCCTTGTGCTCATAATCACTAATAGGCTACTCCTGCAAACACTGGCATAACTGAATATATCCATTGTGGCTGTAAGTACTAGAGAGTGCTGTAACAGAGCTTCTTGTTGAGCTTGAAAGAAGTCAGTTTTAGAAAATCATCCAGGTTTAATTATGTTTAATGAGTTAACAAATAGATAAAGAAGAAAAATAAGAAAGGCTTCTTGCAGTGACATCACTTTAATAAATCCAGTCTTCTCAGAAGCAGTGAGAGTATCTGCCAGATGCTGCTATTGTGAAAGAATGATTTTTCATTAATAATTCAGCTGACACCTGGAGATATTGGCATAAACAATGACTTTTTACAAGATGATGCAGTTCTAATTTAGGAATCACTGCTTCATTTGTTTTCTCTGTATCTTTAGTTTAACCAATGATACTTAGAGCATATTGGCTCTACAGTGACTTATTGTACCTATTATGTTGAGACTGTAATGGTTAAAAATAATTTGAAGGGACCAAATGTTTCTTTCAAGTGAATGGGCTATTTTTTTAGATGCAATATATGATCATATTATACTTCAGAGTCAACTTCTGGTCTAACTGGATTCCGTAGTGCTCTAACAAGTTGCACACAAACCAATGAAATGTAACAGAAATGTTCACATACGAATATTTAGTAAACAGTAAATATATTTTTCACAGTAAATTCTTAAGAAAGCTCAACCACTACCTGGACTTCAAAACTCATTTCCCTAGAATTTACAATAAATTGGTTAGAATTTGGTAAGGCAGTTCTGTGCCATTAGGAGTTAGAAGACTCATCCTCATATGTCTATTTCGAGAAAACCTATTCTGAGCCACATTCTAAATAGAATCATAGGAAAGTCAGCTTAAAGCATTCTTTCAAGAATGGACAGATTTACATAATTTATATTACACTGATTACACACTAAAGCTGTGCTCCCATGTCCTTTCTTGGCTGAAGATATGTTGTCAGAAAAGATTACAACCCCTAGCCAGTCCTATCTGCACATCATGAGAGGTTACTGCCTCCCTCAGATTGACCAGCTGAACTGCTCCTGAATCCACACTAGGCAAAACAAGATGGGTCAGTTTATACAGTGTGCCTCTTCTACCAAGTTTTTTCTACCCTTTTGACCGACCAGGTGGGCAGGTTCACACGAACTGCTTAGCTAACAGACTGGAAAGGTGGTATCTCCACCAGAGGAGAAGGGATGAATTGCTCCAGATGGCCTGCAGGAGGTAATCTTTCAGCTGACATAGCTGCAGCCAGGGCATGGGGACACAGCTTGAGACAAAAAATAAAAAATACTGATTTTTCTGTGAAAAGTATCTGTTAGTAACATGTATGAAAGAACTTTAAAGCTGAAGAAGCTGATGAAGCTGAAAGAACTTTATATAGCTTCTTAAAGATAGAGGAGAGTCAGATACCTAGCAACATGCTTGCAAAGCTGATACCTGAGACTAATTACAAAGGCAACTTTTCTCTACCATTCAGGAAAACCAAATCAAATGAAAACAAACCTAGACAACGGAAACTTTTTCCTAAAAGTAACACTATGAATATTTATTTTGTTATTTCAAGGCTAATCTTAGGAAAAGAAAAAGCATCACATTTAATTTTAGAGTAAACTGGAAAGTCTGAAATTGCCCCCTGCTTCTGCCTCCAAATAAAAGTACTACAGATTATGCACACTTCCTTGAGAAATTCTCAGGAGAGGGGTCAAGTTTCTTTGACAGGTTCACATATCTAGGAGGAGTATTTTAGGCGCCTTGCAGCTTGAGGCAGAATCATACCTGCCAGTTGTTTGGAGCAGCAGGGATTTATCCCACTTCCTTAAATCTTGTCCTGTCTTCTAAAGCTAGGACAATTACAAACTACTTTCTTAAAACTGCAGACTGTGTTAAACATAATTAAAGAAAATGAAGAAAACATGGTAAATTCTGTTTTATGACAATAAGCCCAAATCCTTAAATATTAACTTTCATCTTTGTTCTGGTTAATCCATTTGTCTCCAAAATTTCTGTGATCTTTGGACTCGAAGAAAAATACTTTGCAGGTATGCATGGATAATTTCCTCGTTTTTCTTTATGCCAGCTTTCTAAGATGGATTACAATAAGACTGCAGCAAAGTGTCTCCGGGGTCAAAAACAGGATATCTAAAATGATGTCAGTTATGTCTACATTAGCAAGTAATTCAGAGCAACAGGAGTGGGCAAACGGACTAAAGCAGCTAGTGCTGAGGTCCCTACAGCTTCACTGCATGTTGGTTGTTTTACTTTGGACTAGATTTAGTCTGGTCCAGTTAAGTTAATGAACCCTGCTGTACACATGGTTTTAAGCTCTCTGAAGGACTGGTCATTGGTTGAGATCCCTTGAAGAGCTGATGTGCGTTTGGCACACACCTGAAGTTGAACTCATTTTATTTTTTCCAAGATGAATCTAGTTCACATGCACCAAAACAGCATCAACAAATGGTAATGGAAGATGCTTGAGGGATTCACTTCAAAATTACACTACTGCTTCAAACCAGATGTTTATTTATTCCATCCTATTAATAGGCAGTGTTATCCAGTCATCTCACTAAAGCAAGGGGAAGAGATCTGACAGTGGAGAGACTATAGCACCAGATGGACGATTTGTACACAGAACTGAATGAACCACCCAGCAGAAGGGTCTCAATATTTGAAGACAGGGCTATTCTGTCCTGTAGTAGTCACTGCAGCTAAGAATTAGATTTTTCTACTTCAGCAAAGGAGCAATAACCTTGAGTTATTATAAGGAACAGTTATTGTGACAATGAGTCAGACTTGTTTGAATGAAAAGTGTAGTATCAACTCTCATTAGAGAAATCTCCCCATTCTAAATAATATTAACCTGAGGACCACAGCCATTGGCAAACAGATTGATAAGATATGAAACATGACAAATACTTCTAAGGTTTTCTAATTGGAAACGCTGTAGAAGCAGAACCAAATTCCAAGGATATGATTTATTAACTTGCAAGATGGTAATAAATCTGATGTTCTAAGGAGATATTTAATGTTGGGATATATACAAAATTTTTCTTTTCTTGAATATGTTCTTCAGTGAGTCTTTACTCATTTTCTCATTCATTATCCCTTGCCCATAGACATCTAAAGACTGTTTTTCATCGGTTTATTGTGAAATTTAAACTGTGGACTTTGCTTCAGGCAACAGAATAAGTCTACTTGCTGACTCCCCTTTCAGGTCAACTCCATGCAAGTATTCATTTTGAATGTTTGTTTCCAGAAAGGAGGCTGGTGTTTTTAACAGTCTTATGTGAGACACAGACATCCACAGATTCAAATACAGGTTAATAATAAAGCCCAGGAGCTTAATAAACTGTGCTTAATAAAGCACTTTTTTTTTCAGTGAGAAAAACAAGAGAAATGGAAAGGTAACACATGCACGTAACAGGAAGCATGCAAGCTTTGCAAGATGTCATTTACCTCCTCCTATCTAGTGTTCGTATACACATAGAATCTGCAAAGCATTTTATTTACTGTTTTGAGATGAAAAAGAGGACAGTCTTTATAATCAACCTGAAATGGAACAGTCTTTAGAATTAACCTGAAATGAGTGTGATATTGTTAATCTAACTTCTGCTACATCGTGTAACTGTTGGTATTCATCTTCTGAACATGCACTATATAAAAAAATAAGAACATTCCAGCTGACCCATTGTTTCTCAGCTTTCTAAAGGTTTATGTTCCTTCTTTTTCTGGTACTATTACTGCACCTCTGAAAAATCTGTTTCAACTACGGAAATGGAAAATTACAGCGAAATCTCTACCAGCCAAGAATATAAAGCCTGCAGAAAAAGCATTACTTATGGTGGAATTGTATGAACTCTGGGGCAGAGATTAGACTAGCATGAGAAAAACAGAATACCACGAACTACAAAATTTTATTTATGTTTGTTTCCCCTAATAACCATCTTGAACATCTGTTAACATGCTCCTGAGAGGAGGCCCTCTGCCTAATAATGCTCACTCGAACATCAGGCCTGCAACTAACTTCCTGGAATGACATCTTTGTCTTGAATCCAAAATGCTTCAAGAACCTCATCACTCTGTGCTTTATCCTTCTTTCTATGCAAGACCCTAATCTGAAAAATCATCATGAAGAAGTTACGGACTGCCATACTGTTGCTGCAATGACCTGGATGGCAAATGTAATGTTATGCACAGTCGAATGGTCAAACCAACTGGTGATGTAAAAAAATACACTGACTCTATTCATATAATTATGATCATTTTGGAAGTTTGTCTTTATAACTCTGATTGGGAGCACAATGAGGCTCAGGTTGCTGAGATACTTCCAGTGGGCTCCATATTCTCAGAGAGATTTTTCTTGTTGGTCACCCCACAGGAACCTCTCTAGGAAGGTACTAGGCTGAGGCTCAATGATCGGCTGCTCGAAACCTAATTCATTCTGGGAAGAGGCCTACAGCAATTATATATAGCAGCAGACTTGGCATATCTGTCCCTGCATTTGATTAGAAAAAAATGACAAGAAAAATCTACCAAAAGACTACTCACCTTAGCTACAACATCCTACTTAGAGAAATCATCACCATATTTATGTGCCAACAGGCAAAGAAAGAAAAGGCACTCCTCTTCTGCTACAAGTAAGGTTCAGTCCCTGCAGCCTGAAAAAATCTACAAATGAGGATGTGGAATGAAATTGAAGAGAGTTTCTCAAAAAATTAAAACAAAGCTTTTGGATGGAGTTGAGAATTAGGGCAGGTATAGTACTGAATTAAGTGCTAGTATAAAAAAATGAAGTAAAGGTAGAATTTTCCTCAGGAAAGCTTCAACAGTCAGATCTAAGACAGACTGTTTACCAGAGGGAAAAAAACGTATAGCACTCGTGCTGAAATTCCACTGCTACCAGTCATCAGGCTCTGCTTGTCTAGAACATGTAAGAGTAACACACTAGACCTTTGGAATGCATTACATAGAGGAAATAGAGGGGTTTTTGATTTAAATTCTATTTTGGAGTTTGAAAACATCACAGACAGCTGCAGCATATAGGTTGTCTCCAGAACTGATGCACAGTACAAGGCCTCTTCAAAGGTCATCATCATGCACAGGGAATTAAAAAGCACATGTGCTGGCTACTCACTGTATTTACAATCCGCCAATATCTCCTTTTAAATTTAAGGTCCTCCATGCTGCCAAAAGCCAGCTTAAAGAACTCCTATTTAAAACCTCCGTATAAATCGTCTTAAAAGATCCATAATGCCAACAATCCCCTTTATACAGTTTTGTGTGGACGGTCGGTCTCCTCTAGGCAACCATTTGCTATTTTTCAACTCTTTCTTGAGGCAAAACCCATTCACTTTACCAAAAGCTAGAGATAAAGGTTACTAGTCTTCTCTCAAAGCATTATCTATAATAGACATGCAATCGTGGCATCCATACACTAATTTATGAATACTTCTTGTAAACTAAAATTAGATATAGATTGACTTACTTGATGCACACAGTCTAGGAACTGTAAGAAAATAGGAGCAAATCCACTACCCTGACAATTGAGAGTCAGATTACTGCGCTGACTGAATTTATGACCAAAAGACAGCCATTCTTTTTCCACCAGCATTCGGAAGCCTTCAAGTGTCCTATAGAAGGGATCACTGAGTAACTGCACCAGAGATACCACCTAGATCACAAAACAGAATATTTTGTGTTAAGCGTGATCAGAGTTAAAAGGAGAACACTTTATTCAATGAAATATTCCATAATCTGTTTATATTTCAGGGAAACAAAAGCATTCATATAAACAAAATTACAAATATTTTACCAATTACAGATATTGTTATCAAAATAATGCAAATAATATTTCATATTTAAGAGCTTCAACTAAACTGGGTAAAAGACAAACCTGAGCAACTGTAGATTTTGGATTTTTTGAGATTTTGGTTATTACGATGCTTACCAAATTTAAATTAAATTTGAAATAAAACCACTTTTATTAATAAAACATGGATGATAAACATTTACAAAAAAGTATGGGCTACCTCAGCAGAGAAAGCTTTAAAGAATGGTTCTTGAGGGTTACTTTAGATCTTCTGAAGTGTTGCCGTACTATGGTGCTTACCAGCCTGTTCTTGTAGACAGCATCTCAGGAGACTGTAAAACGCAGTACAGACATCTCCTAGCTCCAGTTATTATGTACCTTCCCTTCTCTAGTTTTCATTTTTGACAGTGGTTCCAAGAATAATGTTAACATTCCCTTGTGTTTTTGTTTAGCTGGTATCGGGATGCTGGCTGTACAAGAGGTTTTTATTTACAGAAATTATTGGTATCTGTGTTTATTTTCTGGATTATGAAGCAACTACATGGACACAATGTACCCACCGCATGAGGCAGTGGGTCATCATTCACCTAATTTATAGTTTGCTTCAGAAAGTTATCTGTTATAGTCATCTGTCCTTGCAGCAGGTGTCACTTTGGCATAAATTCAGTTTTTTCTTTGTGTGTGGTCTCCTAACTTCATTTAAGAAAAGTGAATGGCAAGAGAAAGAATTCCCTTCCTTCTCTCTTGTGGTTGGTCAGTCTCCTCGAGGCAACCGTTCACTTTATTTACAAAGATAAAATGAGCTGCTGTGGCAACTCTCAGCTTTCAGTCTAAAATATATAGTCAGTACAGGATTTCAGATATTAGATGTGCCTTAAAAGTGTAAGCCCATCAGGACCTTTGGAACAAGTTCATTGTATGGAACATTTTTCATGGTCGTGAAAAATCAGTAATAGGTGCAAACTGCAAAGGAATGCAGGATTCAGGCATTCTAGTCTCTTCATTGCTGCCACATCACAAAGTTGTTAATGTTATATCAAACTTTCAGTCACTTATCTAAAAAATATTGCCTTGTGTTTCGTCTCACTAGTTATTTCCAGGCTTTAATAGCAGCTTACTTGTGCGGTTATATCCCAGCCATCTTCCAAACAAACCATAACTGAAGAACCATTTTCCAGGAGCTCTGAGATGATCACACCCAACTGCATTATCCTGTGAAGCTATAAAGTATTACAAATAAGTAACATACTCAAATGTAAGATAAATTTCTAGATCTTATCAACAAACAAAATCCTTTTATACTTAATATTAAAAATGACTTATGAAGCTGACATACAGCACAGAGAAATTGATTGATGCAACAGATTAGAAACTATAATAACATAACAGTCTCAGAAGGTTTTTATTCAAACTATAACAAAACTAAGCAAAGATTTGAAGATAGGAGCTGAATCTATTAAAACTAATGTGTTCTGTAATAAAATTGATGTCATAAAAAGGAGAATGGGAACAACATGGTTGACAGATTTATTGTAGAGAAATTCCATGCTGGGCTCAACACTAAAATCTTTTCCTGTGAAATGTTAAAGTTTCATAAAGTCACTACATACTTTTAATGGTAGAACCCATGTAAAAGATATTTAATGGAAAATATTTCTAATATTCAATCTCATGAAAGCCTGAAAGAAGGAAGAAAGAAAATACAGGAAAACAAAAGAGGACAATCTCATGAACGTTTGAAATTAATTCAATGAACTATGTATTAAAAATCCAAAAAGAAAAAAAAATCCCATTTCTATAATCTGGAAATAGATTAAAGTCTCTTCTCTGCTTTGGGACAAACTGGCTAAAACATGTAGAAAGAGGATACTTTAATTCTAACATGCATTATGCAGTTTTACTACAAATGCTTCAGCATATGGGGAAGTTAATTTCTCTGGGCAGGTTTATTGACTTGAATGAGATTTATTCAAACATAAAAGTTACAAGCAGATGAAAAATTTAGTGGATTGCACAGGTTTATTTTTTCTTAATAAGCAGTTTACATCATAATTACAAAAGGGAAAATCTTTGTCCTGTTTCTATCATTTTTGTGATACTGTGACAGCATTCCTGGCAAACAACATAACAGACAATACGCAACCAATTCAGTTTTTTACAGTAGAATGAAACTGCTTTTTGTAGAGCACTGAATAGAACCCAACCAAGACCAGCAGTAGGAAATATGAAAGCCTGAAAGAAGAAAGAAAACAACATAGGAAAACAAATAAATAAAAGACAACAAGACATATCTAAGATCATGTAAGGAAAAAACAATCAACAATCCTATAAATATTACCATGGAAATTACGATGGCAGATACTTAACTCCTCTGAACATTCCCATAGTCATTACTTAGAAAATAAAAGCAACTCATTTTCCTGAAATTATTAATAGATAAAGATTGAAAAGAATATCACCTTTAAAAATCAAACATGTCTATATTTTTTAGGCAGTAGAGTAGAATAAAGACTTCTTCTTGCTGTCCATACGAAAAGAAACTGATGTGTAATCTGGTTATAAAGATTCACTATTTTTATCATTATATTTACATTCAGAAAATATGGCAGCATCTTGATTTTTTTGTGTATTCACAGCCTTAAAAAGAACTATTTAACCTATACAGTATTAAAAGCCAATACCATGTAACTTCTGTTATCTAGCAGAAGAAAGCTTTGTATAATAAAAACAAATTTCCAAGATGACAGATAGCAGAAAGAAGTAGAAAATGGGACAAATCAGTCATAAATTAAGTTTATCACATAAGTCACATACCATAGCATTTTAAACATGATTTACACCACAGAAACATCTTGGTAATGAATCAGGGCTAGTGCGTGATATTCTGATCTAGTCCTGAGCACAGAGCAATGCACTGCTGCCCTTGCTCTGAAGTTTCTTATACTTTGAGAAACAGCTGATCTCTGAGCTGCTATAGGGACAAGTTTATTTCATCAAAATGTAACTCAGCTCATCTGTCTACACTTTTTGATTTGCTCAATCGCTTTGTGATTGAAAACGTTAGTATGGTGGAGGAGTCAAGTATTCATTCTCCCCCACCTCCTTCTCCCCTTCCTGAACAAAGCAGGGCTCAGACACAGCGCTGACCAGCTCCTGTGCTCTCTAGCAGGGATCACGCCGCCAGGGGAAAAGTGGCAAGCCTGTCCTGGCATTGTAGCTCATGCCAGCCAGGAGTATGATACATAGTTACCAGAATTACTATGTTACGGACAGGTACTTCCTCCTTGAGAAATTAGCATAAGATACGGTTCTATTCTTTTTTCTACGATTAATTATATTCAGGAGAATTTATTCAACAGAGGATTCCAAACCTAACATGCACCTGTTCAAAAGTATTCGCTATAACTGAAATGCTCAAAGATTCACAAGGAGTTGACTTTTCCACATGATCATCATTTGAATCTTGCAAAAGTTACTTCCAATCACGCCTTCACTTTCTTAGTCTTAACATAAGAGAATGTGGGATACGGAAATAAAGGAACAGATTCAGAGAGAACAGGTACTGATAGATGATGAGCCCCCTGTCCCCCGACGTGTTCCTATATCCCACAATAGACAACAGATGTTGGCCTGTTGTTAAATACTTGTGCATATGGGAAGTCAGGGGGGTAACGCATATGAAAAGTATAACACTGTCTTTAAAATCAAAAGACTCAGTTATTGTTTTCTGCTTATTTCTGATTTTTAAAATATATAATGTAAGACAAAGCAGTTGAAATCAAGACTATAAATTGATATAGGCAGTAAAAATGGTCATCTCTACTTGGGTACTTGTTCCATGTCAGAAATAGTAAATTATGTTATTAAAAATGCCTCCTACATCTGTAAATGTTATGGTCATATTAAAATAATAATGCCTACGTACTGACAAAACTGACAGTATGCAAAGTAACTACAAAGAACAACAACAGCTGGCTAGAAGATAATAGTTCTCTGTCACAACAGCGTCAGATTTATTTTGTGTAAGCAGTCCTGCACATAGATTATTAGAAGTATCTGTCACATAAATTACCTGTGGGAACCATTCTGACTCCCCAAGTGCTTTAAGGAATGTTGCCTCAGAATCTGTAGGAATAGCGCTGGGAACACAAGCTCTCATCAGCTTTTTAAAGCTTGCTTTTGTCTGTCGGATGTCACTGAATTCAACAGGAACAAATTCACAATTTAAAGCAAAATCAAGTTTGAAGCCCTGTGTGAGAAGGACAACAGCAGATGCAATTTAATAGGAAAGCATATTTTTTATCGCAGGCCTCATCAAATCTCAAAGCCTTACCCACTTTATTGCTAAATATTTCAATTCATAATTCAAATTCTGTTTATTTTAAGCAGCTGCCCAGCACATAATGATGCTTACAACACTTGCAAAATGTCCCATAAAAAACTACCCATCTACTACTCATAGCAAAGGAATGTATAACACATGACATTAATATTTTTATTAATACAACAAAGCTGATTTTGATAAATCTTCTGAGTTCTTTTGAAATGACAATAAAATTTGTGATTCAAATACTACTAGTTGATAAATACCAAATAAAGGAAGTTGCAGTACTCCCTTATAGAGTTCACTAGAGAAATCAAACTATTCTCCAAAGTTAATGTCAATAAGCATATTTAAGCTGATATTCAAATTTCCAGGAACAAGTAAATTCAGATTTAAACATAGGTAGTTTTCCAGTAGTGATGCACAATGCATGGGATGCAAATAGCATTCTGTTTGGTTTTTTTTTTTTGATTCTTCTGGAAGCAAAGACTTGCATGGCATGGGCACAAGGCATACCTACAATAATATTAACTGGCAGTTTTGAGGAACATGAAGAAATATTTGCTCAAGGTCACAAAAGGAATTAGTATCCAAACTAGAATTTAGAATTTTTTGACTCCTAGGCCTGTACTCAAAATCACACCTCTCTCTTTTTCTCTCCTCTTATTCTCTCTCCTTTATATTTCTTTGTTTATATATTCTCAACCAGGCAGATGGAATCTTATCCCAATATGATATAGAGTACAGGCATAACAAATGTATGCATAAAATGGGGTGCATCTGGAAGATGTCTGTCTGCTATTTTTTAGTTCTTTACGCACCAGATAACATGCTTCCTTTAGTTTTTTTTAATGGAAATTAACCAAAAAAAAACAAACAAAAAAACCCTGTCTGAAGTACTAACAATGCAGTACAGATTCTAGTAGTTTAATGAACAAAGCAGGAAAAAAACCCTCCAAATCTCAAAAGAACCCCCAAAACTGCAACCTAGCAAACTCACCTAAGCAGTTCTTGCAACCTGAGGCAGCTGTTCGTCTAAAGTACCTAATTCAACACACAGCAGTAGTTGGGGAACACCTGATACAATTTCCAAGAGGTATGTGAGGTTTTCCTAGCAAAATTTTTCATGTTTTACATACTATATTTAGAAAATGAGTGACAAAAGGGAGGGGCTGAATTAAGAGATCAAATTATTTCACTGAAAAAGAGAACTACAGTGAGAAGGATGATAATGTGGAGAACATAATTGGAAAAGAAACAATTTTCATGCATGAAGCATTGATAGACCTTCACAGCAAACTGTTTTCAGTTTTCTTCAGAAACTGCTCTTTAATACAATAAACATAGTCTACAAACAGTCTCGATCAAGATGTTTCATAGGATGCCAGGCCAAAACGTTGGAAAGCAAAAGCCCAGATCCATTAGTCCTGTTTATGTTTTGGCATAGCTCAAAAATAAATTTAAAAAGCATACAGCTTAACTACCAATCTTGTTTTTTAGAATGCTAAGTTGTAAGGAGGTATGGTAAGAGCACATGAGAAACATAGCTGTATTTCCTCAAAACATTATATTTTTCTGTCTACATCACCAAAATACGTGACATGCTACTGATTTGAATAAAGCAGGTCCTTACAGGAATTAACATCCGAAATGTATGCTCCGCCAAGCCTATTACAAAGCCAGCAAATTCCAAGTTAGCAAGACTAACAAAAGCTAGGCAAATACCTCACAAACAAAAATCATCAGTCATTCTTTATATAAGGCGAAAGTTGAACTGATCTTATAGATTAGGTACAGATCAATGACAGCAAGCTCAAAACAATACACTAATCACTATGTAATTTTATTCTTACATTGGTTAACACAATACACACCTTTTTCTTAGAAATGCCCATCTTTTGCAAAATCATATTATTAAGTTAAAAAAAAAAAAAAGTGAAAAAACCCACCCCTAACCTCTAAGGTCTAAACAAGTAGGAATAAGGACACCACCTGGCATAATATAAGGATCCCTGATGGACTGCCCCTCTACAAAATTTCCAAATTATACACATCCTACTGGGCTGCAGACTATTTCAGGATGGTTTTGTCAAATGCTTATTGTTTGCACATCCAATCGTCAACTCCTTTTGTATTCTGCATAAAAATACACACCTGAATGGTAATATATTAAAATGCTTTAACATATACCAAGCATTAACATACTATCCCCATCTGGTTTGTGAGTGCTGGCATATTAAACCATTTCTAGTTTTTGTCCCAGTGGTCAAAAAGGTCACTTTGAAGCAGCAGACTAAAGATGTTTCTACTCATTTCCTTTAGATGCATGACTGAACTCTCCACTTATAATTCATTAAGAAATTAAACAAACAGAAACATGAAAAATTATTTGTATTTGGTTAGAGCAATTTTATTCCATCTAATCATTTCCCTCACCTTCCTCTTCCTGTATTCCTTTTCATCAAAGGGTCTGCTTTGCCAGAGCCTTGTGTGGCTTACAGTTATAAAAGATATTTTAAGATGATGAAAAATTGATACGAACAGACCTGTTTGAAAACTTCAGGCAGAACGCTCTCCAGAAAACCAAATGAAAGTGCCAACTTGATTAAAATGAAAACTTTTCAAGGAAAATAAACAGTTTTCTCAGTATTCAAAATAACAGTTTGTTTTAATAATGATGAATTACATTTACTTTGGAATTTTCTGGTTTGACTTTTAAGTAATATTATTATGCTTTATAATATGAAATTAAAACACTGATTACAAGACTTAGTATGACATTTCTGCAAATTATTGTTTTGCTAACTATGGTGGAAAATGATTACATGGCAGATGACATTTTCATAATATAAATAATTAAAAGTGACTGCATCCTGTACGAGTGCCTGATGAAGAAACCAAACAGAAGATGAATTTGCAAACCAATTATAAAAGAAAAATTAAAAAAGGAACAAGAAGTGATACTTAACTGTTATATTAACCATCATTTAAAAATACATTTGTATTTCAGAATACAAATCAAATATAAAATATTTTAAAGTATAAAAGTCAACACAGAAACACATTTTGCAAAGAATTCTAGTATTTTGATTCAGGACATTCTTCCATCTCCTGAAAAAATATAATTTCAAAAGGAATTGAATAACGGTGTTTCCACACGAGCTTTTGAAAGTTATAGACTTCACTCATTACATTATGTTTTACATCTGCTATTTCTCTGCATGATGGAGAAAGAAAATAAAAAAATAGATACATGTAATTATATGAATAATATAAAATATATAATATAATTACATTAAAATATAATATATTATAATAAATATTTATATTTATTTATATTTTATTTATATTTTATTATATATATTATAATATATATTATAATATAATAAAAATATTTCTTGGAGAAAGAAAATAAAAAATAAGTGACTTTTCAATCTTTGAGTGCAGGACTTTTTAAAAAATACCTGCAAACATTTTTTGAAAAAAGAAAAGTTAAATTATCAAGAATTACTGTAGATGAACACCTGTTTCTTAAACAACAGCATCTAAAATATTAAGGTCTAACCAAAAAGGTGTGAAAAATTGTAAACATCACGGACCTCTTCATGTAATAAAATCAAGATGGACAGACTTCTGTTTCAACCTCATTCACTTCATCCTGGTGCTGGCCCACACTAATGATGCTTTTCTTTCCCTGCTAATTGCTTTGCTGACTAATAACATTCCATTTACTTCGTAACATATTTTAACCCATCAAGAAAAACAAAACTGCAGCTTAAATTACCAAATAAGTCTGTTTTATGTTTCCAAAACTAGACGTCACTGTGAGATGATGAGTCAGCTGAACGTTTAGATGATGAAACAGTCGAATCAGAGGACAGTAGTATGTGCTTAGGAGTATTTAATTGAGGCTATGAAAGTGAGAACACACAGATATAGAGCTCCAGATCTGCCTTTGGAATAGCTCCGAATAGCCCCTGAGATGGGCAGCGACCCCCGCTGCCGGCACATCCCCCCCACCCCATTTGCCTGCAGCTCCAGCCCTCAGCCTTTCCTCAGCAGTCACACCAAGCGGGGCCACACGCTGCTGCGCTGCTCCCTGCACAGCCTGCGCTGCTGAGGCACTGAAGAGATGGGCACTTCTGAATCCGAAGGCTTTGCTGGACATGGTGTTGGCTAGCCAACAGGCACCCACTGCAAAGGGGAAGCCTCACCGCTAGGAACAAGAACTGGAAGCCGGGTGCTTTGCCAGATTCTAGTACAAAAATAAGATCTCCGCTTAATGTTGAAAAGCTGCCAAATTGCTATCTTGCCATGAGAAGTTACTTTGTCCTCACCCTTGTGGCGGAAAATACAATATGGCCTGCACCGCTTAAAAACTTTTAATTGACTTTATGCCAATGGACTGATCATTTATGAATTTCTCTAATTATTTTTTGAATCCATTTAAATTTTTAGCCTCTAAAGGGTCATGTTGTAATGGGCTCCACAGTTTAATTATGAAGTACTGAAAAAAGTACCTCCTTTTTTTCCCAGTCTGCTATCTGATAATTTCATTGGATACCCTTCAGTTCTTTTACTTTGAGAAACAGTTGATCACCTTTTGCATTCACCTTCTCCATACTTTTCATGATCTTACAGACCTGGAATGTATTTCGGTCTTAGTCATGTATTTTCCAATTTAAATACTCTTATCTTGCACAAAAGCTACTCCATTTTTTAATCATCTTTGTCATCCTTCTCTGTATCTTTTAACTGTGTCTTTAGCTCTGTATCTACTACACATCAACACTTGAGCAAGAGACAACAGCTATAGCTCCAGCCACCGAACTTCAGCTTTTGTGGGTTTGAGCCTGTCCTTTAGTTGCTTTTTCTGGTTTTCTGTTTGTCTTGGGGGCGCCGAGCTTCGACCGGGGCTTTTTGAGGGAGTTTGATGCCTAATGCTTAAGAGTTACTAGGTTTGGGGGCTGGAGGCTTTTTGGGTCTGGTTGTTTCGGGGGGGGGGGGGGGGGGGGGGGGGGGTCGCTGCCCCAATGTGGCCCCCGCGCCGCCCTCGTCTGGTGTCCCCGGGTGGGGGAGCTCTGATACACTACAAGGTGCCTTGGCGGGGGCGACCCCCGGGCATGAAGCAGCTTGAAGCGCTGCGGCCCAGGGACCGGTGGTGGCAGTTCCCGGTGGCCCMCCGGGCCCGGCCTCCGTGCCGCTCCGCTCGCTCCCTCGGTGCTGCCCGCGCCCCGTGGGGGGGCAGGGAGCAGCTGCTGCAGCGCGTTTCCTTGGCGGGCACGCACTGCCGTCACCCGTGGGAACCGGGGGCGTGGGCACCGGGGCACCCAGGGCAGCTGCCGCTGTCCCCCACCCCAGGAGAGTTATCCATCTATCTTAGCTAGAATATTACTGTTTTGTAAAAACTAGGGTTATTACACTCAAGCCAAAAAGAAACTATTTTAACATAAAAATAAAATAGCCATTACCCGTAATTGAGATTTTTCTCCAAATATGTAAAGTGCTGCTTGACGTCTCAGAAGTTGACTCTGCAAAAATGTGCTGCTACTGTAGGAAGTGGTGTTATCTTTCCCTGCAAGTCTTGCACCAACATCAATGAATGGAGTCTGAGCGCTGATAAATCGATTGCTGGAACGAAGACTCGCCCAGACACCTTCATGAAGATGAAGAATATTTAAAAAACTTTTTTTGTGAGGCGCTAGAGATCACAATTATTAAGGCATGCACTAAAATATAATTTAGAAAGTACAGTGTTTAAACATGTCATTTGCATTCTCCATAGGATACAATTAACACACACTGGAAAGCAATCATTTCATAACAAAAATTGTCAAAATCAACCTACTGTACTGTTGTTTAAACTAAGACTCTAATCAAACATTGCACAGTGATTTCTACTGTATAGAAAATGGTTGCTATGAAATCAGTAACACAATGATAAAATGAATCATAATTTGCAAGTCACTAACATCCATTTAAGCATACAGAAATGAAATGAATAGTGTTGTTCTTTTCAGAAGCAGGGACAAAAATTTGCTGAATTTCCTYGTCAAAGGCCTATTATTTTGGAAGTCTAACTACTAAAAGTATTATATAATAATAATCTCCTTCAACAATGGAAACAGCATCACTTTAAATTGTTACCAAGAACTCTTGCACTCCCTTTGCCTCACATAATGTAACAGCATACCCCAGATTTTATTATAATCAAAATGTATATAAGGATGAACAATTCAAATATTACATTTCAGGATAAAGTATTCCATATTTGATTTTTAAATACTTTGATTAAAATGGAGAATGCCATAGATCTTAGTTTGTAACTGTCCATGTCTAATGGACATGTTAGAAAGCGAAATGGATTTAAGCAAGTTCTTTTTTTAATCCTGTGTTTCACAACTACATTCTAACAGATGTGACTATGGTCTAATTGTGTGAGTAAAGAGGAGGATGCCTCAAAGATGACAGTTTTACAGTTCTGTTCTGGCACTAGTATCAACATCACTCTGGCAGCAGGGAGTAGTACAGAAATCCCAAAGCTAGCAACAACTTGAGCTGTATATCCGCAAGCAACAGCGCAGTATGACGTGGAGCCACAGTCTCGCATCTGAAAGCGGCACAGCCATACTCGAAATGCGCTGTACCAACCTAATAAGCTCTGCCTCTCAACAAGCTTTTTAGTTTGCATATTGTGCCTTATTGATGCAGCTATGTTACTGTCATTTCCAGAGGAGGAAATTTCTACAACGCTCTGATCACACTTAAGTAAGTGTTATGATGTCCATGTAAGATAAAGTACTGGTAAACCAGATTGTCAGAGCCTATCTAGCACTAGCAGAAGAAAAGATAAATAGTAGGTATTTTTCTGTGTTTTCTGCCTTGGTTAGTAACTATGATTTTTTGTGACAATTCTTTCATGTTCAGTGTGAAATATCTGAAAGGCAATTGATTTTCAGAATATAAATAGCACTACTTGACAATCAAATCTCTAAAAGCATACTGAATTTGGTGTTCAAATGGCTGTGTGAAATTCTTTAACCCAATATGCAGTAAATCAGATTATCAGAGGACTCTTCTTGTCCATAAATCTGTGAAGCAAGGCATCCAAAATAAAGGCACCAAAAATATCTAGTGGCAGCAGAAACTTAGATACTACAGTAGCAAGAAAAGAATCTTCAGTAAAATCAGTAATATGAATAGTTAGTACTTCCTGCATACAAGAAAAAAAGCTGTAGATAGCAGTAAAATTCCACTGAGATACCCCAACCAGCAAAATAATTTTATTCTATTTTTTCAGAAGCAGCATTGTTTTTGCACTTAAAAAAAAATCCTATAGAGAAATCTGCCACAGGGACTTGTCCGTATAGCATAGCTTGTCTGCCTGTCTGGCTCCCAGGTTTAGATGGGAGCAAACAAATGGGAGTAACCGAGAATGGTTTGGTAAGAACTTAGAGTCACTAAGTTTCAAACAGTTTCAATTTCAAAGAAAGCCAGTTTTATGAAATACCTCACTTACTAAAGTAGTATGTTTGGTATAAACTTGTGTTCCACATCTGAATTGTTACAGAAGAAAAAATAAAGACTTTAGGAAGCAAAGAGAAATCACAGCAAGCATTTGATAATGGAAATAAATTGTTGCTCATTTGGTATGGAGCAATGCTAGTTCCAAAGACAACTGCCCAAAATATTATATACGAAAAAATACTCTATCCCATCAGTCACACTTTCTAACATTTTACAAAAGTACACCATCATTAGAGCTTGTAGCACATCAAAAGCAACAGAACCAGTTACAAATACATGCAGATGAACATGTTTACTCAGTGACGGATAATGGTAATCAAAAGACAATTATAATTCTTTTCTAATTTTGCCCTGTATCTTATTTTTTGTCAGTAGTAACTAACTTTCATTATTTGGCACATATTTCATTATTATGAGTTTCTTATCTGGCAGAAATCAATACCTCCCTGTCCACTAACATTACCAATGATTTTGGAAGGAAAGTTCATCGAGTGGGCAGTAGCATTTCCTAGCTACTCTACTAAAGAAATAGAAACTACTACTGCAAAAGAAACTACTCTTTTGCAGAATTAATCTTTGCTGTTAAAAATTTTGTCACAGAAAATTTTTTTTCTGAAGAATTAAAAGATTCTACATGTCACTCTGCATTAGATCATAATATTATTAAAGTATAACATGCTGAAGTGTGTTGTTAGCTAATCACTGTCACTGCATCATACATTCATTGGCAAAAAAAAACCCCCAAACCCCACAACCCAACCCCCCAAATTTTGTTAATGCAGAGTTAAGGCTTTCTGACAAGTACCACTTTAGCACATATTAGAATATTGTAGCAGTTATGGAGATGGTAGAACAGAATGTGCTTTCAGGACACAGAATACAGTACCTTGATGGACTCTTCCCTTAGTTGCTGATTTGGAATTTGAATGAGTGAAACATTTATCTCTGTACCCAAGCACTGGTAGATAACAGTAAAGACAGAAGGAGGAGGAATGGAATGCACATTGCAGCGAGACACATTGCAGGAGAAAAGAAAAGGGTTACTTATTAATTTCCAAAGATGTAGTATATATTGAATTTCTTTAAAGTACATGATTTATCAGACAGCACAAATCTTAGTCATCACAAGACAAAACATCAATCAAGCCAGAAAACCAATACAAAATGGGAAGGAAGTACCCATTTATCAAAAAGGAATAATTTAATGGTCATTGCAATAATTTCAAACATGCAGCACAGCCATTATGTTTTTTTTATTATTATTATAATACTGAAAGGAAACTTAACAATTAAATCATTCGGCTGGATACTTTACTGAAAGTCCAGTCAAAAGTTAGTTTACTTAAAAATCTCAAATTTTAGTGCAATTTTGCAAAACTCTCTTCTCCTCAAAAATATTTTAATTACATAATTTGATGGACCTCAAAATGAAATCAGAATGCAAGATGCTAGTTCTGTATACCTACTTACATTTTTAAAGCACCGTGTAAAAGTATATAATTTAGAAAACAGTCATTCTCCAGTATCGATCAAAGGGATTTTTTTCCCCTTGCCTAAAAACTCACTTTCAGTGGGAGTCTTGTATGCTTATCAGATAGCATGTTATTGGCTCAGACACAACATCTACACAACCAGCTTCTTTCAATACAAAGTATTAATTTCTTCTGCTTTTAAAATGAATATCTCAGAGCGGAGTCTGCATTTATTCATTATAAATATCCTCGTATTTTTCTAGCAGCAGGAAATCATACTGAGAAAACATTTTATTGTACTAAATTACAAAACAATGGCAGGTGAGAAGTGCTGTTCTTTAGAACCAATTAAGTACCACACTATACCTATAAAGTAATATAAGAAGAAAAGGTATACATTTTTAAGTGAACTTGATTTTTGTGAATCATCCAAAGTACTTGCCAAAAAGAAGGCCCAAGAATGAAAACATACTATAAAATGGAAGTGTTTGGCCAAATATTTCAGCTCAGAACTAACTTAACTTGTTTTTAGGTCAAATACTTGATTAGAATTTCCCACATAAAATAAAAAAGGTATCTGACATGAACATGAATATTCAGGAAAACTGATGAATGTTCAGAACAAGGATAATTTTAAAAAGTGAGAAATATTATTCAAGCACTGGAACATATCTTTTAACTTCAGTTTTAAAAGGATGCATATTAAAAACACGCAATATCTGGCACATAGAAATAGAAAATGTCATTTTCAATTGGTACATCATAGCTGAACTTGGCTTTTGAGCCCTCTGCGTGTGACAATGAAAATAAGAAAAGGAAGAGTGATCCAGAAACAAAACCACAAAAATCCTGCTGTTGTATTTTGTACAGTGTAGTACATAATCCAGTTATTAAATGGCTGTTGCAGACTTTGGGCTGATTGCTATGATAAATTAATTAGCTAACCCCACCATATTTACTATGTATATTTTTTGCTTTGTTGGTTACTCTGAGAAACATGAAGGAGAGAGAAAGCACCATTTTTAGACTGTCTGCATAAAATAAGTCTCTTTTTCAGCTGATCAAAAAATCTGCTATGTCCATTCTTGGTCTTGCATACTGTATTGTGACACTACTCCATATGTGCAATATAACTAGTAGCAAAAACCCTTGCAATAACAAAGCCTATCTGAATCCACTAACTTGACAACATCACTTTTAGAGGTTCTATATACTCCTGTATTTTGGAAAATTTCCAAAAGAATTCTGTTATCCAATCAAAAAGACCTAGTGTTTACTTATTTTAGGGAGATACCCCTCCATTTCTCTTTCCCTGTCCACTTCTCCCTTTCACCAGGACTCCCATCATACTTGTCAAACATTCTTATGTTTCAGCTGAGTCCTCGTGTATCCTGCTGAGCTGCGAATAGACTGCAGATAGCAGCCTGCAGTCACACCTTTCAGATATAAAGGGCAGATGGGGCACTTGTCCAGCAGAACACAAGATAACTTCTCTGCCCTCTTTCTGACTACTGCTGGAATTCAGCCAAGAGACTGCCATGTCCAAGAAGACAACACAAAGCCTATGGTCTAATACTGCCTCTAGACTCCTCTTACCTTTACCAAATTCCCCCTATCACACTTACACAAAGTGTAATCCCAGAAACCAGCAACTCTTATTTCAGTAATCCTTTTATCTTCAAAAGACAACTTCCAAACACTCAACCAGCAAGCTTTCCCCTGACTTATCTGGAGCACCTTCATTGCCCCTCAGCACAACTCCACTGTTGGCACGTTTCGTTCCCGCACGAAGGAGTGGAATGCAACAAAAAGCCTGCTGTCAGCTACCCAGCATTTTCACTATTTCAGTGCTAAGGCAAGCTGGGCACAAGCACTAACTTATCTAACATTTCCAGACACTGTCCGTTAATCACTGTTCTCTTATCTCCACAGGCATTTTACCTATCCAATTAAAACCTCCATTCTTTTCATCTCCGTGTTCAGTAACTTGAGACAGTGAGTAGAGTCTATAAACAGAACTTTTAGGTATGAAATATGCATATACTATGATGATGGAGATGCACACAAGTGTATATTCTATGGTGACCCCCATTTAACTGCCCTTCTCTTCTGCTACATTACTCATGTAACTTCTCCATACAGTTCTGTGTATTTTCCTTCCTTCCACTCTCCCTCCCTTCCACCTCCTTCCTTCCTGTAATCCCTTCTTTTGAATGTCTTTCTCTACAAAACTGTCTTATCTTTCTCCATACAAAGCTTTTCCATTGTACAATAATTTAGGTTGGAGTGGACCTCAGGAGGCCAAAACAGGTCTAACTTCCTGGTTAGACCAGCCTTCTTATGGCTTTTCTCACTCCCACCTCTGAAAATCTGAGGTCAACCTGTTGTAAGATTGTTACTTCACTGTCTACAAAGCTGCAAGGAGTTAAAAGGGAAGAACAGCAAGCTATAGATGTCTAGAAACAATTGTACTATCAGCCTTCAGAGGTCAAAGGTAATAAAAGCAATATAAAATTCTTTCTTTTGGGAAATATTTTCATATCTATTCTAACAACCATATGTTATATTTAAGGAATTCACTGCACTGATTTATGCAAGTACTGCACATTAAAAAATCCTAACAATTTCATCAAACTGAAGAAGTAGTATAAATGCACTTCACAAAAAGGAAAGCTTCTTGTAGAAATGACACTGATCAGCTCTTGTTCCTAAAAATAACTGTTCCCAAAGAATGCACTGTATCTCTCTACTGGTTACAAGCTGGCCATATATCTCCTTCGTTTACATAAAGTACAATTATTTAGCTAGATTATTTGTAGCTTTATGAACCATCAAATAATCTTCAGCCAAATGCTGGTCTGATTTGTAATCGGAGATTCTAAAGTGCATTCAATCCTAATGTATGTGTGAACTTCCTCATACTACTAAATCTCATGACCATATATTTTATTTCAGGGATAGAAAATAAGCATTTTTAGGCCATACATTTCAGCTAATTAAAAACAGAGATGACTCAAACAGTATTTAGAAACATAATTCCTAATTAAGTGCTTAATTTTCCACTAATTCCCAACATGAAACAGACTTCATTTCCATAGTAAGTAAAGAACTTAAACAGGAATTAGATACTTAAATAATGTTATGGACTGAGGCTAATCTGTAATTTCTATTTTGCTGTTTCATAGAGGAACAAATCAATAAGCAGTATTATTATTTTTATTTCACTACCATTTTGTTCTTATTTTTTATTTCAAATAACACAGGTGCTTAGTCTTTGAGCTAGTCTTACTAACCTCCTTGAGCAAAGCTATTGGATAGATTTACATCCAAATGTCCTGGCACTACCTGCTTAAACACAGTGGACATTCTTGAAGCCCTCCTTTCAGTGCCTAAAGTCAGTCAAAAAAGAATAGAAGATTAAAAAACTACAATGTTACTTCAGACTAACAACATAAATGATAAAAATGATTTTTTCACACTTAATACAGCCAATTGCTGCCAATTTTGTATTTCAGATTTGTTTTTTTAAAGACAGATGTATACATTTACAACAGTATGGAGATGTTAGATACAGCCAAGCAATCAACATATTTAACAATAAATGAAGCAAAGCATGCACACTTTGGGAATGATGTTATTTTACAAGAAAAAACACTGTTTGGCTATATTAGGCCAATTTCCACCAACTGAATAAAGCAGGACAGACACAGTTTTAAGTCACAAAATCCTCTTTCTAAGACATCAGGGTTACCTTTACATGAACCCTACCAGGTTTTGTCACATGATAACTGAAACAGAATATGGATTAATTTCTTCATGGTTCCACCAATGCATAACAAAAATAATGTCTTCTGAAAGGGTTTTCATTTCAAGTAAAGCTCTACTTGGAAATGGCATTAAAATCCCATTCTGAGAATGTAACACACATGAAAATTTCTATATGCCTTCCATCGTTGCTATAGCTAAATCCTGCATAAGTTCATGTAGAATCTGACCTTGCAATCTCACATTTTCTCAGTCCCTTCAAGGTTGGCAATCTCTTATTCAATATACAATTTTTAATATGCTTAATTTGTTATAAAAGTTTCTAAAGCGTATCACTGCTTTTGATATGGTTATATAATGTAATTGCCGCATTTGATATAGAAAAACTTGTAAAGTTCTGGCATTCTGATATTCTGGAAACCTTTATTTTATTTGTTCTATAATTGCAACACATTGCTAAAGCCTCAAGATGGGCCCATCATCCTCAACCCTATTTCATCAAAAACCATAAACTGCAGGTTGAGAATCACTTACTGTCAAAATAACAACACTAAAAATATATTTTGGGAAAGATTATAAACATCCTTTACATATGGAAAACACATTCACCAAAACTGAGAGTGAAGAAGTTATCCAGAAAGTGCAACAGTAAAAGGAAAAACAGAATTCATATTGGAGAAATTTACTTAACATCAAATCAGAGAAAACTAACTCACTTTTCAACTTCCTCATAGGAAAGCACTGTACAAAACAATTTTACCTGGAGACAAAGCAATTGTTGGTCTAACAGTGAGAGTATTACTGCCATTCATTTTGCAGTGGACAGATATCACATTCAGTAAGGCTTGGAGGTACTTCTCCTGTTCTATACTGCTTGAAGATTCTAAAGAAGCAGGAGCTAAATAAATTCACAGAAAGAATGGAATACATTAAAATACAGAAAGTACATTTATAAATATATAAAATAGCAGATGAAAAAGCTCACTAGGTAAAGCAGAGCATTGAAAACTTCATGATTTGCCCATTCCTTTAACGATGAAGAATTTTCAGAACATCTTCCCTTGTCTGCATAGCAAACACCCAGCAAGTTCTCCCGCGATCCACTGCAGAAACTAAGCTTCTAAAAGACGTAAATTACTCAGTGGTCACCACCCTAAGCATGCATCAATAGCCATAGCCCTAAGCAATAGCCCTAAGCATCCATCAATAGGGGTCAAAACAAATGGAATAGAAATGATGTAGTTTTCTCTTCACTCTCAGAATGAAAGGTAACATTTTTAAGTCTGTGGTACTTGTCAGCAAATTTCAGCCTTTAAAAAAATGGGTAGAGAACAGATGGAACAGTTTCTTTAGCAAATATAACTTAAAAATATATTCAAAAAACTCATTCCATCAGCTCTTCTTCACTGCAGTAAAGGAAAGTTACTTACTAATAGCTGGAGGTTCCTTGAAATGTATTGTCCATTCACTGAAAGTGCATATACATATCCAAGGACACCAGCGTTCATGCCCACTTATGCTGCATTTAGAGACATCAGTGGACATAACCTCCATGTCCCTCAGGTCCCCAACTCCCCTAATCTGATCTTTTTAATGGGATAAAGAAGAGAAGAAGGAGGACAGACAGTGTGTTTACACCTGCATAACGCATGTTAAGGAATCTCCAATTAAAATAAGTAACATTCCTGATCCCCACTGACAGTCCACGTGCTCTGTCACCAGTGGGTACCTCCAGAAAGTGTCTTCCATATGATTAGGTAACTTGTAGGAGGAGGACTGCACTGTCTGTGTGAACCATGATTCCATATCTGGAAACCTTTGAATAATCCTTGACGTGCACAGAGTTTCAGATGACTACTCTACAGATCTCAGAAACAATCATTCTTCAGTTGTCACTGATGTTGCCTGAGTTACTGGGGACCTTGAGAATGACTATTTCAGATAGAGAGAAGCTGTAAATGACTGGATGAAAGCAAAGCCAGAGAGGCCACAGAAACAGTTTAAAAACAGAAGGCGAAAAAAAAGTCAGATGAGAAGGTAGGATGCTCTCAGAATGTACTGCAATGAAGTTAAACAAGGATGGTCCACTTAATACAATCTTAAGGCTTAACAAAAGTTAAGAATCAATTAACAAAAAACAAAATCAGGGAGGAAACAAAAACATAAAGTTTTCAGTGTATGTTAAAAAATTAGGTGATGATGGAAGGAAACACTACCTCAACTGGACAAACCCCACCCATTTCTGTCCATATGCACAGACTTAAAAGGAGATAAAGGAGATGAAGGGCAAAAAGATCATAGCAACTTAAACTGGATTCAGTGTCTTGATCACAAGAGACAGCATTTGGAATCAGAGGTGAAGGAGGGAGAGTAAAAGAACCTGAATGAGCACATTTTGATGAACCACAATTACTGTAATTTAAAATAATTTTCTCTTCTCCAGTGATGGTCCAATCAGATTCTATTCTGGAGACTAACCAACAGTTACCTGATTAGTTGGAGGTGTCAAATGAAATTTCAAGGTATCCCTGTTAAAATTAGTATCTAAACTGGAAATATGACTAGGAAGTGATTAGAAAATGTATGTGCAGGAAGCATCATGCTGCTGCTCTGTCTGACACAGTGGAACAAGCCTGAAGACAAAACATTATTTTCTCTTCAACTTTTAAGCAGGGGTTGCATATCCCAAAATCCACTTGAATGATGTCTGGGTTAATAATACGGTGTCTCCTATGCCTTGAAGCAATACCCCAAGAAGTCAATTCAGATCTGAATAATTTAGTTCTGCCTAAACAGAAAGATAATGTCCGTATTGCTTCTACTTATGAAGTTTTATATTCTGAAGAGCAGTGTGTATTTTAGGAAAGAGAATCAGTGGATGAACAGCTTGATTTATATGAAATTCTGTTACTGAACTGGGCAGGTATCTAGGGTGAAGATCCACGGCAATAATGTCGAGTGTAAGATTATATATGGAAAATTTGCCTTTCATCCTTACCACCATTCATCCCCTCACATACTGCTTAACAGCAGTATAAAGGGATGAAACACACCCATTTCCTCCAGACATCCTCAAACTATAACTACCCAACCCACATTTGTTCATTTCTTGACATACAGTAATTAAACTGAACGAATATAATATTAGACAACCATTTATATCCCAAGTCTTTTGATACAATCATATCACTGATTTTCTCTACAAAACTAACTATTCCTAAAAAAGATTTCATATATAGAAAGCCAAGCAGCATCTGCTCACCTACAGTATGTGTGGTTTGGGATTTGAACAGGCCAACAACTCCCTTTCCATGAAAGCCCCCAGATCTAAGTAGAAGAGTACTGTTTTTAGTGTTTTTCCAACAGACAACTGGTAGGCGATTGTGACGATAACAGCGAGCAACTCTCTGCAGACTGCTGTCTTGAACAGACTGAGGTACTACCAGAAGCCCAGGATAGCTGTATTGAAAAAGAAGGGGAAAATAAGAACAACAATTAAAATCCCAGTCAAAATTTTAAATAATGAAAAGATTCCTTTTTTTAAAATTACAGGCTGAATGTATGTCTAAATCATTTTTTATTTAGCAACACTTGTTTTCTAGTCCAACCCTAGCAAATACATTAACTTGTAATAGAACTGCAATTTTT
This sequence comes from Apteryx rowi, assembly GCF_003343035.1. Classification (NCBI taxonomy): domain Eukaryota; kingdom Metazoa; phylum Chordata; class Aves; order Apterygiformes; family Apterygidae; genus Apteryx; species Apteryx rowi. The sequence goes on along the minus strand of NW_020447275.1, from coordinate 429,344 downwards.
AAAACATTTTAATTAGGATAAATTTGTAAGACTATCACTTCTAGCCTTCTTCCATTTAAAGTTATTTTTTATTAGTTAATATTTCTCTGCTCTGTGCTTCTCTTATTTGTCACTAGAATAAAGCCAAATTTTTGAAAATTACACAGAAAACAGAATTTTCAGGCATGTAAATGATGCAGTAGTTTTAACACTTGTATACTGAATATGAGAATTGACAGAAAAGAATGTTTACATTGCCTGAAGTATCGCAACTAAAACAATAGTTTTTGGTTGTAACTGGCTTGTGTCAAAATACATTATAATTTGTAGCCAAACAGCATGGAACAGTGTATTTGAAACAGACTGTTGGTGTACTTTTTGAAACACTGTAATACATTGAAAGATTAGGAACTGCACTGATATAACAGCTTTAAAAATAGAAAACCCAACAAGATAGCAGTTGTGTTTATGCAAGTGAAGGAGGGATTGAAGCAATACGAAAGATTATCTTTTATCTCCTAAAAAGAATATTCAAGTAAAGTAACAATTTCATGTTCAGAAGAAACTAAGAGGAAGAGCTGGGACAAGTTAGCACTTACTATACAACTTTGTTCCTATACGATATACACTACTCTTATAAACATTTATTGAGCTGCCCTCATACAAAAATCCATGTACATACCATTTATGGTTTATCTCCTACAGTACAGTAATCAAATTAACTAATATGGCACTAGACAAATATTTACATCCTGAGACTTGTGATCCACTCAGATATTAATTACCTTCTCCAAAAAGGCTATAAAATATTAAAAACAGCTGTTTTTTTGGTGGGAGGGGAGACAGTTATTTACGTAATTTTCAAAGCTTAACTAAAAATGTACAGATTTAAATGACTTCCTTTGCATTGTATTCTGTGGTGATTGAACAAAAACACTGTTGTTAGTTTGTTGCTCTAGGTAAGTGAGAAAGCAGACAGGATTTAATATTTTCTTGTGTGCCTTCTTCCAAGAGGCAGTGGCAATTTCATTATCCATAATGAAAACAATGACTAGTCAAAACTGGCTTTAGAGAATGCAGATGCTCTTCTGATATGACTCATGGAGATATACTTTTGTATTAAACAGCATATTTGTGGGTAGTAGTAGTAAATTACATCAGCTTTCACAACAAAAAAGGAACTACATGTTTTTCTCAGTAATGTTCATGTGTTCACACACAGCATGTGACTTTCACAACAGACTTCCAAAGTAAGCAGTGTAAATATCTGTTCATGAATCCAATTTTAAAATATATTTTTAAGTACGTAGTTATATACATCTGTTTCTGAGGCTTGCTTTCTGATTTAGGGACAGAATATATTCTATATGCACATAATTTACATAAATAATTTCCAGTTCCAACAGAGCAAGTTACAGAAGCCACCCAGATCATAACAGAGTGAGTTCTACCACCTAACTTCATGCCTAATTCAGAAAGCTGAAAAATAGCCTCCTAATTTAGACACCAATGTAGAAAGCCAAGAGAGAGAAACTCCTTGGAAAGGCAATTCAGAGTACCTAGGTTTGTCTCCCTGAGAGCCCCAGGGGCACTCTCTTTGCACTGCCTTTAGGGAGGACATAGGGAGGAAGGCCAGGCTCGTGCCAGCCAGAGCTGCAGGGGCAGCGCAGCCCCCTCGCTGCTGGCTACCTTCCTGGGCAGTTTTTCCCAATCAGCTGAACACACATACAGCCATCACGTCATGGAAGAGTGGAATACAAACAGCTTGAAGGTCACTGGTTGAACGCACTCACATTTAACAAAAATTTGCTCAGAATAAGTTGCTTAAATGGACACATCAGGTGGAACGCATATTTAAGAGGTATTATGTCATCTTTATTGCCAAATACTAGACTGAATTGGTGAACTCACCTCCTGCAAAGTGAATACATCCTGTTCAGTGCAGTTATTCTTAAGTATTCTGTTTTTGAGCGAGAAGAGTTGCTACTGATGGTCCCCAGCCCCAAACGCTGATAGTCTCTGAAACAGGCTCTTTCTACTAATTGCTCCATCGTTGATTTCTCTGATGCTTTTAGAGTACCACTTGTGTGCAGTTCACTGTCATCTGAAACTGAAGGTAAAAAAGGTTACGTGTTTGCTCTTGGGGTGGCCTGCAGTTACACAGAAAGCTATGGTATTTTATTCTAAGCAAAATATTAGTTTGTCTTATTGTCAGTGATGAACAAAAGGCACTAATAAATACAGACCAGTTTACAGAAATTGGAAGCAACAAAATAATATTTTAGTCAAAAAACTTAAATATACCCCAGTTATCTACTGCACTTGTGGTTGGCATGGCTGACACCTCTCTCACACTAAAATCACGGAAAAAATTATCTTGTACATTCATTTGACCTGAACGGATGGCAGGTATTCTTTTTTTCAATAGCCTATTTATGAAAACTTACTAAATTCACAACTGCCATACAAAGATGTACACAAGACAGAATCATTACGGTGTGCACATAAATTCAGTGAACATCCAGTGGATAGGCCTCATACTTGTTTTGCTCTCTCTTCAAAAGATGTAACAACCTTTTTAAGGCTTAATTCAAGTGAAAAACGTTTCTATGTCAAAATTTCACAAAAGATGACTCTCTTGTTTTCCTAATGCCTCAGTATGAATGTCAACCAGCAGCCTTTTTCAGCAGATCAGTAATGTCAGCTGCACCTTCCAGAAAAAGCCTTCAACCGTGAGAGAGAAAAAACATGTCACAAGTTCAAACTACACGGAAATTCAAGTCAAGCAAGGTTTTTATACTAAACTTGCCACCTGCCTGTTATCAACACTTTAACCTCAACTATTTTCAAATGCTTTTGACAGCAGATTTACAGTGTATACCAGTTACTTGCTTCCATTTTACCTCAAACATTAAAATATGCACACAGGAAAGGAAATATTTCTTCATGAATGAGAGACTAAAGGTACTGAAAAGTATATAAGAATTTAAATTTAAAACAGGACTTCTAAATTAAAAATTAAAATTGTATTTAAAAATCAAAATTCTGATACAAGTAAAATTTTACTGGCATTAGACAACATTCAGAACTTACATGACTAAGAACCTAGATACCTTTTCTCTTTGTGAATCTTAGCATAAAAGCTAAATGAAAAATTTTATTACCTCTACTGCACATCAAAAAAACACAAACAAACAGCCCTGTTCTCTATTTGACCTAAACAATAAACACAGTTTAACCTGGTGAATGTCTCTTCTCTTTCTATGTTTTTATGTTTGTCATGTAAGAAAGAAGTTACAAACATTTAAGATGATAAAGTTCACTTAAAAAAAGGAACACATTAAATGAGCTTTAGATATAATTTTATTTTAGGGTATACAGAAACTTACTATTTAACAGTTCTGAATGTAAAGCAATAATTGGCTTACCTAAGGTCAGTGTGTATTTTTTGAAATGTGTTTTCTAAATTCATTTCTCTGTCATGAAAGCAGGTATATTGGTGATCAGAATTTGCAAACCATTTTCCTGTGCACATAAAAGCTAGACATTATAGGAGCTCATGTTGGTGCCCTTAACCTGATGTGGAAGATGAAGATGCTTTGCTGGCTTAAGTTCAAAATGTAATTTTTCATTTGATTTTGAAAAGAACAGGAGTAAACAATCTATTTTACTGTTCTTGAGCTTCTACTGCTTGTAAAAATGGGTTTTACAGAAAGTCTCAAACTTTATGGAACATCCCATTGTGACCATCTACAGCAAACAGCATTTGGTAGGGATGAGATTTGAAACTCTCTGAAAATAAAAAGATGGGGAGGTACTGGAGGGAAAAAGAAGCCAGGTGTTCATTACCAACAACTTACAACTGGAGTACTGTGCCCAGCTTTGGAAATCACACTGCAAGGTAAATATGGACAAATTAAGGGGATTCAGAGAAGAACAGTGAAGATGATCAGAAGTCTATCATGATTAATAAGGAAAGATTGAAAGAACTGCAGATATTTATTATCAATAAAACAACAGAGACAGGAAATATTACAACAGTCTTCAAATACATTAAACTGCTATCAAAATGAAGGAAATCATCTCTTCTACATATACACGGAGACAGAACACAAAGTGAAGAATTTAAATTGCAGCAAGGCAACATTTGGGCCTGGACAACAGAAAATTGTCTGTTTTTCTCTAGCATTAAGGATGGTTAAAGCACTAGAATAAATTGCTTGAAGTTGTGGAATCTTTATCTTGAAAGCTTCTAAGAGAAAGTTAGGTAAACAGATTAAGTGTGTTGATCCTGCCTTGGGGCAGACAGATGGAGTAGATGATCTCCTGGAGTCTCTTCCAACCCTATCTTCTCTTAGAGTTCTTTAATGTTTTTTAAAAGACTGTGCATCACTCGCTGCAGATGGTTCCCCACTTGCTTCATTCGTGGTATAGCTGCACAGTTTCCTAGACTCCAGTTGTTGAGACTTGCAAACAAACATTAATGCACAGCAGTCAATATAAAACAAATTGCTGTAATTAAGTGGCAAATTTCCTATGGCTATTTGTATTCAGATATACCAGAATTCTGCCGCAAGAAGTCACTACTGTTGTCAGCAGACTACCCAAGAGGTGTCAGTGCAGCACTGGGAGAAATGCAAGCTGTCAGACTTTCTTCACCTTACACCTTCCCAAACACAACATCTGGGAAGCAGTAGCTAGGAAGTCTCACTATTTATGTTTTATATTTTTGTTAAGGGAGAAAAAAGTGACTATCACTAATATTTACATAACACCTGTCTTCATGGAAGAATGCAGTTGTTTTGTACTTTTGCAGTGCAGACACTTTCAGGATTTTGTCATTGTCAAGAGAAGTACAAATATACAGATTGATTATGCTTGCTCTGTCTGGGTGAAGGACATAGAAAAACAACCAGAATAGGCACAGCCCTCAGAAGTGCTTCTGACCTGAAGATTTTGCAACATCAGAACATACACTAGGTCAGTACTTAAGGAAGAGGCTAGAAATTCAACTGAAGAACGTAAGTTTTCAGTAGTGTAAAGACGTTCAGTATTTCACTATCTTTTCTTTTTGTCTTTTATCCACCACATTTATCTGTAATGAAGGAAGAGAATCAATATTTTTCAGCTTTCCTGGAAAGGCCTTCTTCCACTTCAGAGAGCACTGAGACAGTGCAGTAGCAGAGTCCAGCTTCAGAGAAGCTTTCATTGTCTGCACAGAAGTCATCTTGCTCACTGAGCAAATATTCAAAAGGAAAAATTTGGCTTGACTGATATTTTGAAGAAATTATTAGTGTTTGATAAACACCTCATTATCTGAAATGCTAAATTAAAAAGAAAAAAAAGAAAATGGTATGACAAACCAATACCTGCTTATGTACAGGAGAATCTGGTTCCCTCTAGTGGTTTATTATAAATTAGCAGTGGTCCAGATAAGGATATACTGACAGCAGCACATGGTAGGAAAAGAAGTATTTGGAAGAAAGTCGAACTCCACACCACCACACCAACTATAAAAAGTGTCCAAATCATTTTCTACCTTCTTTCCCAAAATATGCTCAATTGAAGTTTGGAAAAATGGCATTTTCAATGAAAAACAGTATTTTCAGTAATAAGGACTTTTGCTCCTTTGAGAAATCATTTGTCACTTCCACATCTGCAAAATTCTCCCATATTTGCTGTTTCTTGAACCTCAGCAATTACTGCTTTCTTGTTATAGACTAATTGCTGATGCCAGACTGTTTAAAGATAAATGAATGTTACAGTGTGCTTCAGTGCTGTTTTGTCTACACTATTAAGATGTAACCCCCYCCCCCCCCCCCAAAATACTGTGTGAATGTAGTTTGATAACTAAAATCTAGCATCTTCCTTTACCACTGAATGAAGTCAGCTTCCTCTTTTGTCCTATAACCCTGGTCATCACAAATGGAAACTGTTCAGTATTTGAAATCTTTCTTACTCCTGTCTAGGCAGACTCTGCAATTTCTTCTTGAAGATATTACTCATTCAACATATTGGAATGGAAACATAATAGGATAAACTTATCAGCCAAAATGAAAAATATTTTATGATTACCAGATATATCATCATCTTCATTCCAGCCTGGACGATTCCCTCTTTCTTCCACTATTGTGCCTGTCTTCTTCTTTAATAAATATTGGCGGCCAATTGTCATCTTCCCAGCACGTTTTGCACCTTTCACAATGGTTTTTGAGAAGGTACTATAAATCCACAGCAATAAAAATATTTAGAAAGATATGTGTAATTCTCCCTGACAGCATGTACAGATTTTTATGATGAACCCACTTACCCACATAAAGCATTCATAATTTTTCATTTAATATCAAGACAGAAAAATCCTAACCTCCAGAAAAATGCATTTCTACACTTATTTTAAATTGCCATTTTTATTATATCAGATAATACTTTGAGATAAATTTATGCCTACTATGACCAATAGCAATGAATAACCAGTTGTCACCTTTCCTTAGGTATTTGTGTTTTGCTAGCAATGTGACAAGTCTATGAAGTTGATGGAGTGAAGGCAGGAAAGATAAAAAGTACCTTAAAGTTTTAGGATTCCATGACCAGCTTGGGATTCTACTTCCCTGCGTCACCAATGCGATAATCAACAGAGGATCATGGGAACTGCCGTTCTGGCAGAGACTAATGAACCATCTAGTCTAGTAAAAATTATTGTATAAAATAAACTTCAAAAGAAGACCCAAAGCTGAAACTCTTTAAAGAATACTAGGACAACTGTACAGACTGTACTATGGGTGGAATGTATTCCTACCAAAACTAGGATATTAACCTATAGCATAATATACAAGAAAGTTGTATTAATGGTGGCATAGTTTGCATAGCTGAAGATAATATTAATATTAAAGTATGTGTTTTAAGACGTAACGAGATACTTGCTCAAATTTTCCATGGTGAGAAGTTTGGATAAAAAAAATATTTTTACACCAAATCCACATACATTTCATACTAACCTACCTTTTATTTGGTAAACATAAAAAAGCTGCAGAATAGTAATCAGTTATTTTGACTTTCCTGAAGACTGCTTAAACGATCTGCAGTTCTGCAAGGCTGTCAGATCGGTCAATGTATTTGACTAATAGTAAACAAGAACAGCAGTAATAAAAGAAGAAAAATGACTATACCGGAATGAAGTGTTCTTTTCTTTTTGCTTTGGTAAAATTATTTGTGGTGCTGTTTGCCCAGCTGCAAATGCAAAAGCACTGAAGATAGACTGAGGATAGCGGAACTTCATTAACTGTTTCTTAAATATTTCCACCACTTCAGGACTTACTTCTTCATCGAATGCTACCTTAATTAACTGTATATAAAAGACATGACACATTAGAGTCTGAAAATATCATTATTTCTAGAATTCAAGAAATTAAAAGATCTTAAAATATATTGATAAAAACATCCTACTTATGCAGTACTGTGCATACTGGAAAATACAAATATACGAATGTACATCTTACTGATTGTAAGGGATATTTATTTAGTTCATTAATTTTTATTTACATTTTACATTTATATTCCTATACTAAGTTATTTTGACTATGAAGCATCTAGAATTCCCATAATATCAAACACAAAATACTCTGGGTAAATCTAAGTGCAGGTGCTGGCGCTAAGATGACTACATTAGTTAAAATACTAGCTACATGGGATAGCTTAGGTGGAAATACTCTGTCAGCTCTGTCCATACACTGCAAACAAGGTTTGGTAATATATTTCAAAAACTCTCATCAAATCAACAATTTCAGCATTCATAAATCTCAACCATTATTCTTCCGTTACTTACACATTCCAATTTTTGCTTCACCTTACAAAAGTTCAGAAAACTGCTACTAGCAAAGCATAATGGTGAAATCTGATGCCAAAAAAGGAACTAACATGCTATTCAACAGTGACCTACTAATCCATTAAAATCCTCTTTATAAAGTTTTATAATGCTTTTGAAAAAATCCCATGACCCTCAGCCAGAAGAATGACAGTCAGCTCTTGGGGATAAAATAAAATAAAAATAAAATAAAATAAAAATAAGAAAATGGGGAATACATAAGAGGGCCAAAAAGAACTATCAGAATGAGGGAAAAGCAAGCAAGCAAACAAAAAATATCCTAGAGGTTTATTTTTGTGTGCCTAAATAGCTTTGAAGTCTTTCATTTGCTATCCATAAGGTAGGTTTCATCACCGGTTTTCCATTTCACTGGCTTTAGTAATTATTTTCCAGACAACTAATAATTCTGTTGTTCTAGGACCTCCTTGAAAGGAGGTTTTGAATCTTTGACAGTTACAGTGATACAAAGTTTTGAAGACATTATAATAGCACAGCTGTAGCCAAAACCCTTTGAAAGTCATAATTAATAAACAAAGAGGGGGGGCTATCTGATACAGTATTGAACTCTAGCTGCTACAAAGGGAACAGAAAGTAAACTGTCTGCTGATCGTTTTTGTTTTTATAACCTCATACGAAACTATGCTAAACAAAAGCAGAGATGATGTCTGACCAGAATCCAGCACTAGAAACACTGATCTGTGTCTGCATTTAGCACATCATTGAAGCATGCTAGCTATTCTGGTAAAAAAAATCTTTAAAAAATAAAAGTCCTCATCAAGTCCTCCCAAAAGTCCAAAAGAATAACTTTCTTCAGATTGTTTTAATTAAAATATCTCATTTGTCTTACTAATATTATGCTTTTGAATAGGATATTGAAGGATAATACAGTTAAATAATATCTATTATGTAAAGAACTAGTAAAAATACTGATGACCTATTTCATTATCAGTAAAGACTTATTGTTCTGAATGAAAATATACTACTTCTAAAGTCAAACAACCCAGTAAAATATTTTATACCCTAAGCACTGCTGTATACTTCTAGTCTACATTACAGAATTCTTCAGCTTTCCACGTTTTGGGCTTTGACCACAGATTAGATCAGGACCAAGAAGAAACATTTAGGGAGAGTTCAGACTCCTAAAGCTTCGAAGTCTCTCTCTGCCAGCTGTCCTGTAGTACCTGCTTCTGTTGAACACATGGAGGGGGATCCTCATGACAGCAAAGTACCAGCCTGTGTGCAGAAGTCAGGGCATTTCATACTGAGGCCCGCTGGTTCTTGCTATTGGTGGCTGCCCTAAAGATTCCTGGAAGCGTAGCTTCCATTTGCAATGTACTATTAGGGATGACTTTCTGCCATGGATCCTTCCAGAAAGTTGGTAAAGTGGAAAGTGTTGACAAGTAAGATTTATAGCCTTTTCATTTCTTATTCATTCTGTATAGCTAGAAGAGAGAGAATGCATGTTTCCACTGGCCTGCCTGGGCCTCTGCTTCCTCACATGAAGAGACTTTGGACTCAAAGATAGCTCTTTATTGAATCCAAAATAGAAGGGTGAGGAAAGGAGTGAAAGACATCCAGTTTGAAAACAGTAAACCTTCTGTGAGCATCAGCTGGGCCAAAAAGCTCAAGGGTGTCTATGACTGCATTCTCTATTGACTCCACAGGTAGGAAACTGAACTCCTCACAGATATCAGGACAAAGCAGTGCTCATCAGTATTTGGAGCTGACTGTAATATCACATACATTTTACAAAACTTCTTTTTACCTGAAAGGTGGCTGAAGAGATCTGCAGTCCTTCCTGCATATTCTGCTGCAGCTGATTCTGTATAGTGATCTTCTTCTCCTTTGTAACAGATGCAATAGGAAAGCTTCGGATCACCGTCTGTTCTCCAACTAAGGGCCACAGAATTGTTTTTACAGATACTTGTTAGATCACTGAGTCAGATCTATTTAGGTCACACTGTACTTTGAATACATAGGAATGAGTCCTTCTACACAGTGAAAATGCACCCCTAAAATCTAGGTTGGTAGAGGCCCAAGAATCAGTTTCAAACCTGCTCATTCTTCAGGTTGCATTATGTAGCTTATAAACAAGGAACGATATATAGTAATTTCTTTACATATGACCATGAAGTCTCCAAGACAACTTTATATTTCAGAGTGATAATTTAATCTGCTTACAAATGGCAGCTGTCAAAACATGAAAACTATCATTCGTAAGAGCCATAATTTCCGTTATATAGTAAAACAATATGCAATTTATTAATAATCCTCTTAGGGAGAATGCTGGCACATGAATATTTTTCATTTAACAGACTTATAGTGGCTGAAAAAAGTGTCTAATGAAAAGCTAGAGGCAGTAGAAGTTGCAGATCACACAGAATTCCTATGTTCCCTCTTAGCAGTGAAGCAGTTTATTATTGCTCTGCATAGCAAAATTATTAAATTAATTTTACAGATGGAACAGAGGTATAGAGATACTAAGTATTTTGTCCATTCGAAACAGAAAGGCTATGGAAATGAGTGGAATACTATTCAGGAACATCCTTGTTTTCTTTCTCCAAGTTTAAGCGGTCCATAAGAACCCATGAGCCCGTAATACCATATGACAGCCTACTGAACTGTTTCCCCTAAGACAAGTGCATATTTTGATTTTATACTACATAAGTAACTGAAGACAGCTTTCTAAATACCTACCACTACACAGGAACAAAAATTTCAAACCTCATGTTTCCAATGAAGAAATGAGCTCTAGTCAAGTTAAAATGTAAAATCAAAATCAATCATTGTCACATGTAGTGATAAAAACCCTATATGAAGAGATTATTCTTGTGTGATCAACATGAAAAATTATACTGTGCGGTATATGAGCTTTGATGTTGATGCTTAAGTAGATGGATAGGTCAGTTAGAGTCCTGCATATCTGAAGGACCACAATTATCACTGTTTAATTTTTCTTACCCAATTGATCATGAGGAGTGCCTTTAAATATAATTCTGTAGGTGGTAAGGAATAAAGCTCCTTCAGCAGGGAGGATGTGAGGACCTCCAAGCAATCCTCCTGTTGCTTCCTCTCTGCCATCAGGATCCAGCAGCACACGGAGACCTTCACAAACAAATTCTTCTCCAGGCAATAAAGTTGGTCGTAGAATCTTGGGCTGATGCAAATAAATTAAAGTGCAAGTGTAATGGGGATACCAGAGTTATACCTCAGTCTAGTTATAGTATTTGGCATAAAAAGCTTCAAAACAAAATTGTTGTGAGACTGATTCCAGAGAAGGGAGATGGAGTTTGGACTTAACTAGGAGAAATGGGTCTTGAAAAACAGGGGGCATGCAATATCTTGTTTATGTTCAGAGGTTTAGCTCTGCTAGTTTCATAAGTTCATATTTCATGAGACCAAAGCCAAACAGTTTATTTATCACTGGTGGAAACTTTCTTTCAGTGTTTTGATGTTTCCTCTTAACATGAGGGAGGAAAAAAAGAATGACTAAACTGCATGATTCTAATACTTGTAAACAGTACAAACATGTTTCATAATACTTGCCTTCTGTATTGGTGGAAGTCTTCTACTCTCACGATGGACAGCCTCCAGGGTCTCTATGTGCATTGCTACAATGCCTGGAAATCAGTAATACCGTAAATGAAATCTCACATAACATGAAAGAGAAAGTTGCAATGTAATTATAACTCTGATGTTCTGAAATTCTGAAATTTTACTGTCAAGGGAATAGTTATCAGAAATTCAACAGCAATTACAGCCTAGAAAAGAAATCTAACCTTTCAACTCCACTGAAAGTAACTGAAACTAAAAAAATGCATTTCTCTCACCAGAAAAGAAGAAAAAAGAAAGACTACAAATGCACATTTTTGGCACAATTCTTACCTGGTATCATGCAATGAAGACCCTTGATGTGATCCTGGGTAACTCCACTCTCTGTGCAAACCTTGTCAATAAATCTGGTGATGAACCGTACAACCGCATTTGCAACATCATTGTTCTCAGAGTCCTCAAATCCACTTTCAGTGTCATAACTCTCTGCAACACTGCCTGCAATACTAGGGACATAAATAAAAGAAATCTCAAGTGTAAAAAATTCAACTGGTGAAGCTGAATGATATTTGATAACATGATATTTGGCTAGACAGAGAAAAGCTATGTCTTTTTCTAGTTACAATACCTAAAGTACTTGCTGAAAGCATATACTGGTACCGTGATCACATTGTATTCTCACTATTGCTAACACCATCAGAACTGCACAGATGACAATACAGGAGAACTTCAGGGATGTTCAGGGCCAGATTTGTACACTGTATCATACCCCCCAATCCATCCACTGAGCACTTCCTAATGCCTGAGACAAGAGGTGTCTAGTCAGCAGAAGTAGCCGCCACGGGGAGACAAATACTGATGCCCTATTTTTAACTTGATGTCAGCGTCCTCATGTCATGTGCTATCATTTTATCAGCTGGGTGATTCAACTGATCATAGCTGTTACGAAGACAATAAATACAAAGGGAGGAACACTTGCTAATAAATGTGCTAGATTTGCATGCTAGGGAATTTACCAGCTCTATACTCCTCCCATCTCTTTAGTAACTTAACATTTGCCCCATTGGTTTAACCTTCCTGCTTTTTGTGACTACAGTGCCTTTCTTCCTTGCAGTTGTAGTATAGAAACTGTGATTTTAGGGATGCTATGAATATGATTACTTGATTTTAGGTTGATAAAGAATTGTTTTTCAGGTTGTAGAAAATCTAACAGAAGCATTTTGGGGTTGCTGTTTTCTTTCTCATATCCTATATCTGTCTTGAACAATTTGTAGTATTAGATTAAAAATTCTTACTGCAGCAATAAAATTTTTCCTTGTCTCTTTAAACGGTGGTAAATTATTCTGCTTGGGACAGATGGAGGCATTACCCAAGAAGCTGCATGAAGAAAAAGTTTAAATACTTGGCATAACCATTCTAACAAATTCAAAAGAAAAAGGCAAGCAAGGGTAAACAAAAAAAACATGACTTGAACTTTCTAGGCTGAAGCTCTTTAGCAGTGTCACACATTCTTTAGAACTGCAACTGAGCTTTACTTATTATCAACCTACCAGCAATTTACTACAAGGTTTCATGCCCTTGAAAATTTCTCTTTAAAAACAATGCCCAAGGGACAAACACATCAAGAAATATCTAAATATTATGACTAAAATATGAGCCAATGATATGCAGAAACTGTAACTACTCATTTTTCAGCCTTTGGATCTCTCTAGGGTTCTAGTCTATGATAAAGCTTGTATTTTACTATCTAGTTATTACATGGCACTATTTGAAAAGACTCATTATATTTCTAATTACCCTTCAAAAGGGGTTTTCTTGCTTGTGACTTGCTTGCTTATGAAGAAGTGGAGATACTGATGAATATTTAAACAATAAGTCATCAATGTAAGGTAACTGCTAACTTCCTAAACCAATATATCATCTCCACTGCCATCAGATAATCAATCTACACTATCACATTATTATTATGGAAAATATTTAATTGTCTTATCCTGCTCCTAATAAAGTTAGTAAGAGCTTTGTTAACTCAATACTAAGTATATGTGCTAGCCAAGAGGTCTGTGTGAAAGTTCTCCCTGTTTTAATTAATTTAGATTATTAGAAAAAAAGACAATCATAAGAGTAGAAATCTGATTTAAACACATTTAAAATATTTTCAGTATTCCTTTTCACAAATGGCCACTCTTGAGGCAAAAGGCTGCTGTAACTTAAAATCTGAATACTACTTCCAGAGAGTACAACTCTGATTATGCTGCTGGCAAAGATGATCTTAAGGTGCTAAAGGAAACAGATATTTTCCCAGTGCTTTACTCTGGATGAAACTCTATCATATAAGAGGGATCATGTTAGATTTCCACTCTCCTTTATTAATGAACTCAGAAAGAAGATATTCAAATAATCTGGTATTTAGAATAAGTCTTGAAAATGAAAAATTTTAAGCTATTAAAAATGATCAGATTTCAAAAGTTGTCCTTTTTTCTATATTAAGAAGTTTACTAACAACAAAATTTAAAGGTTTTTAATCTTAAGTTTTGAAATGAAAGTTTTCAATAATACAGCATTTTCAGTGGAAAAACAGAGTGGTCCATCTTAACTGATTACCACTGAACTTGTTTACGCACCTGTTTGTGACAATACTGTTGCTTCCACTCTCCCAGTCACCAGTAGCTGAGGTTCTCAATAATTTGTTCTTACTTGTATCCAGTGGTACTAGCAGGTAGACCATGAGGTTAGCAAAATGAATTGCCTGACTGAAAACTGTACTTTCCTCATTCTGTACTAGCTCCTGTTGAGTTTGTTTAGTAAGAGTTGGCCATAAACGCAACTGCTCAGCAGCTAGGTCCATTGCTGTCTTATCCTGGTCTGGACCTACAGAATTTTTCTCCTAGAAAACATATAAAGAAATAAAAATTTATACAACAATTATAAAATTATAACTTAAAAAAAAACAGTCAAAAGTGTTGAACTCTCAATTCAATTATTTAAAAGAAAAAGAAAATTCAAGAGGGTTTAAGGACAGCTTAATTATAGTTATCTAGCATTGAAAGTAGTTTACTGAAATATGCAAGTAGCATAATGTGGATAGACCTAGCAATAAGATAATTTCTTTTTACATCTTTTTTGTGCTACACTATCTTTAATTTTTCTTCAGAATGGTGTACTGATTTTAATATGGCTGCTCTCCTTAGCTTATCCGCTTAGTTCATGTAAGAACAAGCATAAATCAGTTTGAGAAACAACATGCAGTTGATTGCTTGATGCAGATGATATGCTCTAAATTCCTAGAATATTCAGGTGAGGTATGCATTTATATAAATAGTTTCCAGATCAGCTGAAACACTCATGTTTTTGCACGTTGGATTCCAATTCTAGCATTCACTTGGTGTAAAACTAAGTAGGTGGCACGTAGTCAAATTATATTATAGCCTATGGAAAACAGAATAAAGGAATCTGGCAGCTGATGTTAGTAACCTAACACCATATTAAGTGCAATTAATTTTCCATATAATTACTCATGTGAAGGTTAAAGCTGAAGTTTCCTTGTAATTCCTACTGTTCTTCACATTTCTCCCTAAACTGTGTTGAACTGGAAAGGGCTCTGGGTGCACAGCCCTTTTGCCTTCCTCCCTGATATGCCTGACTTGCTGTTTCAGTTCTTCATTCTGACGCCGTTTGCAGGAATCCCTCTCTCCATTTTTCTTCCTCTCTTCACAATGCTGTATGTTTTTGGGTAGCATATCACTTTTCAGTCACAGAGCTGACAATGGTATTTTCATGCAAGAAGAGAGATCACAGAAGGCTTTTTACCGTGTATATGTGCGTCTTCAAAAATTCTTTTAGCATGTTCTGATGCTTCCCATAATACTTTCATTTTTGAATTAGACATATACTTTCCTACCACAGAGACCATTTGTGTTCTGGAAAATCTGTTCAATTTTAACACAGGAAACTGAATATCAATCAACAGAAAAGCCTAGGGTTTAGTAATAACCTAACACTGGATGCTAGAACTGCTGCTAGCTTAGGCTGTTGGTATAATAGAACTATTGCTAGCTTATAACATTGGTATATGAAAAATTACTATCTCAGGAAAAAAAGGTATGTTGAAGTATGAAAAATGATACATAAAGTGTTATAAAAAATATCATAAGGGCAACATCACATTCTAATGTCTTGCAGATAAGTCTGAAGTTTTGATATTTTTAGTGTTATTTTATACTGACAAAGATCAGTAACTGAATACCAAAGTATGATTTCTTTTTACTGTTCTGCCAAGTGTGTATGTGCCCTAAAAAGTCTTTAAATGAATAAACTATGAATTGGTTCTTTCTGTACAGTAATTTTCTAAGCTGACCTCTTTATCAAAAATAAATGATACAGCAATATTTAAGTTTTCACTTGTTTAAAAAATTCAAGAGATTTTTTGAGGATATTGTTATAATTATCTGCAAATAACAGACTATCAACTCTTTTGTTAAGGCAAGTTTATGTTCTCAGTAGATTGTTCACTATAAATGGAGAAGTGAGTCTAAAATTATCTAATTTGTGGGCTAGCTACTTCTTGTACGCTTATCTATGATCTGTATGTTAAAGATCTGGATGTGGCTACATCCAATCACAAACAGCATAATCACATTAAAATAGGCCAAGATAATCAGAATAAGTGCCAGATTTTATCAGTTTAACTTAAGGAAGATTCAACATATGCACAGTTTGAAATAAAATCTCCAAAACTTACTATAAGGAAGTTATGGATTTGCTACCTACACTTACTGAAACCTGGCCAAAAAGTAACTTAGATATTTTAAAAATGTATGGTAGAATTTTTGAAAACATTGTTCTCCTGCTTAGCAAAATCTCTTTTGAAGGCCAAATAGTATTTTCATACCGACTAATTAAAGGATATTTTTCTTCAGAAAATGAAACGCACATTTTTTAAATTAAAGTTGATACTTTAAAAGCGAGATATTTTCAGAAGACTATATATATATATATATATATATTTCTTGGATCATGGACAAAATTCTATTGATTGAGATTTTCAGGCATTGTGTATTTGGCACAGCATATACCTACAGTAGATCCATATTATTCTTCATACGTTGCTTCCTTTAACTTAGACACAAATTTATGATGAAGTTTTATATGAATATACAAATTTAACAGTATCTCTTTAATATGGGGAAAATGAGAGAAAATATGTAAAACTGGAAAAGACATAATTTAGCTCTCTATGACTTAGGTGGCATTTAATATATGAGTAAAAAAATACTACCTTGTTATTTAATATATTCTCTTACCTTTTGCCTCAATTGCATGGCATGGTTGTCTTCTTTGGCTGTAAGATAGAGGGACCGAACTTGATTTTGCACATCACTATAAAAGGTTGTTTCCCAAAACTGTTGGTTAGTCCAGATAGGATGGTCTTGTACACAGGTGTAAGCAAATTGACTGACTCCAGGTGCTAATTTCTGAAAGCAAAAAATTGATCAAATATTCTTATTATTTCATTTCTTTTAGAGGCTATGACTTGAGGTATGTATCAAATCAGTTGCACGCATTGAAATAAGCAATATCTACCATTTGATGTACTGTTATATAGGAAAGAGAAATTATCTCCAGTTTTGTGCCCTTAAAGAAATTACCTCCCAGAAGGCATGTATACAATCTAATACAGTCTAATGCTGCCAGTGCAAGGACTGGCCTTGATTCACAGTAGAAACATAACACTCCAAAGGAGAATTCCATAATGATAGTTGAAACAAATTTCTAATACAAAATATTTTTCTTGCCCACAAAACGTAGTATTCTAACGCTACACCATATAAATAATGAATTACTAAGACACCTTAAAATTATTTTCCATTTTACTTAAAAGCTAGAACTACAGTAAAGAAATTCAAAGCAACCGTAAGTGGCAACCAAGGCTTTCCAAGAAACTGCATTTGTTACAACAGCAAAAGATGAAATTGTTGTCTTCATTGTTATCTGCTGGGCTGTACAACCCAAACCCAGCTCCTGAGAGACTCCTAAAAGGGGTATGTTCTTTGAAGTCACAAGGCTGTGGATCCCTGTGCTAAGGTCTCAAACAGAACCAGAATGGTTATAGCACTACTTACCACAATCTATTTATTTAGATGGCACTAGTCATCCAGTGACTGTTTAACATTCTTGAAAACCACATACAACAGGAAGAAATTGATTTCAATGACCTGATTATGAGGAATGAAATCTTACATATCTGCTTATGATTATTTCTACAGTAAAACTTAAGAATAAAGTACATTACGTGATATCTAATTTAATGACTTTCACACTCAAAATACTAAACCGTACATAAAACATACACTAGATCTGGAAGTTAATTTTTACATTAATGATTATGTTGTAAACCACTTTCCTTCACAACATAAACACTGCTCTATTTAGAATTATATGGTCATACATGACAGTCAGTATGTATAATACTTCCTTACTAGGTTCCAAGTACCTTCAAATGGAAGGCTAGAAAATTGTAACTGAAAATTTGAAGGTCTGGTTTACACATTTCTGGTTTTGCAATTCTTTGAACAACTGTGTTTTCCACACTATGTTCTTCCAAGTACATCATGAACTAAACGTTCTGATCATGTGCCATGTATTCATTCCCTATCAAAAAAAAGGTCCTTTGAAATGGTATGTTTGGGGACATGCTGCTAAGATTTACCAGATTGAAGCACCTCTTTGAGATTAACTATCAAAAAAGTGAGAAATACGATTTTTATTTAATCATGGAGAATTTTATCAAAATTTCTTGGTAACCTGCTAAGAAATCTGAATGTGTGCTATATGCAAATTACAGTAGATGTGAATTTGTTTATTCAATATAGATTGAAACAGAAATTAACTTGACTGGTTTGTTTAACAGTTTCCCAAGTTTCAGTTGCGATACAGCGTATGGTAGTTCACAGGAAATGATAAGGGATCACTCAGTAACAGCTCCCACCCTTGATCTAGCTGTTACATTGCACAACAGGACAGCTCATATAGTCTCCCACTAATCTTTTTATTGACTGCTGAGCATCCCTTGAAAAAAACCTTAAGCATACAGAAGATAGTCTAATTCATGCCTATGCCTGTTAATTAGCAGGACCACTGACTGTACATGAAACAGTCTTAAACTGTCAAAATAAGAAAATGTTAAAATAAAAAAATAAATAGGAGGATCTTCTAAAAAAAGTAGTTACCTGCCTTAATTTTTGTTCAAAAACCTCTGTACATATTTGCTATCTTCCACTGCTGAAATGGATTATTTTGTTCAGCCATGGTAATTAACACAGGACCCAGAGAATGGAATTGACCCAACCATTCGCCTAACTCAAAATCCAGATGTACACAGCTTGTGTTACACAGGAATGGGAATGTCAGGTAAACCATAGAATATAAATATGGACAACACATCTTGAAAGCAACAGTTAACAGTTACTGTTAAAGCAGTATCACAGCTTTCAGTTTGACTTATTTTCTGTACATATATTTCACTGTCAGTAATTCCCAGTTACAATACAGCTGCAAAAAGGGAATACCAAGTCAAAAAAAAAAAAAAAAAAAAAAAGCCAAAGGTCTGTTCAAGCTTAGCTAGTTGGCATAGTTAAGCCATGCCAGTTTGCGTAGTGAATGGCACACAAGGGAGTGATTTGACTTATCGTCCTGTCCAGCTGCCTTTGATGCCTCAGCCCAAATCAAGTAATTGTGTAAACTAGGTTAAGAGGGGGTGATTTTGGCACAAATCCAAAAGAAGGTTTAAACTCTTAACCCTAGGTCCGTAGCAATAGTGTTTCAGAAATAAAAATGAAACAAATGATTTTCACATGAACAGAAACATGAAAGAAGAGCTGAGGGGACTTTTAGATGCTCTCGCTGTACTCATAATTTAAAACCACTAACAGCCATGTGCAAAACAATATTTAAAGGCTGGAGATTTATGTTCAGATATATTGACATAACTCTGCACTAAAAGTAACTCCTAGGCAAAGTAAAAACAGTTTGCTTACAAAAGGATGAAAGAAAATCATCAAAAAGCTAAAGTATCAGAAACATTATCTTTATGAACACTGGCTTTCACTGCATGTGTTGAAACAAATGGCAAAGCCCGATAGTGGCCAAAGCAAGGAGTCGAAGTCAGGACTCTTAGTTTCAAGCTCATCTCTGCCAATAATAATCTTGGACCAAATCACTTTGGATTCTCACTTTGCTTCAGTTAATCTATTTGTAAAAGAGCAATAGGCGATACCAACTTCAGAAGCGCACTGCTGCTTGTAAGCAGTCAAAAGCCTTGGACTAAAACCCGTGGTACAAATACAGGCCTTCCACGAAACCTGAAGTGTTTATATTCTCTACTCTGGGAGCACTTAGTCAGTCAATCATCTAACTGAAATGCCTACTAATCCAATGTATCAAAAGCACCCCAATGCTTACTGCAGCATTAAAAAGAATTTGCACAGTATTCCTGAGATTTAAGTAAAACCAGTTCAGTGTTTTTCATCAAGCAGTACTACATATATAAAATGAATATTCACCTAACTTTCCATAAGACAGCTAAACTATACAGATATTTATGATATCTCTTCCCCCCCCACCCCGATAATTCATCTCTGCCAGACAGGATGAATGTAGGAGGCGGCAAAAGAATTTCCTACTTATAAGGGAGGATTTAAGGGCTGACAGCTTAAAAAAGACCCCAGATGAAAATCATAAAAATAGTTCAGAACTGATAAAGTCCTTAATCTAAAGCTGTCTTTATGATAACTTAAACGAGCATTGAGGTGTAAGTTGTAACAATCCTTATAACATGAGCTAACTTCTTCTGCAAAGTACATTGAGTTCTCTCAATAGACTAATGGCACTTAAAAAAAAAAAATCCAGAATACCAACCCCCTGTTAAATTACGTATGAAACAGACATTACTCACATCAAAATAATTAATTAAATTCTTCAGAGTGTGAAAATACAAGGCAGGTTTGGGACTTCCTATGTGCGACTATACTGAATTCAGGAATTATCTTCCCACTAGTTCCACGCAGCTGAGTAGCACAGGCTGATGCCTGCCTAGAATTTTTTCTCTGGCACTGGACACCTCTGGCTCCCAAAACGGTATCTGCAGCTCAGTGAAAAATGTGCCCCAGCTCCCAGGGCTTCCAAACTTACTGTGAAGTGCAGGTGACCAAATAGCTTCTCTATGACATTGGCTTAATTAGATTGCTCATTTCTGGGAAAAAAATCAGGATGCAAAACCTAGAGAATTTTTTAAACAAATTTTTTTCCCTCATTTTGCTGAGGCAAGGACAAAATATTATTTCTTTCTCAAATTAATATTCACTGATAGTAAACACTTCTGTGTTCTATCAAATTTTTGCTTCTTAAAAACAGTAAAATTAATTTCACTGAAAATTTAGAAAGAGCACTGGTTGACAAACAGTGAAGTGACTATGCCTGTCTTCTGTTCAGGATCAAACCACGCAGACTGCCCTGCAGGAGTGAGGCTTACCTGTTTACTAACTTGAACATAATACTGCATCACACTCTTCATATACTGATATTAATCAAAGCACAAACATACTCAAAACACATACATGTGTATATGAATATGTTTTCAAGCTTGACTGAGTGCTGCATGGATAACATCAGTTCATTCACTAAATGGTCTTCCCATTTGGTCTAAAATCATACCCACATGTATTATACCCACAAATGTGGGGAAAGGTCATAAAAGAATGAGCAATAACTATGATGCCTCCACTTGGCAGTGGTAGTTGGTGCCACTCCAACTATTTTTTTAGTTTTACTTTTTACTACTTTAGAAGAAAAGAGACACAAAATACTGAATGAAGCTTCTCTAACCTCAAAAACTCAGCAAGAACAAAGAAAACAATTTGCCACCTCTGCCTACAGAAATCCTTCAAACAAGACTGGACTCAAGATTATTTATATTTTAAAATGCTTTAAAATATGAGTGACAGAGTGATTCCTTACAACATTTATCTACTATTATTTCACCATGAAAAATAAAAAGAAGGCCGCTTTGCTTGTTATTCAGCACTACCAAGTCACAGCTGGGTACACTAAACCAGCAGAGGGCAATAGAATTCTAGAATCTTGCAAAATTGGGATGTAATTCTGGATGGAGCTTTATTTATCGCATACATTTTCTGGCAGAAGTGACTTTAACATCTAAGTATAAATGATCTTTATCTTGTATTCCTGAAGATAATGTATAATTTACAAAGATAATGTATAATTTACTATACATTAGCCTATGCATTGCAGAATCTCCCAGAGATTTATTTCTATATAGATGTATCAAGACAGACAGATATACACACAATACAAAGGTACACAAACATTAAATAATGCACAATAACACACTTTTCCTTTTTCCAAAGAGATTACAAAGAGATTTACAAAGTTCTGTTATACACTGAATACCCCCAAGTAAACTAAAATCATCTAGAATGAAGGACATTCAGAACCCGCGAAAAAAGGGTAAGACATTTCCCTGCCAGAACTTCGCAGTTCTAACTAAAGTTAAATTCCAAAAAGTGGATAAGAAATATTCTGACTTCCTTCCTCTACCTACAGTACATTCAAAAAGGTATTTTAAAAAATTCTAATTCCATAACACAGATTACCGTGACTCTGTTTAACAAGGTTTGATTCCTTTAGTTAAATTACAGATTTCACAAATCCTCAGTTTGTGCTGCTGAATCCATCTTAAGAGTTCCTGAAATTCTGACACAGCTATTCTGAAAATATTTTTAAAATTTACATTATTCCTTTGACATCAGGTGTCAATATTTACTAAATCAGCAGTGAGTGTGTAACTGCACTTATTGTTAGTTTTGGGAAATCCCAAATCCTTTCACTAAAGATGCTTTTCTTTTTGTAAGTAGTTTTTCAGAAATAAAGATTTTTAGATATAGGCCTTTGTAATATCATTTTGAATTAAATCATACTAATTAAGACATCAAGAATACACTGAAATCACAAAATATTTTATGACTCTCCTACTCTCTAAAATCGTTTCTATGGAAGCAGAATGAGATGGCTTGCCTTAAATGATAAACAATGTCTTATATGACTGTTAAAAATAGATTCCGAGTCGACAAATGAAAGCTCAAGCTTCAACTGCATTGGAACTGTGGTATTACTCCACTCACAAAACTGACATCCCAGCAACAAAACTGTAACCCAGATCTCCATTTAGAAACATATACACCCTGTAAACTTCACATATTTGTATCTTCATTTATATACGGAGAGTGGCTCTCAGAATTATTGATGACCTGATGAGAAAACTAAAGACCATTTCATATAGGATCTGAGTATTTCCCTGGAAAGGGAAATAAAGTATTTCTTTTTAAGTCCTGCTGTCACTGCTTTCTAGTATTTATTTTAGTTATTGTTTTTTCCTCCTATGGCAGCATTCTCTGTCTTCAGTGGTAGAATTCTCTCTGAAGTTCTCTCAATAAATATATAGTGTTACCTTTCTGGAGAAACTATTAAAACAAGAGTCCTCTAAAACAGTAAAAACAAAACAGGCAGAAACACGCAGAAGTACAATACAGGATATGTGTTGCAAAGGAATAAAACCAAATTGTAACAGCAATAGATCTCATCTTGGTAATAAGAATTACACACTACACCGTTCAGAAGGTGAGAGAGATGGGATAAGCAAAGAAGGGAAAGGCAAAATCATGAAGAATACTGAAAATAAGGACAAGAAACCTCAGCTTACTGCATTCTGAGGTAAGCGATTTGACACATTAGAAAACAGAACCACTTTGAGCAACAGGCAAAGAAAATTATTTTGGTGGTGCTGGATGCAGGTGCATTACAGAGCAGGACACTGCAAATCACCATTAAAAATCTGCTTTATGATACAATGCAGATACAGCATGAGCAGTGCATGGGGAAGAAAACAGCTACAACTTTTGCATAATAAATCCTACTCTTATTGGCAAAAGCATTTTGAACTAACTAGAAGGAGGCAACGTGGTATTCAGAAGTTCAGAAAGCCAGTGATGAATCAGAGGAAGCAATGAAGAGAATCACAACAAGAACTTTGCCTGTACGGATGATATGATGATGTACAGAGGATAAGGAAGCAGAAAGTGGGTAAGATGTAGGGATGCGGATGTAAGAGATATGCACTTCACCTATGGGCTTGAGTCACAGTGAGAACAATAATTTATATGAGTGAAGGGGAAAACCGTAAGACAGGAAAAAATTTAAAATACTCAAATGCTTTAGCCACATCCAGTTTAAACTGTTGATGAAATACCTAGAATGGCAACAGAAAAATTCACACAGAAGCATGCAATGTACATGAATATATTAATAATTTCTCTCTCAATGTATCACCCTCTGTAAGCATTTGCTCTCTTCTGGAAATGTAAAAGAACATTACTCCAGTCATGAAAAATAATGGTGCCCCAATGAAAGTGAATTCACTAAGATGAAGGAATTCTGTTTTCATGTAGAAACTTAAGTTCCATTCCAGTGAAATAAGGACAGTGATCAGGAAGGCATGTTGAACTTACAGATCTGGAAAAAGTATGGGACTCAGTTACTTCAGATTTATGCTCCTTCACTTTAAGATCAGAAGCTTTACCAGAGATTTTATTTAGCCACCAGAAATTCTTTTATGGTGAAAATACTAAGTGAAGCAATATTTATATACACTATAATCCTTCCTGGAAATAACAACAATGTAAAGAGATGGGCTATAACTAAATTAAAATTGTTATCGTTGAACCAGAGTTTTGTATCATTAGTAGAAAATGAGTTTAAGTGGAGTCAGGAACAAAGTTACAAATTATGTAATCCAATGCTTGTGGAAATAAAATGGAAAGCTTTCTATTTATTCTAGGAGATAGTGGATCTGTTTCTGAGTTGCAGAACTAAACATTTATTGCAATATTTATCTTTACTTCTTATTTTAATAGGTTTGGTTTTGGGGAGTTTTTCTTTTTTTTTTTCTCTCTGACCAAATACTTCTTCCCACAAACCACTAAGGCCTGAAATTGCAACTGCAAAGTTCCCTTCAATGTTTCTCATGATGTTATCATTCTGGGAAAGCGTGATTCTCCAGCAGAGCTTCTTCAACAGAGCAAATTTACTATAGTAATTCATTTCCAAAATTCCTTGTAGACAAACATAAAAAAAAAAAAAATCCTCTAGATAGTCTCTCCCACAAATGTGTGAAAACATTCACAATATACTTTCTTGTCTGATCGCTTCCTTTTTTTTAACCTAAAAATAGTTTAGAAGGTGAAATATACTCTGCCTCCTAAGACATTAAATCTATTCTACAGACATGTATTGTGTATTCATTCAAAACCAAAGTGTACTAAGAAAAGTATCAAAGGTCATACACAAGATTTTGGCACCTGATTTGCAGATGACACTGCAAAATCACTCAGTCATGCTAAGGAGCTATGGATGAATCCAGATTCTTGTTTTAACTTAAGACTTATGTTTGCTTTTACAGAAATAATTTATCAAGCTGTAATCTGTATACGAAGGGAACTTTAAATGGATGTAATAGAAACCTTTAACTGGGAGTGTCTAGAAATATTGACAGAACTTCGACCATCACCTTTATGTTCTCTTCCATAACCTTGCTCATATTCATGAGCACCTACAAAGTAACCACATTATCCTATTTCAAAACTTCTGCTTTTATGTGAAGTCTATAAAAACTTTAGCCATACTTTATCTGTTGGTGGACAGAACCACCCACAATAATGATGACTAAAACTGTTCTACAGTTTCCTTGCAGTGCCTCAAACTGCCTGACTTCATGTATTACTCCTTGTTTTGTATTTGGATTGTAAGCTCTTGAGGATAGGGACCATCTTTGTGTTCTTTGGTACAAAAGCATATCAGCAGTTCTGGTCCTTAAGTAAGGCTCCTCGATGTTACAGTATTGCAAATAATGCTAGTACACACATTTGATTATATGGTAAACTACCATTAGTATCGTTTTTCACTGTTTTTCATAATAGAATTGTGCAAATATTCCATTGACTCAACTGATACTAACTGAAATCACTGTAAATTTTGCCTGATAAAGACATGAAAATGGAATCAACTTTTCACCCATCATCACAGATTTCCAAGTCAGCCTTTCATTATGTGGCTTCTCTGAGACTTTGTAGCTGATGCTACAGAAGAGAGAGAATATTTCAAATTATGATGCTTCGGTTACATGATTAACCTGGAACTAGTCTCTCTTGAAAAAGGGTTTGATTACAGTATTTATAATATGATGAACTACTCTGACTTTCTCTAGTATTGGCTCTTCTGTCTTCACAGAAAGTCTTTACCCTTATAACCAGGAATCCTTCCCACACCTAACAGGCTCTAGAATGAAGTGGTCATTTATTCAGGCATTTCAGGGTGTAAAGAATTTCCTCCATAGCATGGGTACCACAATTATTAGTGAAACTTGATAGTTCACTTCAACTAGGAAAGTATACTCTCAAATTCATTTCATTTAATATTATGCTTTGCAGAAGAGCATATATATTTCACTAGGGATAACATGATGATTATACCGGTGTCTTAACACAGAATGCTTCCAGTTTCATATTTAATCACTAACTTCAAATATTTTTCTTAGACCTAAATTTTGTGCTCACCTGAAAGATTATTAAAAAATTCTTAAACCAAAAAACCCACTTCTCAAAAACTCCACCAGTGTAATTCCAAAGATGAGCTGAATAAGGGTTTGCTACTATATTCAAAAGTTTCATACAAAGCAATTTACCAACTGTTGGTAAACTTCTTAAATACTGAATAAAACAGTTCCCCTATTTTATGCAATTCCATTACCAAAAATTATTTTCTTCTCATCTCAATTGAGAAATATATAGGCAGACATGCATATGAGCATTTAATCAATAGCTCAAACTTAGAGAATAAAAATAACATAAAGATGCAACTGAAACTGTATTCAAAATTAAATGGCTTACAAGCATAAAGAAACCATCCATCCTTCCCTCCATCCCTCCCAAGAATTACATAATTAAGTTACATAAAAATTATAAAGCAGTCTCCAGTGCAGCTCACTGCGTTACCTTAAATGGCAAGTGTCAATTTTAATGTAATACAACCAACCTATGAGGCAGTTTACTGCATTAGGGTTATTTTTGCTCAAACTAGATCATCACTGATGTAAGTGCTGTAACTCAAGCAATTTATAACACCGACTCAAAAATCTAAGTGAAACACTTGTGATTCCAAACAACAATATAATTCTGGCTGCTGCAATTTAAATGCATGTTCATCTATAAAATATGAAGTCCACTAAAAATTTCTACACAGAACAAATTGGACTTTCAGAAGAGTACATTTTTATTATGTCACTTCTTTTAATCACACGCAGGTGATCAGAACACTCACTTCTGAATGCTGAATAATACTAATTTACAAGTGGGTTAATATCTAATGTGTAATGTGACAGAGTTTCCTCAGAAAGATATGGGAGCACAGATGATCATATACAGTTTAAGAATAAAATCTTAGGTATAAAATTTTGAAAAATTCCCTGAAAACCAGAAAATTCTTACTGTATTATAATCTTCATATTGAGGACCTGCAATGGTTGAGGTATGCAAGAAATGAATGTTTGATGAGTTAATAAAATTGAATCTTAATTAAAGAATATCCTTTTCAATTTGCCCTTTTCTTCTGATGTGTGGAAAGACGACTACTTTTCTACAGCACCAACGAATATTACAGTTCTGATTTATACAACCCTACACTCCAAAAATGACTGCATACCAAATAAGCATGGGCCATCTGTATCAAAAAAACACAGAAAAATACTTTTATCTTCATGTATAAATACATTTTATTTATATTGTTCCAATTTTAAACAAAATTCCAAAAGTATTACTAATGGTAAACTAAAACCTTTTCTAACTCAGAAGCAAAAGATTTGTTTGTTTTTGTGACATTAACAGTACACACCAAGAAGTCCACTGTCACTGATGAGTCACATTTTGCTAACAGCTCATGTCCAATATCCTAAATTTTTAAAAAGCATTGTGTCTACTTTTTGTAGAAAATTCAAGTATTTCTCCAGGCCACAAATATGTAACCAGTACTGACTTGCTGCCTGCAAATTTAACCCTGCCAGCTATGAGCCAGAGTACTTCTGAAATCAAACGCTGTCCTATCAAGTTTCTCGACAGACTGCTCACTAGACTTCAACCGCTGGAATTCTGAAATCTCACTAAACATCCCAAGAGCTGATACCATGTTATATACATGGTGATGTTTCTTTTTATTTTAATTAGCTAGATGTAGAAACACCCTGGACTCATCATTACATACTGAAGAGATGAGGAGACAGAAGACCTGTTAGATCATAGAAGATCAAAAAAGCTCGTCCCTTATAATGTATTTTATACTTTTTTTCCCAAGAATATTTTAAAATACTTCAAGGCTAGAGCTTTGGCCATTTCCATGAAAAGACCATTCCAGAAACCAGCAAACATCAGCACTAGGAATACATTTCTCTTACTACTTATTTTATGTACTCATTTTCTTGGTTTCAACTGCTGGACTCATGTAAAAACGTATCTTTCTCACTTACACACCTCAAACACTTGGTGCCTGCAACATGTATGTCCATGTTCAGTAAAACTGTTTAGGAAGAAGAAATAATTGTTACATTGGTGCTCTGTTACCCTTTTTGTATTAGGTAACTAAACTGAGTGCATACCCCAAAACTTAACATTTCATTTGCACAATACCCCCTAAACAAAGGAACTGTGATGCCGTATTACTTCTTTTTGCTATTTCACTTAAAGCTACAGGAATGACATTAACAATAAAATATCATAACAAGAAATCCCGCTGTAATTTCATATCAAAATGCTATAGCAAATACACATGGCAAAATATATACTCATCTGATTAACTCTGAAACATTCTTAGATTTATGACAGGTTTTCTCACTGCTGACTTGATGTGGAATACCGCTTGATGCAGTAATACTAATTGCACATGCAAACAAAAACCTGTCACTTAGGTTCAGAATTCCTGTTGTCTATTCCTGGCTACCAAGAACACTCTGCAGTTTCAACAAAGCCAGGTCAAATAATATTTAAAATGCTTCTGGCATTTAACATGATATGCTGGTAACAGAAACATCAGTAAAAACAAGTATGCATTCCCAAGTACTACTACAGGATTTTTGGAAAACATAAAAACAACCACACTTATAGCCAAGGCCAGAGTTATGCATATCTCTCTTGAAGCAACACTACTGCAATACTAATTGCCCATACTTTGCCTACAGAAAAACAGAAAGCAACTTGAAGGGGGAGGGGGAGAAATCTATACTGCACATGGTAATTAAATAAAATTGACAAGCAAGTCAGCAGAAACAGCTGACAATGCAAACATACCATTTTTCTCAGAAGGTATTTTAATAAAAACAAATACCCCCCCATGACCTTGATTTGTAGTTTTTACATTCCTCTGAACTTATCTGAGTGACAGCAATATGCTGTGATAAGCAGTAAAACTTTTCATTCTATCAAAGATTTTTGCAAGGGAAACCCAATGAAAGAGAGATTTTAAGGAGGTGGAAAAATACCACCCATTTTTCCTAACTTAGGACTACTGACACAGACCATTGTTCCTATAAAGGCTCATGTCAGGTAGAAGACACTCATTCCCATCCAGCATAAAATTTTGAAAACCTCTAAGAAGCTGAAAAATGCTCTAAAAAGCTTCATTTTCACTCAAATTCCAAACAGAACCTTAACTGTTCATTTTAATTAATCACTGCAAAGTTCGTCTACTGATCTTATGTGTTGAACAACATATTAGTTTGTTTAGTAAGAATAACTAAGTTTTATACCAAAATAAGTACTTTTGCCAAACAATTGTATCTTATGGGACATACCAAAGGGGACCATCACTTAACCTGAGGATTAGCTCTGGGAAAAACAAAATTCTTTTTCTATTATGCATTAACAGCTGGCTTTCTCAAGTGACAGTCAGGTTACTTTGTTTTTTAATTCAGGTCTGGAACATTAAGAAAATCATCATGCTTCTTACATCAAGGGGCTCACAATTTCCTGAGCATGGGACAGGTCACATAGTACTTAAACAGTAAGTATGGGACTATTTTATTAGATCAAAGATGTCAGTGAACTTTCTGTGGGAGAAACGGTGTGAGATCTCAGTAGTCCTACTGAAAAAATAGCGTACAGAAGAAATTACTTTAAGATAGTGTATGTTCAGTCTGACTTTTTGTTCTCCTTCACTGTGAAATTAAAAACTTGCTTAAGCTTATTTCAACATTCATGATACTCCATGCAAAATAAAGTATCTTTTAACTGCTTTATTTTTTTCTATTTGATCAAACTTTACCAAATGAGGAACCTAACCAAACTGCTGCAACTCCTAAAAATTCTCTTGCACCTCTCAAGATAGAGAGCTATGTGGACCATCTTGGCAAATTTCATTAGAGGCACTAAAAGCAGGAAATAAAACTAAAATCAATCTTTCTTCATAATATACGACTGATGCAGTAACAAGAAAAAAAACAAGGGAATGGAAAACCTATATAGCTCATTAGGTCTTTCCCTGAATTAGGTACAGGGGCAACAAATGGTACAAAACACATGATTCTGATGCTCAAGGACTCAAAAGAGAGATAATAGAAAAAGATGCATGCAATTAAAGATGGTATCGGAAGTTTATTTGTCAGGATTCAAAAATCTAGTATTTGACCATGCTAGCTTATAGAAGAGAATGTAAATATTCTGCAAACCCACTCTAGAAAGCAGTCTTGGGATAACTGTGCACAGTTCTAATATAAAATTCATTTAACTAAAACTTTTTCAAAGCTCAAATGAGAAGTGATAAAATCTACTGCTTTATGCTCTATATATGTAGTAAATACTGTTCTACATACAAGATTTCAAGAAACTTCCTATGCATATGACTTTGTCAAAGCTGCTCTTATCTTCAGCAGATTGTTCTGTGTTATGACTAGGAAAGTTCTGCTTTTTTTTTTTTTAAACTACATCATAGAATCTAGTTCAACTATAGAAAAAACAGAAAATTTTCAATTATAGTCTTTAGTTTGAATCAAGAAGAACAATTTGATTCTTCACCTCACTATTGTTGAAAAATATTGCTCCCTATAGCCTTAGTTTGCATTCAGTTAAAAAAGGAATCTCTGCATTTTCTTTAAGGTTATGCATAAATGCCTCATGCACTATCTGAATGACTGGTTACATTTTTTGCAGTTATGATATGTCACCAATATCTAGCTGGACTGATGCAGTAACTCCTATGGTGTATAATACCATGACTTACCAATCAAAAACATTTATCAAACAGTTTGTCAAACTGGATTGTAAACTGATATTGACACTAAAAAAAGATCAACTGGCACCACAATTACCAAGTCCCTGTCCTAAAATGATTATCTGCTTGGATATTTATATCCTAAATATCAACATTAGAGCTAATCAGAACTGGTGAAACACCCACTGTACTGATCCAAAGGGATACTGAAATAACTACATCCATACTACAAAAATTCTGGTTTTGAAACAGTTAATGATCCTATTTGCAGGATTTGCATCATTTACATTTTCATATTTACTGCCATATTGTATTTTATCACTATCCTATCAAACTCTATGCAAGAGAAAAAAATAGTAATTAAAAAAAAACCACCAGAAATTGAAAAGAAATATTCCGTTAAAACAAGCATTTATAATATTGTAAGTTTGCAACTGCACAGACCTTGAAAATTTAACATGTGCTTTTTGGCCAATGCTTAAGATGTTAAATTAAACAAAAAAGTACTCTGGTTAATGGCTTTTATACAACAATATCAGAAATGATTCTTTTCAGTTATTTCAGCTACTAGTTATAATTCAAATAATTCTCTAACCCGTCATATAAAGTCTGCATTTAGTTCTGGGTTAATTTATCATAATCATCATTGTGCAGTATCCTAGCTAAGTGTAACTCTGGAGCAGAGGCCATAAAAGCCAATTGAAAGACTTCTACTGACGTAAAAAAGCTTTAGCGTGAGGTTTTCTACCCATTATGCATCTCCTGTCATTACTTTCAGCAATGTACATAAAGCAAACAAAACACAAAATAGCAGTGGATTTTAATGAAGATCAAAACTTACCCTATAAAAAGCAGTCATCAGGGGTAGCAATGCTGCTGCAATGCTATATTCTTCTGAAGATGAACAATCCTTAAAGAAAAACATATGAGGAAAATAAGCAAAATCATTTTCAAAATTATGCCTTATATAATTTCATTTTTGTCTTAGGAAGACCCTCTGATTGTTCCTTCCCATATATAATGTATCTTTTAATCATTTCATATAACATGAGAGTAATATATATGGGTGTGTGTACACATATACGTCTCCCTTCAACTTCTGCTAGATAGGTATCGCTATGATTCTTAAAGGAATTTATTAGCAGTTTTTTCATCCCTATGTTTGAAAAAGAAGAAGTTCACTGACACAGTTTACATATGTAAAGAAAAGTATGACTCCTTTGGGAAACAATAAAAGGTAACTTGCTTCCATTTAGGACAATAGCAAATCTGACTGTAAAATGGAAGTGATGTGATGACCAAAGAATGTACTTTCCAAAGTTTACATGAAGAAACTGGCATTATCTAATACAAAACAGTCACCTCCACAGCCTCTCCAAAAGTTTGACATGGCTGCCTTTAAAAGAAGATAAAAACCCACTCTGTCTCAAGTGCCTCATTCAACAGGCAGGTGTGTCATTCATGCCCCTCTAAGCTGGAAAAGGTACGCCAAAGTAAACCCACTGGTAATTGCACTGATGAAAACGGGGATCTTATTGCGGAAGTCTTTTAAATGAAATCAGAACCAGACTGTAACTTAATATTTAAAAGACAAACTACTTGAATTTTTAAGACTTTGTTTTAAACATGGAACAAACAATATTCAACCAAAAACATGAAGGCAACCCATGATGATTTCCCCCAGCACAGTCTATTTCCACGAGGGTCTTTTTGTTCTTTTTTTGTGACTGGATCTTTACCTCAGCTCTTTTTGTCAACACTGAAAAACACAATAACGCACATACTTCTTCTAGACAAATGTATTATCACTGTGCCCCTTGATGATGAATGGCAAACATTTGAACTCTTCATCTCAAAACTTTTTTTTTTTTAAAAAGCATTCACTCCTACAGTGGGCACCCTTCAACTCAACCCAAACTCCCATTAACTATCTATAGTATCTGACCAAATTCCAAAACTGAAATATCTCAAGAGTTCCTCTGCCGGACTTTAAATTTAGGCCTTCATCTTATGGTGTTTCATCCTTGGAGTTCTCCAAACACAAAAGCTAGAAAAAACTGGCTCCAGCCAACTGGGATAGCAGAAATACAAAATCTGACTTCCTTTGAGGAACAATGATGTTAAGGATCATTCGGATATTATTTGTACTCCTCTCCCTTTTCTTTCTCAAATGGCTGGGAGTGATTATGGAACTACAGGCTTAAAACAACAGACCAAAAAACCCTCATCACATGACTATTCTTCTCATTACTTTAAAAGTCCATCTTGTCCTTTGTGATTTTCCAGTAACAAATATTCCAACTCCTATTAATTCATTTAATCAAGCTCACCTAAGCAGAATATCAAGGTCCACACACAGTTAAACAAAATAGCATTTAGAAAACTACTTAAAATTGGATTTTAAAAGGTGCACAACAGGTTCATAGATGTGAAGCTTTATTTGTGCACAGAGTTACTGAAGGCCTTAACATGGCTAACTCTGCATGAATGCACCTATGCTAGCCAGGCATGGGAGACAAAAGGTGTGCGAGTGTCTACGCTTTCCAACACATCCCACTTTAGGAGAGGCAGACAGCAACAAAAGTGGACACTGAGAAACCTGACAGATGTTTCAGTGAGGCCTTTCAGTATTGTGCCATACCTAAAACCCCCAAATTAGCTCATAAAATCACTTTAAGTGTCAGAATGGGAAGACTAAAGGAAAAAGCCCCAACTGTGTTTTATTCTCAAAACAAATCTGCATCCTTATTGTGGTAGATGTATTA
Organism: Apteryx rowi; assembly: GCF_003343035.1. Classification (NCBI taxonomy): domain Eukaryota; kingdom Metazoa; phylum Chordata; class Aves; order Apterygiformes; family Apterygidae; genus Apteryx; species Apteryx rowi. The sequence continues at coordinate 395,810 of NW_020447275.1, read as the reverse complement.
TGTGGGCAGAGTTTTACTGAATCACAGCATTTTTATTGTCAGTGAAGAACAACATACTCGTTTTCATTAGATGAGCTGAATAAACTTTATGCATCCATATATAATCACAGTGTTAATGCAATTTAACTGTAAACATTATGGTAGTTTGTACCACAACCAAACAGGATCTGCTCAAATTTATCAAATAATGATGGATGTGCACAAACATTCTGCTACCTCAGAAAAAACCCTAGTGCTATTACAGATTTAATCTTTACTCTACGAAACTACTATAAGTATCTTCTATTCTCCAAACAGAAAGAAGGCAAGATTTTCCTTCAAATGTAGACTGCACACTATCTCAATCTGATCTGAAAGAGGCAATAAATCTAATAGGCTATAGGATCTAAAAAATAGCTGTCCCATGTTAATCTATATTAGGATTAATACCTCTATATTCAATCTCAGCAGAGACAGAAGTCCAAGTAAATAAACTGGCAATTTCACCATGCACTAACAAAATTACATGCTGCCTTGAAATAAAGGAGAAAACACATGTTCTTATTTGAAATTTCCAATGCAACTTTTTAAAGTATTTAAACTACAAGTTCTAACTCCATAAGGACATGCTCTTGAGTAATAATCAAAACGACATACTTTGCTGGAATAAATGCAAAAAATGACACTAATTACATTACTTATTACAAAAGGCTTGTAATAAACTTCAAAAGGAAGATTGTAATCTGATTTTTCAGACAACATTTTGGGTAAGATCCTTCTTCTGTTGAAATCATAAGCAAAATTTTTTTTTGCAGTGAAAATTAACATACAGTTACTTTCTTTATAACTTTCATGGTTAGTTAGCATTAGAGCATATGCTGCTTTGCTTTATAATGGGACCAAAGATTTCTTTTTTCTTGTCAGCAACAGTGAAATCTAACTTTACTGAGACAGCTACAATTTTGGTAATCTAGATACAACTCTTCTGTGACTTAAGAGACAGGATGAGAGGAAAGACATACGCAGAAGATCCATATAGCAGATTATCTGTGGACTTAACTACCAGCGGAACTACAAGAACACACACGAAGCATGGAAGATTATGCTTTATGCTTCTGGTTATTGGGTACTTGCTTCTCGCTATTTTATAAGCCTCTCATTTTGATAAGGATATATACCATCTTTTAAAATTTTAACTCACCAAATCATCTCTTTCTTCATAAATGACCCTGGGAAATTTTACATTTGTTACTCATTAGGACAAGTTTTTAATTTTTGCTCTACTTAAACACTTTTGCAGAGACTTTCAGTAAATAAAAATGAAAATGCGATTTTTTTTATTATCTTTTCTTTCCAGTTTTAACATTGACTAGAATCATGCTGAGGGTTTTTGAAAAGCAGCTTCTCAAACTGCCACCTGGGTGCTGTCCCACACCAATAATTCAACACAAAGTACGTATTAGACAGACTTTGCTTGTGCTCTGAATTATGCCAGGTGTAAGAGTTTCTTCATCCTCTATGGCCATTACATTACAGTGAGATTGCTGTATGTTCATAAGAGTGCCAAAGTAGAAGACAGAGGAACTGTACCCAATCCAGAGGAATCCTCACCAATTTGTTTTAATTTTGTGGCCTTTCTGCCTGAGCAGGAGCCTCCATAATGATCACTTCATTAAGGAACCTATCAGATGAGCAATAGGATGCAAGATGCTGTCGCCTGCTGTTCCAGACAGCAGGAGTTCTCATTCTGTATTGGAAGGATTTTACTTTATGAAGAGCTTCATATTTGGCTTTACTTGGCCCTGAATTCTCATACATTTGTCTGTCCTTGAAACACAGTGGTGTAAGGGACAGAATTTAATTGATGCAATTTAGATGGAATTACACAAGCACATAATTTTTATTAAATTTTTTAAGACTCATTTTGCTTTTTCTCTGTAGGATCAGAAGTTAACAATGCAGCACATTTCACACAGTTCCATCGTACTTCTGAAACAGCAAGCCAACACAAGCAACAACACTTTACTCAAAGAGCTGTCAAGATTTTTTTTTTCCTCTCTCTCCGTCAATACATACACTTCAGTCTAAGGCTGAGATTAGTCATTTCTTCCTTCTCATAACAAATTATGCTTAGGAAAACAAGAACCTCAATTCTTATGTGCAAAAATTACACATCCCTCACTGTATTTTTGCTGAACCCCAAAAGAGGAAAAAAGTTTAACTTTTTTGTTCAAGACACTGATAAACACAAGAATGCCATCCCTTGTGTCTGAGCACATCTGAGTTTCTTTAACAGAAATGCCATGCATGTTTCTGAATACTGTCATGAGGCCCATGGCAATAAAGTTCAACATACTCGGGCTGTAATCTTCTCCCAAGGAAATGGTTGGGATGCCAAGATGCCTTTTGACTTTTATTTCACAGCAGGGCTTCATTCACAGTGACTCTGTCCAAATCTTAAACTACACCAGCTGTGATACAAGGTCCTGCACAGTAATTTGTAAAAAGTATTTGACAAACAACATTTAAACGATACAATATATTGCAATTCATGACAAAACAGTGATCAATATCCACTAACTATTCAGATGGAAAGAGGTGATTAATTCATAACATGTTTACAAACTGCAGTGCATGTCTAAAGCCCTGGCAGGCCAAAGCACTGATGCAGTGATTGCAAAACATAAATACAAGATACTTTGTAAACCACTTTACAGACAGTGTAGTTGAACAAGGGAACAACGGAAAAATCCTTAAAATATTGGAAGAACTATTAAAAAAGCTGCAGTATGCCAGTATATTCCAGTTATCTATTAGTAAATCAGTTCACAAGCATACAGCACACATTCCTATACATTCTAGCATCCACTCGGTGCGCGGCAGCATCTCTTATCCTAACACAAAAGCAAGTCACAAATTTTCAAAGGTATAAAAAGAATAACACATTCACATTGCTTGAATAATTCATGTTTTATTATTCTTTTCTAAGTTTCATATGATTTTCTAATTTCAGATACCTGTAATTGATAAAATCACATCACATCATTTGTACCTGTTCTATACTAATTTTACAAGTTAACGTGAATTAACATCTTTATTTCAAAGTATCAGATTTCTTTGGGTTTATAAAGTAGCCAACTGAAAAATCAGTTTTTCATTTTAGAAAAATATTGTTTGCATGCAAGTGGAATTTTCTAAGAGCCAACGCTCAGCTCAAACAATTGAATTACCAAAGGTTCTGGGCCTGACTGGCTAAGGAGAGACTGAACAAACAGTGGCTGATGAAGTGTGACTGATAAGTAGGGCTCATTGAAAATTTTCTATCAAAATGTGTGATGGCAAAGCAATTTTTAATTATGTTATTAAAAAAACAAAAACAAAAACCAACTGACATTGCCTTAGAAAATGGAACTTCTAAAACCCAAATTTTTCCCTTGGGAGACCTACTCTCCTATAGCACTTTGTAAATTATGACTGATTTTCTGGGGAAACAAAAGAGAAACAAAAAACATGGGCAACACTTCAGAGAAGGCAAGGAGCAGGATCTGGGGGACTACAGGCTGAACTGCCTCACCTCGGTTCCCGAAAAAATTAGGGAACAAGTCCTCATAGAAGCCATTTCTAGGCACAGGAAGAACTAGAAACTGACTGAGAACACAAAGCACAGATTTACGAAGGGCAAAGTGTGCCTGACCAACCTCCATGATGAACAACAAAGTCTATGGCTGAGGAGAGAGCGGTGTGGGCTGTTTACCTTAACTTTTAACAGGCCTTTTCACACAGGCTCCTTTGGTATCACTGCAGCCAAGTTGGGGAGATACAGTCTAGATGGGTGATTTACAAAGTGATTGTAGAAGATGATCAGAAGACTGATAGGACCATCAAACTCAAAAGACAGTTTTCAATGGTTCAAAGCCTAGCTGGCAGCTGGTTCGGAGTCATGATTTCAGTGGTCAGTACTGTGGCCAATGCTGCTTTACATCTTCATCACCTGGAAAATGGCACAGAATGAATCCTCATCAAGTTTGTGGATGACACCAGACTTGGGGGGAGTGGTCAATATGCTGGAGGGCAGGATTGTTACTAATAGAGACCACCGTCAGCTGGAGAAATGGGCTGACAGGAACCTCATGCAGTTCAACAAAGATAAATGCAAAGCCCTGCACATGGGATAGAATAACCCCATGCAAAAGCATAGGCTGGGAAGAAATGATACACAGAACCATGTGCTGTGGCAAACCTGCAAACCCAAGACAATGCCCAAAAATTCAGAAAAAGGTCCAAAATGAATTAACTTACTCTGTTGCTGTTTGCAAATACCGGTAGACTCTGTACGGTATAGACAGCTCTAAGGAATAGGAAAAAAAGACAACATTGTAGCTGAACTAACTGGCACTCAACATGAGAGCAAATAGGATATTATGAAGTATAAGAAAAGCTGCTGTCAAAAAAAGTTAACAGATTTACAGTGGTGATATTATCCTTCCTAAAGAAATATGTGAACTAAAGAGTAAATAATCAACTGGAAATGATGCTGGGAGACAAGAGGGGGAAGAGTATCTTGCACCACCAGTTAAAAATGCTAAAAAAGTTGGTCTTGCCATGAAATATATTCATGGCAGTGGCAAAGAACAAAACAATTAGAGAGTTTAAGGATCTCATCCAAGAGAAGGAAACCGTCAAGAGCGTGTAGAACTGAAAGAAGCCCAGAAGAACTAAATAAATATGGAAAGAGAAAACACTAAGCACAACCAACACAGAGAAAAATTCTTGGAGAGAGAGCTGACGCCAATTTTTTTTTTTTTCCCCCCAATACTGAATGCATCCGCAGGGTTCTGGCAGGTGCCCCTGGGAATCCAAGTATATGTTTGTGTGCATTTAACACTGCCTCTAGGAGCAACACTTTCCATATCTGCCAAAAGTGGAGTGGCTTTTTGAGATGTTTTTGACATCTTGTTGCCGGACAACTTCAGCTTTTCTACACCAACCTTGATAGTACTGAGAAGCTTTGCTACAGTTTTGGCAGATGCACCAATTAGTCTGTGTACAGCTGCACCAAAAGACAACAAGAACGACAATGACCAGCTGCTTCTGGAAGAAGTTTTCTTGGATCAGCTTTGTTGGTGCAGCTCCATTTCTTGATTCATGAAACAAGTGTCAGCTGCTGGAAGAGGATACTTCTGGGATGACCTGCAATGGCTGCAGAATGTCAAGGATGACAAAGGGCTTAAGAGGTAATGCTGAATATTATAAGGTTGTCAGTCTTCAGGAAGTCAGCAAGGGCTTTTCCACGCTTTGGCACAAGCGATGCACTGTATCAGTTGCACTGCTGAATCTGATGGAATCCAAATCCTTTGTTGTTGACCTTGATGCCAGACCTCTCAGTTCATAAGTAGAATAGAATGTAGTTTTCTGTTGTGTTTCAAAAAGTAGTAGCAATTTTCTCAACTTTAATACAAGATGATCCAAAAAATCAACTTTATAACAACATCAGAATAAACTCATTCCATGTCATGAAAAAATCACAGTACTAAAGCATCTAAAGTAGTGAAGTACCAGATATACCGTTTTTCTGGAAAACCGTATTTCAGGCACTATAACCCCAGCTGGTAAAGTCTTCCAAAGGATAAATGGTTCATATAAAAAAATTTCTAAAGCAAATTGACGATGACAGTGCAACGTGCATTTGGAAAATTAAAGGGCATATGTTGGGCATGATAAAGAAACATGTTGTTGAGCAATGTCCACCTTGATTAACACAAATATTGCATATTGCACAAAATCTGAGCAAACAAGGAAGAGAGTCTTTGCAAAGCCTAGAAAGCCAAACAGATTCAGAGATTTTAAGAGTACCTTGATTTAGTAAAGTCCTCCTTCCAAGACAGGTCATCTATGAAATATACATTCCAATACCAATGTTTAAACTATAAAAAAAATTAGAAAAATGTAGTATTTTTAATTTATTGTGAAATATTTTAAGTGTACAGCTTGTACTTTCCATGGCATGGGCAGCAGTTTCATCCATATGGGTACAGATTTTATTTGAAATCTAACATTTTTTTATCATTCAATAAGACAAGTATGATAAGCGCACTGTGAGATGTGGAAAGTGTGTTTCTATGAAAATTTTACTAAAAATTACTTCCTTTAATTTTAATGAAGTATTTGTATTTCTAATAGTACAAGTGAAAATAAGCGTGAAGCATTTTTTTGTAAGAAACAAATAAAGACAATGGAAGAAGCATTAAAACTATTTTAAACTAGCAACTGTAAAACTATCCCCCAAATCTTCCAATCTTAAAATCTGTAGCCATATTTTACTCTGGAATTTTCAAATGTCTGTGCTCCAGGAAATCTAAAGGCTACAATGCTGTGGAGCAACTCCTCCATTTTGGTTACAGAACTGAAAAGTTAAGCTCCCAAACATACTGGTGGAAAACATACGTGCTTGGATGTTCTTGAAACAAATTCCTGTTCTCTGTAAAAACAGCTCTGCAGGGCAAACAGAACTAGGGGAAGAAAGAAATCCTTGAACTTGCTGTGCTGCACTGAAGGAGTAGAAGGGTATCAGGGAGTTTTGATGTAGCATAGCCTTCCAGCAAAACTGTATGCCTGATATAATAAACCATAAGAAATCTTGGTACAATCATTCTCTTTTTACATAGCCTTCCAGATCACTGCTACTAGAAACATCTAGCCAATTAGCCAGAGAGCAGGCCTTCTTTGCCAGCTTTTGGGTTGCCAGTTAATCCATTTCTCAGTCCTGACAAATCTTCTCCTATGCTGTTTGATTTCTCTTCCCCAGAGCTTTACTCCAAACATCTTTCTGTTTTGTTCTAATCTTCTTGAAACTATTTGGAAAAAATGGAGTGTGTGTGTGGGGGGGTCCTGCTATGGAAGCATAGTAAAGGGCAATTGAAAGGGGAAAAATTATAAAAGGCAGCTTGAAGTACAGTGAAATATTAATGAAGTATTAAGTTCCAACTACATCCATGCTGTTTGAAATTCCTTCCACACAATTCACATTTGGCGATTTCAGGGGAATTAGCCAGATTGCAATAGCTGGAAGATGGGTAGTGAAAACAAAATGTGAGTGAAGTTTAGGCATTAGCAACGGCTTTGGCATAAGAAAAGAACACCAAGACTTCCAATTCCTGGGAACGCAATAGCCAATTTTTAAGAAATTGGAACAGTACAGAATTCCAAAGATTAATAGCTAATTTCTGCACAGCGTGGCATTATTTAGTGTCTATACAGAGGGAAACACACTGTATCAGTGTGAACTGCTAGCCACCTATGATAAATGCAAACGTAATGACCCAGAAGATAAATACTTCTGATCTGTGAAATATGAGCAGATATCCAGATACATTTCAGCATTTTCTCAGTCCTTTTATCTTACCTGTAGTTCTTAAATAGCAAAGATATCCTCAGGCTTTCAGGAAGACCCTCACTGTCAGAGTTGACGTGAATCCCAGCGTCCCCACTGCCTTCTCTCTCAGTACACACAAATTCAGTTCCATGCTAGTGAAACTGGCAAGGCCACATTTTGACAAGCTCCTTATACTGCGGATAAATAGCACATACGCTGCTGAAGCTTTGGATCTTATTCTTTGCTGCCTTGTAATGAGATGTAAGAGCACGGTTTTTGTTTCAGCACTGCGAGACGTCCTACTGGGTGACCTCCTTAGTCACCAATTTAATAAAGACTTCAAAAATACTCTTATTTACCATCCTTCTTCTAAAGTCCCTTGAACTTTCTCCTCTCCACAGATAACAAAATAATAAAAATAATCCAGGCTTTTTACAGGACTACATGGTGACAGACAGGGATGCACAAGGCACAGTACAATGCTACTGTGCAGTATATTGATGCCCTTTTCAGGCACATACCACCACAAATGGGATGACACAGCATACAGAAAGGGCAGTTGCATACAGTCTAAGAAACCCCTGAGAGCACAGAGTACATAAGTATTAATCAGGCTGGAAGGATGCCAGACAGCATGGAACAGTATTTGCAGCAGTACCACTGGAATGAGGGCATATGAACTTACCAGCAAACTCACTGCATTTTCAGTGAGGTGCACAAAATATGCTATCTTGCTAGTCAATACCTACTAAAGATTTTATTACATGAATGGAAGTCATTTCAATGCACCACAACTGAGTTGAGGGCTAATACCCTCCTCCTCCTGAGCAGAGGAACCACTTTTTTGGCCCTATATACAAACATCATACATATGGTACATTGTCAAAAAGTTATCTCATCAGTTAGCACCCATGGTCAATCTGCAAATGATCTTATCTGTTGTATTTTATTTACAATAATGAATTCATAAATTTAATTCGTGAATACTTGCATTAGCCTGACTCACCTGCAAAGCCATCCTTTTTTACTTTTATTATTTTCTTGTATACTGCTGAAATTTAGACCAGATCACAGTATTTTCATTTAACTCTATACCCGGGAATAACTGCAAGTTACTAATCTGCTCACAGGGTATTTTTGTGACAGTATAGGCAAAATTAAGTATTAAGTATTTGATTAAATATGATAGCTAAATGTCAGCCAAAATTTGTCTATGCTTTAACAATATCATGGAGGTGGCTTCACATCTGATTTAAATGAAAATCTCTAGAAAATGTCTTCCCATTAAATGTTGGACGCAACCCCTCTATCTTCATTCTAAATGAGTTAATACAGAGATATACTATGTGCTGCATTTTATTTAGTTTTTAATAATGGCATCACTTCAGCCAGTATACTACAAAATCAGGATTACTCTATCTTATCTTGTAACTCAATCTTATCTTGTAACTCAATCTTATCTTGTAACTCAATCTTATCTTGTAACTCAATCTTATCTTGTAACTCAATCTTATCTTACAATCTTAAGGATTACTCTAAAGATTATCTCACTGAAGTGAAATAAAGGAAATATATATGGGAATACTGGTAATAATTAGATGATCACAGCGAAGAGTCTACAATACTACACACTTTCTGGAACACACAGAAGTCCCATAGCCCTACAGTGACTCAAAAATGAAGAAATGCTTAATTAAGGAACCATCTGTCAGCTGAATTGCAGAAAAAGTTTCAAAAAATCCAGTTTCCAGTTATGTCTTTCACTGACAGTGATTTCCTAAAAGTAGTAAATAAAGATTCAACAATTTTTCCAATAATGACTAGTAAAGTTGGTTGTCTGTCATGAAAAAAAAATTGGGAGAAATCACTACTGAGTGATGATAAAACAAATGCAAGAGTTTGCATGTTAGCTGTAATATGACTGCCAAAGGGTGAGTGCCAAATACAGTGAAAAGAATACAGAAAAGCTAAAGCACGAAAATACAAAGCTGCTTGTTGTCAAACATATGAACACGAGTCCTTAATGATCAAGTTTCGCTCCTAGAGGTCATCAGTGATCTAGGAAACAGATTAATGCTTTAGTCTGTAAATTTTGAAACTTAGATAGGAATAAATGTAGGAGATTTTAACTTTTGTTAACATGGGAAATATGGAGCAGAGGCCCTTTACTAAGAAGTAACAGGGAACATACCTCATTCCCTGTAATATTCCCTCTTTCTCCTAGCATGCATCTTTGCTTCTCTTCTTGCTCCCAAGAGCATGTATTATCAGTAACTGAAACTAAAATTTTGCAAGCTGTCATGGAAACAATATGTACAAAAAATACATTAACTTAGGTAAGTTTGTTAAACAAGATGGGGTTCAGGCTAATTTAGGAAAAAAGCTCCCTCACCCCCTATCCTCATCCCCTCCTCCAAAGAAATCATGCCATTTACCAGCATTTATGGAGATTGCTATAAGCTGAGGGGACAGTGTGTGACCTCAAAACTGACCCGGGGGGCTTGTGTGGCAACCCTAGAAAATTTCTGCCTGAGGAAACAGCCCTCTTGCATGTGGCCTTGTGGAAAAGCATATTCAAAAACCAGCAATTCTCCCCACAGTTTTGATTACTCCTACGTGATGTCAGACTAGCTGAATTTCAAGTAAGTTAGTGAGGAAAATGAATTTTTACATAAAAGAGAGAACTGGAATGCTCATATATTTTAGTATACCTGTTTTTATTTACAAGCACAGAATGCCTCAGTATTTGAAACCGAGAAYGTATACCACCAGCGGCACACTGAGTATACTTCAGGTAGGATCTTTCACCTTTCCATGAGCCCATTTTTCATGAATAGCTCATTATGGTTGGCTTGATTAATTTTAAGTGAATACATTCTGATGTCTGTTGTTTGCATGCTGTATCTTCACTTTTACATTAGAAATTAGATAAGACATTGATGGAATTCATATTTGTGTTATATGGTACTTTTATACCAAACTTTCCTGCAACAGTTCTTTGCAATGAGCACGTGCAAAATGCATGTGGCAGTCTGACTTCCCTTTGTTAAAGTTCAGCTGAAATATGGATTTGGAAGAGGCAGTTCTCATAATACCTCTCAGTTTCTGTTCCTGATTTTCACCCTAGTTACAGTTTTCAAGTTTTGTTCCATACAACACTGCTGGTCCATTTGACTACTCCTAAGAGGCTGTGAAAAGTAAAAGACCCCAAGTCTACAAAACCATCAGTTAAGCTTAAGTTTACATCACAGAAAATGGAGCTTCACACGGTAAGTGGCTTGTATGGGTTTAGGCTAAACGGGTGGTGGATTGGGAAGGTAGCAGCCATCTACCATAATCAAGTCAGGATCAAGGTCTATGACTTTCTTACCCATAGGATTCAGAGGCTGAGTAAAAAAATGTGTTAACATAACTGTAGCTGTGGCCTGTGGCTTTTAAACTGAACCACATATGGTTAGAATTTCAGCTATTCCCAAATGGCAAAGGCAAGGCTCCAAAACTGTCCATTAAAATAAATATTTTCCTTTCAATTCTTTTTCACAAAAGCAATTACACCTTTTAACTTCATAAATATAACCAGCTAAATTCCAATGAAATCAATAGTGTTTACAGTCTTGATTTCAGCCTGAAAACAAATTAAAGGCTGTTTTAGTCCACTGGTTTTGCCTGCATTACATATTTTCTCTTCTTAAGAATGAAAAAAAAAAAACCTCCAAAAAATAAATTGTTCTAATACAAAAAAGAATTATTCAGCAAAGAGATTACTTGGCTTAAGGGTAGGAACCCCAGCTTCTGCTGGCACACAGGCAAGAATACTGATCAAGAAACATGTGGGCAGCATCATATTTTGTGCTGTCTGTGAACCTAGATTGTACTAATGATAATGATCCTGTGCGAGTGAAAAATACCAGAACACAGCATGTCTGACATTTACAGAAGTAAAATTTTGCAAGGCTTGAAAGCACAGAACAAGACACATGATATTATCAATTACATCAAGGTATTAAAGAGTACCTAGAAAAATGAAGAACATGTTGAAAATTAAAGTCATCAGCATTGTGTTGAAGGTAGGTACAACATATAAAACTTAGTTGCCTAAGATACAGAGGCAGAAAGAAATTATAATGCAGATAACGAAAAAGATCAAGCTTCTGAAGAAGTGCTGAGAATCATCACATCCTCATAATCAAGGTTGATTTTGAGTTTATCATTATTACAGTAAGAGGTGATCAAGTGAGATATTTCATTCCATACACCTGGAAGGGATAGAGAGTATTATATGCCATTCATATGCAACTTACTTTGGTAGAACAAATACCTATTCCAAAGTGATGTTTGCTCCATTAACTTTGAGAGTAGAGTCTCTACACGGTGTTATAGAGCAAGAGGAAATTGCATTAATTTCATCAAAATAAGTTGCTTTTGTCCTCAAAAATCACATAGTCTAGACTGAAAATTAATTATATTTGCATACTTACAAGCATTACGAGATTTTAAAATGTTATTCATGCAATTAAAATTTAATTCCTCCTAAGTGGAGTTTTGAAGTTTAGAAGTAAGGAATTTTTGTTGTTTTTTTATGGTAATAAAAAAAAAAGCTGTTCTTTTAAAAAATGTTGGTATACAGTGCTGGATCACTACACACCAAAGCTTGCTAACCTGGTAAGAATTGTGTGTGTGTGTGCATGGAGGGGGGGAGTTGTAGAGATGATACTAACAGTACTTTTCACTATAGCTTGTTTACATGATATTTTCCCATGCACCCCAAAAAGCAGTTCATAAAAGCCATAAATCTGGACTATGATAATGAAAATTTATGTCAACAGCCACAAGAAGTTTTTACAACATATGTAGAACATCATATGTTCTCACTTGTTTGCACCTTTATTTTCTAAATTTTGTTCTAAAACATTGCATACTTTATGTTTACCTAACAGTAGAGGTAGCTCAATTATTTTAAAGAAATTTATTCTTTTATGCTTTTTTCCTTAAAAATTCTAAAATGCCACATATATACATTATTTTACTTTTGTCATATTAATGCATTTGTGAAAGTTTATACAAAATATTGACAAAACCCGGTACTCAGCTGTATTTTGTGGTATTTATCTTCACATCACACTTGAATTTTTGAATACAAACTGCCAAGATTTCAATTGTTTAAATCAAAGGTTATACAAGCATTATAGCAACCGAATAATTAGAAGACTGAACATATTTCAATGTTCTGTTTCAGAAATGACAGTATGTGAAAAATAAATAAAATACTTTATGATCTTATAGCCATTATACTACATTTTTGATGCAAATTCCTGCAAAACAAAAGATTTGGAAACAAGCAACTTTTTAAAATTCCTTACTACAGAAACAACAAAACAGTCTTCTAATGTTTCTTCTGGTAAGTACCCTCAATGATCAAGGGCGTACACTCTGCCCTTTCGCACAGAGTAAAGCATCCCCTTTCAGCTCCTCTGTTTAACAGTTATCTAAAGAGGGATGTGGAGGTTGGAAAGCCCATAGTGAGACTTAGTTTGCCAAACTCTTGCTCTTCATTTTAGTACTAATAGACTAAAACTACATACACACACATGCATACAGGTGGCCACAAAAGCACTTTTCCTGACTAGGTATAGCACAGTACACCAATACTGTATCATATTTTATTACTTATTGTATACAATAAAACTACACTCCATACAGATTGCTATGTGCACATACAAATATCTAAGTGCTGTACACAATCTACACTGAATTATGTACCCATACTGAAATGTTATATCAATTTAAAATAAAAAATGTTTTCTATATTTTTATTAATATAACATTTGTGAAAACAGAAGTTACTGGTTTCACGTAACTTACCCTGTTAACAAAATGTCTATCTTTTCACACCACAAAGATCTTATTTTTGTTTTTCCTACCTCTCATCAGTCCATCTCTTTCATGGAGAGGCTACAGAGTAACTACACAGCAGCGTAACACAATTCCTAACCCAGAGTTATTTTATTTACGACAGTGAGTAGCATACATGCACATGTCTGCTTTTCATCAAGATGACCAAAAATATTTAGAACATAGAGTTATTAGGAATGCTTGGCAACCACAATGATAGAATTAACAGTAATGACACTTAAGAGAAGTCACAGCCTACCACGTCAATGGTCCAAGAAGCTACATGGTTTCAATAAGATACATACGTGTGAGCTAACATATGTTAGCATGCCCTACATTAACTGTAAATATTGGAGGACTGAACAAAGGCCAATGAAGAAGTCCATTCAGAACAAAGAATGTTTCAGAGATCTGAGACTGATGAGTTTGTACTTGTCTCATTATTTCTGCTAGTGGGTTACCCAGTGTGTCATGCTTATTAGGCATTCTGACGCTCTACTGCTTAAGCTTATATCCAAAAGTGTATCACATTTTTATTGATCTATCCATAAGCCAGATATGACCTGACTGGACTCAGTGAAACCAAGATACAGACCATCTGTCTGAAATTTGAATACTGTATCCTATATATGTTTTCTAAAATGCTTATATAGATGTGTAAACACTGTCTCACCTAATGATGAAGCTGCAAGTACCTCTGTGTGAACAATTTTTTCTTAAATTCTTTTACATTTTTCCTTTTCTCACATCAACGCATGTTTGCCTGGCACAAACTCTTCAGGATCATCGCAGCTCTTAACAAACATTTTTTGGGGTTCTTTCAGGGCCTTATTTTTTTCAGAATTGTTGCAGTACTGTTTTGTTTTCTGTTATTCCATAGTGCACACAAGTATGTATATCACCTACGAATATCTATTCCTTTTTTGTGTTCTGTAGTATTCCTCAGTATTCATTCACTACAATAACTGTAAGCTTAGAAAAAAAAATTATGTTATCTTATATTAATACCAATAACCTAACATTATTTGATATTTGTTTGTAAAGTGTTGGACCGGGGCCCTGAAAAAGACTGGTATCTACTGATAACTGCATACAAACATAATGAAGACACAATCGATAACACAAAAACGTGTAGTCAAGGAAGACAAGTTACATCTATGGCAGAAAGATCAACAGAAAGAGGGACACTGTCATATTTACGATATGTATTCTTTGACACTTTTGATGCCTTTTCATACTACTGACAAGAACTGAGGGAAAGACTGGGGGAAATCAAGGCTACCTGCAATCAGAGCTCTTTAAGATGTATATTCTAGATACACATTCACTCTAAGAATATCCTTCTTTGATCATCCTGGAGCCTGGAGATTATTTTAGCTTCTACATTCCTACTGAGTTTATATCTGTCTATCTATATGTACCTATATATGTCTGTACAATTGCATGGGCATATATGCATGTTTTTATATATATATATATATATATAAAATGTATATTTATAGATACATCTATACCACCCTTGTGCCTCATGATTATGTACGTGCATATATTTATACATACAGGGGAGCAGGAACTGTGTGAACTAAACGCATTTTAGTCAGAAGCAGAGAGGGAAGAAGGCTGAAGGCAGATGCATATATGGATAACACATTTAACAAAACTCTTATTATTGATAATTATCATCTTTTTTCTTTAAGTAATAGTCGCACATAATCACACAGAAGGTAACTCCAAACAGAAGTCACAAATATTTTCAGATTACCACAAGTAGGTGCCAGAAGCCTCCAGGCAAATAGTAATTTACTAACTGCCCTGCCACCTAAAAAAACCTCTTTTCTGGGCACCACTGTACTGGCACAGTGCCAGCATGAAAAGAAGTTGTGGGTTTTCTGCTGTGTAGTTATCGGACAAAAAGTTCTTTACTAAAACCACTGAGGCAGTGAAATGTAGCTTGAGACAACCACCTTAGCTGTCTGGACACAAATTAAAGCGGATGGACACCTCTACAGGTGAAGATCACTACAGAAGCAAATTTTAGTGAGTGATACAAAAGGGAATTTTTTGCAGGCCATCACCTCTACAGGGAGAGTTCCGGCTCAGAAGAACGGCAGCTACTACTATGTCAAGGTAGTTTTCTCCCTTGATACCTGCAGAGTAGGCAACTGCGGACTGGACTTCTAAAGGTAGTAATAAAGCTGAAAATTCTGCTACATTGAGCAACAGCAGCACATTTGTACCCATCTACTTTATGAATACATACATGGGCAATCCCATAAAGAAAGAAACCGTATTTTCTGTATTTAGTACACGGACACACATGAATCAATAATTCATGGGTTGTGTGGGCATCCCATGAGATGGGATGAATATAAGAGCAAAGAAAGGAAAAATAAAAACAGATCAGCAATACAGTCTTTTAAAACGCACTTCTACTTCTCTGCCTTAGAAAAGTTATATGAACACTATCGGTTCAGCCATATGCTCTGATATTCAGATATCCTGCAATTTCTTAGGGAAGAGACACCATCAGACAGATTCAAAAAAGAGCAGATTCTTTTATGAGATACAGAACATAACAGGTGGACTCCTGAGAAGTCAGCAGTATGGAAAAATCTGTCATTTCTACTGCATATATTTCTTCTGGGAAATGAAGGCCCAGAGAAACTAAATGACATGCCCATTGTGACAGAAAAAACCTGCAGTACTACATGGAATTAAATCTGGAGGTATCAAGCATGAGCCTTGAACGCTGAAATCTCCTTTGTTTCACTTGTATAATATCATGATTACATCTAATAGGATGAAAAAGATTAAATCGTTAAGAACTGATTAGTGATTATGCCTAACTTAAGTGAGATCTCATTTTATCAACTTTTGATTATTTTCTTAATTGGTATTTGATTTTTCATAACTACTGTTTTGCGAAGATTTTTGTTCTTCATTTGTTTTTTCCCATTTTTGCAAACAATGGTAAAAGAAATAAGTATGGCGCTGTTAAAACTCCCATGATTCTCTTCATGGTACATTTTGTATGTTTTAAAATACCTTAAAATATTTTCTAATATTGCTGCTCTTCTGAGAGTCCCTGCTTCCAGGAATGCAAGTCAAATTGAGTAATAAAAAGCAAGCCATTATAAAATGGCTGAAAGAGACCTATTACAACCTTCCAGAATAAAGACATTTGACAACATAGTTTGCAACCTAAAATATGAGAAATGCTGGTTAATTTAACCTTTATATTGCCAAGAATTTGAATCATATGACACACACATGGTATTACTCTCAGGAGTAATAAAATCTATCTTGTTATTGGACAGTGTTCTCAAAAGCCTAAATTTTAAGAACTGATTGACTGCTTTTAAACTTTATCTGGTGGCAGAATAGATTACCAAAGATATTTGCATAAGAAAAATGAATTTAATCTCGTTTGCAGAATGCCATGTTCTTACTACCTCGCACATGAAAGTTTTTTTCAAAGCAGACAATGATAAGTGCTAAAAAGAAGCCCATATTATACCAAAGTGATTCAGAAGGGTTGCAAGAGAACTTCTAGAGGCAAAATTAATCTATGCTATCTATCATATGCTTTTGGCCATTTCTGAAGAAAAGATGCTGGCCCAGATGGACCCTTTGTCTAATCTAACACAGGCTAAGTTTTTAATTTTGCTCTGGTTGCCACTAAGACTTTCTGCAGTTGTCTTTTATACTGTATAGTCTAGGTATACTCTTGGTACACTTGGTATACTCTAACTATATTTGAATGACAAACATGAACAAAAGAATTAAGAGTGATACTTTTAATATCTAATGATTGCTACTACAAAAAGCCTTAAAATTTATTAGACATTATCTAAAGCGCTTAAATGATAACAACTTGTCTATTATTAAAGATACTCCTCAGACATGCTAGTGCAGCAGATGTGTATTCACACAGACGTGACACTGGAGCAAGCCAAGACCTAAGATAGCATTGCTGACTTGGAGATTGTCAGATTAAACCACATCACCATGAGACCCCATCCCTTTCTTACACCTAAGGGCCAGAGTTTTGAAAATATTTATATACTTAACACAGTTTTATGCACTTCAATCCCCCTAAAATCTAACCATATTTAGATTAAGCACTCAGATGATTGGGGCACAAATGTTTTCAGATTTGACACATATTTGCCAAACTAAGGTATTACGGGCACAAACCGAAACACAGGAAGCTCCACCTGAACATGAGGAAAAATTTCTTTACTGTGAGGGTGACAGAGCACTGGAACAGGTTGCCCAGAGAGGTTGTGGAGTCTCCTTCCTCGGAGATATTCGAAAGCCGTCTGGACACAATCCTGGGCAACCTGCTCTAGGTGACCCTGCTTGAACAGGGGGGTTGGACTAGATGATCTACAGAGGTGCCTTCCAACCTCAACCATTCTGTGATTCTGTGATTAATACACAGTTATGTCATTACAGGACAACATCTTAGACAGGGAGGTGTTGTATTGCATCATTAGCTTTGGGGCTTTTTTTAAATGAAAATTTTTATCTATTCCAACTATCAAAGGAAGCTTCTTCAGGATGCCAATATAGGTGAAGAGAATTTTCTCCTCCAGCAAAGCAGGAAAACAAACACATTTTAGGAAATCCTTATACTTACTCTTCAGTATTTTATGCAAATTGATTGTAATATCTTTTTAATATAAAAATTATTAATTGTGATCATCAAGTACTCTCCAGCTATACAGTGGGAGAACTTAAAATTTTCAGGCTCTTTTTTGCCTCTACTGTTGTTTTATCAAATTAAGTGCTGCTATGTTCAGCAGATATAGAGTTCACTTGGTGCTACCAGAGTAAATCAGAGGTGTGGAGAAGAGAGAGAGACAACTGAAAATCTGGACAATTCATGCTGTTTCTTTGTAAAGAGTTAATGAGAAGTATGCAAATTCAGCCTTGACATGTTTTTCATTGTTTCTTAATTAGTAGTTAAAAATAAAATGTATTGCTGGAAATAAAATTACGAAGAAAATGTGTTCCTCTGATAAGAAATGTCATTTTTAGTGGTAAAATAATTAAGTATTGGTCACCTTTTCTTAAATGTCAGAGAAAAACATTTTGTTACAGAAAATTAAAAAGACATTTTAAATAGAATTTTATATGTAATTGCAAATTATTCTGAAGTAACCACAGCAGCAGAAAGCAAACACCGCTGAAATTGTTTTCAGAGAAATACTTGCCTGTTTTTTACAGCACAGCGCTATCTATATGAATACATTGTGAACCAGTATACTTTTTTTACAGTACTGTAGATGGCCTTTAACAGTAATTTAGCTAAGTAACATAAGTAACAGAACATAATACTTCCGTTTTGCTGTTACAGGTATTAATAATTGCTGTAATGGAGGCTGCTTTAAAGGCTTATCGAAGTTTACGATTTGTCAGGGGAATTCTTACTCAGAGAATGGAAAGAATAGTCTTAACCAGTGGCCAGTCAATGATGACTGGCAGGACAGATAAAAAATAACTGGGGATTTAATTGCAGTAATACCCTCATCAGAAGACATCTGCTTTAATCAATGAGATATACGATCTCCGTGTCCTTTTGAACTTCCTACTACTAGCAATGACCAAAAATACTTATTTCATTTTTATTTCAGCAGCAGTAGATTGTCAATGCTTCCCAGAGAAATAGAGACAGTAAACTGTGTTTTTAACACTTCAGTACTGACTTATTGCATCACGCCTTACCTTAACTGTACTTGTAAAGCTTCCTAAAGTCTACTACAGGGCTTGATATGTAACTGCCTACCTGCTACATAAGGCAGATCAATAAAACATTCTACTGTACTATTCCATATATCATAGACCTAACAAAAATCTGCATTGAGGTCCTGTCTGTTACCTTCAAACTTTAAATAGGCTAAAGAAGAATCTTGCAAAGGAAAGCCACACTTCAACTGAGCAGCTCAAAGCAGCAAACATCATAGATCTGGAGAAGCCCAAGTTTTACCACCTCTAGCGAAATCAGTGAAATGCTTCCTCCGCCCTTTGCAGCTGCAAAATGGCTAGAGATTGGACAGAGGAAATATATCCCAAGTTTAACTTTTCAATAAAGTAATACAGCTATTAATTTGAAGCAGCAGTATGAATATTTTATCCCTCTTCCTTAATCTATTTTCACATACTGTGGTGACAGACACTTCAGAACAGATATAATGAGACTGGTAGGAACATATATGGTGAGATTATTACCAGCAGTGTGTTAACACACCACTTGTCATCTGCCATGTAATATATAGTATATATAGCAGCTCTGAAGAAAGCATCTGACTTTCATTTTTGTGGACTGAAGTAAAACGTCAGAATAAACTTTATTAAAAGAAAAAAACCCTGACACTAAACAAACAGGACAATCTTTGAACAGTAAGGGAGAGATCTAATAAACTTGTAAAATGCTTTTTTTTTTGATTTTGAAATATGCGGCACTGTTCACAGTAAGACAAAGACTGAATAACTGCGAATACTGCAGTCTCTTATTCAAAAGACACTTTCAGGAATAGCCAACCTGTATCTCTTGAAATACATGTGGTTTGCAAACAAGTCATGTGAGCAGTAGCAGAGGCTTGGTGGCTGAAAGGGGGGGCATCAGATTTCCTACCTGCATGAGAAAGCAAGCCAGGAGAGGTTGGAGAGCCTGGCATTTCCAAGAGAAATCCATCATTCTGGGCCCTGCTGCGCACACATCCCAGCTCAGGCCACAACGCTAGGCAGAGAGCCAGTGCTCTCCTCAACCTGTGACCTGCGCCTGGGGCCCTCCATTCCTCTCAGCTTTTTATATTGACCGTTACATATGTCCTGACCACAGGAATATTTAGGTTGGTATCTTACAGGAACACGCAGTGAAGTTGAGAGAAAAATCTGTGACAAGACATATGACAGCAAAAAGATGGAGCAAGGTAGTTTCTACAATTCCAATAGTTCAGTGAGGTCTTGAAGTAATATTGCAATCTAACTCTTCTAAAAAAATCCATCATAACTAATGTGGTATTTCCCTAAATCTCAAATACATCTTTGGGAAGATCACATTTCTTAAATTAGACTTCTGTATCTTTTTAAACAGACACTGTCTAAATTGCTTGATCTCATGACTTGCAGCTAACAGAATTAATGTCTCTATAGCAAAATGATGACTTGCTGAGCTGTACTGCAGCAAAGGCAAACTCACTTAAAAAGTTATTGTAGCATCACAACTGTGGTAATATGCTTTTGCCTTTAACTGATATAGGGAAGATCCAAAATGTCAAAATTTATACACTGTTCCAAATAAACCCATCAAGAAAGTGCATGGACAAATTATAAATCATGCTCTTATCTTAATAAATAATTCCATATGTCATAAAAGTAATAGTACTGAATACTTTCTTGTAACTAGCTGCCCAGTGTCAGGAGTTCAGATGCTTTCATATTGGCTGAGCTTACTACTGAGAAATGGAAATTTCCACTTTACATTTTCAAAGATAGGAAGAAAGTATTGGGGGGGGGGGAGGGTAAAAATTGCACCTCTGTATTCCACACATTTGTTTCCTCTGCATGATTTGAGCTCCTTTGCTCAGTAAAGCTAGCAAATATAACAGTCATTTTATTTTACTTCTGTATGACTTCAGAGATACTCATCTACATGAACATTAAGGTCCTCTTTGAGTCTTCAAATCACTGCCAAGGAAACATCAATTCCTCTCCAAGAGGAAAATCTGATTTTATTGCTTTATTAAAAGGTGATGTCAATATTTTTTTCCTCAGCAACGGAAATTTCCTCAGGTCCTCATTTTCTCCTGCAATCTCTTTTGTACTCAGATATAGCAAAAAAAGGGACTAATTTCCTTCCTATTCTCTATAAACTTCTCTAGATAATTTTTCCAGGAACAATCACCAGTGTAGGATTAAAATTTGTGGCACATCTAGATGACTCTGTRTTCTGATTTGAAAAAGGATTTCTGTGCCCGGAATGCATAGCAGGTGCAATATTCTATGTATCATGATTTTAGGCAGAGAAATGCAGTGTCATAAATATCTTCAATTCTCCTCTGAAGGTCAGAAGAGTCATCCAAATATTTTACTCTCATAGGTAACTGCTACCAGATGTTGACATCTACTCAGCACAGATTTTTTTTAATTTATCAGCAGAAAAACTTAGTAGGTAAACAGAAAATACCTTCAGAAAGCCTCTGACAAACTAAGAATCATAAAAGCAGAAACTATTCTGTTTTTTTGAAATATGTTTGTACTTGTACAAACAGGACAAACATATTTTGTTTAATTGAGCAGTGGTAATATACATTTCAGAAGCTTATAGGTGGAAATCACCTAGAAAAGTTAACACTCATTCAATACAAAAAAACCCTTAAAAGCTATTAAGATAAATCACTTCAATACTTACCAAAACTAAATTAAATCTGAATTATTTATAACAGAACCATAGTATTCTTTCTGTTTTTCAAAAATCAGGCAGATCTGTCTAGACCTGAGCATTTTGCCTTTCATCCTTCCAACTACAGAATGTCTTAAATCCACTGCCAGGTAATATCTGCTAGATCACTGCAGTACATAGTCCTACAATTCAATTATTTTGCTTCTCCACATCATTACAAACAAAATTTTGCTTATTATAACCCAGGAGTTTTGTGGAAGGACTTAAAAGAGAACCAGAGAACAAAATCCTTACATATTGTACCTGTAAAGCACAGTTCATCATTCGTACTATGTAGTCAAACTGCTGATGGTCCAGTATTGCTCGATTTTGTTTAACATGCAGGCCTAATTCCTGTGTCAGGCAGTGCCGAGCTGCCTTTCCTTTTAGGGCTCGCAGAGCAGCAGGCAGCGTCTAGAGACAAGAAAATCCAACTTCATTAAAACAAAATGAAATACTACCAAAATATTGAGTATTATTCATTCCTTACCAAAAAAATCACATTCTAATAAAGTATATACCTGAACCACTTCAGAGTTTGAATATCAAAATTTCACATAATGGACTCAAGCTAAATCAGCATTAAGTATTAAATTTTTTCCACTTTTTCAAATGCATTAAAGAGTATTTCTCATCTACATCCCTAAATGAAAACAATCAAATACAGGCATTGAATGGATATGAATGCATAAACGGATTATTGTGCATGAAAGTACGTACTCTATCTATATCAGCCAGGCCAGGTCTCAAGTTAGCATGTCAAGATCAGCTAGCATGTTTTCTGATACGCGGTGAATGACAAATGGTTTTAGAAGAGGCATACTCACAGCACTGAGACCCCAAGACTGTTACACAGCTGATCGTAAGTTAATGCCAATAAAATCTTTGTACCAATCCTCTAAAGATGCAGTAAGTACTACATCAGTGATTTTCAATTGTTCCATTTTAGACTACATTCAATGRGCAGTGAAAGATAGGTAAGAAAAGGCAGCCTATTGTCAAAAGACAAATTTGCTACGCAGGGGGACCGCAAGCACTAGGTGCCCACAAGTTGAAAGAGGTTAAAAACTACTGTTTTACACACATATCAAAACTCTTTGAAAAACTACACATTTTATTAGGGTTTTCCCCATATGGTCACAGTGGAGTGGTAACAGCGTTTCTGTAATGTATTTTACAAATCTTTTAAATCAAAATATGCTACTTTTCTATTTTGAACAGCACAATCTCAGAGATATATAGGTAATACTCTTCTGAGAAATCTAAGAATTTCTTAAAATAATTTTATGATCATTTTCTTATTAACTTTGAGTGTATGTCATTTACACTTATGGTGGGTCATCAGACTAGTAGACTTTAAATCCATTCCTAGTCCAATCTTAAAATCTATTCCTGAGTATTACCTGGTCTGGTTCATTCCACCAGATTAAATTAAAACAACACACCCCCTTTATCTATCCCTTAAATGTAAATATTTGAAACTGCCTAGAGGCTTGGAGCATTAGAAATAACACAGAAAGCTGAGGAGATGAAAAATAAAAATTTGATCAGCAATATATATCTGTATCAATCTATTTATAAGGTATCCATCACTTCAGACTTTCCTGTGCATCTCTAGATGTGACCTTTATAGAGGTTAGCATACAACATAGCAAACTGGGTGGGGAGGCATGGGGGGCGGGGGAGAGGGGGGTAAGTAAAGCTCTGCTTTAGGTTTTTTTTGCCCACTTCTTTTCCTAAGCTTATTATAGCATAATTTTGTATACTGATATGCTCTACAATCAATAATTGAAAACTACAAAAACTACAATCTTCAAAAACTGACAACATCTTAATGTGAAAAAGCAAAAATGCCATGGATAACAACTCACTAGTACATTTTACTAAAAATGGGCATGCCAAGTATTGACATTCACCTCTGTGTTCTATCAAATTATTGCTTCTTAAAAACAGTAAAATCAATTTCACTGAAAATTTAGAAAGAACACTGGTTGACAAACAGTGAAGTGACTATGCCTGTCTTCTGTTCACATTCCTCATGATTAACACTGTTAGACCAATACACACCCTTTTAAAAATATCATGTGGGACACACTATGTATAATGGTAACAAAATTAAGCAAAGAGAGCATCAATACACCCATTTAGTATTTGCAAACAAGTTTTCAAATGCATTAGCCGCATATTACACATGGTATTGCATTTAAATAATTAGTTTTATTGCTTACTTTATTCATGTAAATGAATAAAAATAATCATTAGACAAAATAAGACTTGAAAATGGAATTTGTGACAAGGTGCTGGTCACCATTTGCTCACTAAAAGAAGTGGATGCTTGTTTGGAAAAGTTAACACTATTTTATTACCTTTTCAGTCTCCAAAAATTTGTTTTCAAAAATGAATGAGATGCAGTTTCTAACAACTTCTAGCCTTTGAGCACTGTTGAAAACTGTGCTTCCTTTTTCCATTATGGAAACTAACAAAGAAAAAGAAGAACATATATCTGTGAAACATCTTTTGCAAGAGCCAGAGAAAATACCAGTCAGTTCTTTATGAAAAAACTTTTAACACAGCAACCATTTTATTCTGTTAAGTGTCATTAAGTAGGCACATACAGACAGGAACACAGAATCCTAAATCTTTGGATTTCCTATGCTATCTGAAGATGACAATGCTCTGAATTTTAACTAGGGCAGTTGATTCTCTTTACCACTTGTTCCATTTGTCTTATGCAGGCACAACTCAATTCCAATTGCTAAAACTAAATATAATCATGTTAACATACTAATGAAACATATAAATAAATAATAAAATAATATAAAAGACATACATGCACACATACACAAACACCCCTGTTGCTCAGTGAATTATGTAGTCTTACATATTTTGTATGTAGCAGCAGATCACTATTTTGTTCTTAAGGGATTCATGTGTGCATATGTTTGAGGACAAAAATTCTGAGAGTAAACTGGCCATGTTAAGAATTCCCTGACATGGAATAAAACCTGACAAACCGGTTCTCTTACCTAGATTCCAAGTTGCTGAGTTCTAAAGATAATTTTCTTAAGACGGTGTTTTGCTCTGAATTTTCAAGAAAATTCAGAATGAAAGATCTAGCATTCTCTTTTTCTATTTAGTATCAAGTAAGTAGAACATACGAGCAAAACTTGCCCTTTCTGTAGCACCTAATGAGCACCTAATATCTAAGGATTTTGACACAGAAGATAGTGTGAAAAGTTGTACCTGGAAAAAATATAAAACTTTGACATAAAAATAAGCTTATTAATTTTTTTTTTCTATTGCATTTAACCTGGAAACATTTTTAAAGAAAGATAATAGAACAGAACCATATACCATTTACATTTTCTAGAGGTAATGCATTCAATGATATAATTAACAGCAAAGGCAGGTAGAGTTTATCCTCTTCTTTTATAAACCCAAAGAGAAATAGGGCTGGAAGTGGTCTCAAGAGGCCATCTAGCTCATCCTGCTGTCCCCAGACAGGATCAACCCTATTTATGTTATTCCTGATGTTTGTCTAACATGTTCTCAAAGTTCTGCGATCACAGAGGCTCCATGGCTTCACAAGAAATCCATTCAAATGCCTCATTATCCTCATTTTACAAAGTTTTTCCTGACATAGAACTTGAATCTTCTGTGCTGCAATTACAACCATTATTTCTCATCACTACGCATTCTTCCCTTCCTCTTTTTAACAGCCTCTTATGTAATTGAAGGCTGTTACTATGTGTCCTTTCAGTCTTCTATTTTTTAGTCTAAACAACTCTCAATCCTTCCGTGTAGGTCACGTTCCCCAGACTGCTGGTCATTCTTGTAGCTCTCTTCTGGACTCCTTCCAATAGAACCAAAAATGGAGACAGTCTGCCAGTGCCCAAAAATGGCTACAAACAGTCCAGCTGAGGTCTTACTGAGTACAACAAAAGGATTTCTCCATGGGGTTCACTGACTGTACTCCATACCTCCTAGTAAGATGTTTGCCTTTTTTTGCAATAGCTTGACATTCTTGTCTCATGTTTGCTCTCTGATCAGTTATAATCCCCAAATTAATTTCTGAAAAACTGCTGCCTACTCAGTTGGTCATTCCCATGCAAGTGCAGCACCTTACTTGAAGAAAAACAACAGAAAAGTACAAAATTCAGAGACCACATCTCTAATTTTTCAAGATTGATTTGAATTCTAATCTCACCCTTCAATAACTCTGCAAGCTCTGCTAGCTTCGTGACTCCTGCAAGATACTTGTTCATGCTGTCATGCAGACTGATAAGTATGAATACGATGAAGAGAATTTTTCTATTGATTAAACTGAATTATAATTAAATTTCTATTAAAATTAAATGGACTGGTCTACAATGTCTACATCTGCTCTTTAGAGATATGCATACTTTTCTTTGAGAGACAGATGCTATGTTTGGTCTTTTTCCAGTTTTCCAATAATTTACCTATCTTCCACAAGTGTCAAAGGAGAAACCTTAACAGTTCAAAGATTGTTTCAGCCAGTGCAACTGTCCTGTGGTGATATTTGTCACACCTAGATGAGGAGAAAATATCTAACTTATTAGTTCTGAGATCGAATCCTTTTTGTTTTTATCAATTATGCCAGTCACATTCTAGATGTTCAACTTCTTATTAAAGGCTGATGCAAAAATCTTTTTAAAAATGCAAAGGGAAACATTTAAGTTTATGAACTAAAGTTTACTATTATCACTAAAAATACTGTATCAACAAGAAACTGGGAAAAACAAATTGCAGCCATGTTAATTATGTATTTAGGTCATCAAATCTTCCCTTCTGTAGAAAGGCCCACATCGCTTCTCGAGTCAGTTACAGGGTCAGACTCTGTCTTGGATGACCACTATACAAATTGGGTACCAGTGCAACCTACCGACAGGCGGGCCAGCTGGCACCACACACTTCTTATCCACCCGACTGGCAGGTGGGGTGCTCTGATTCCTCGCGAGGCCTTCCTGCATCAGCTCGTGAACCCGGCCCTCGTTTACCCAGGGGAACGGGAGGATGTGGACGCGCAAGTGGGAGCCCTCAGTAGGCCGTGGCACTTTCTGGAATGCTATGTGAGGGTTTGGATTTTCCTGCAATCCAAAAGCATAACATGACACACAAATGTGTTACTTCGTATTACCGTTTCATTCACCAACCACTTAACATCCTAGAACACATGGAAAAAAAACCCGAGCAACTAATTATATTACAGAGGAACCCATTTCACTTAACAGCTAGTGTTAAATCACAGACATACTGAGAACCCTATGGAAGTTCTCCTCCATTTTGCAGGCAGAGGATGCTTTGTTTGTCAGGCAAAAAAAGGTCCCATTTTGTTGATGCTTTGTGTATCTGTTACATCTAAAAGCCAAAGAATCAAAATATCTAATACAGCTCACTAATACCATGTTCCAAATTAATATCATCCTTGATCCATTAACTTTAACACTTCCAACCTCATTAAAGGCTTTTATAAAATTATTTCTGTGAACATCCAAAGTAACTCAAAAAAAGAATGCCAGCAAATGAAAATCAAGTTGCTTCTTAAGCCACTTTTATGTAACTTGATGAATATTTAGGACTTAAGTGGAATATAATACATTCAGTTTCTCTTCACCAAGTAACCAGAAATATTCTCATCTTGATGAAGTTTAGAAAGTGAAAATTCACTTAGAAAAAAAGGGTTATCAGTCCATGGCCCTCCTTCATCAGGTACCAATTTTCTATCTTCTACACAACCCATATAAATATCTCATATGGCTCACTGTTTGCACAAAAAAAAAGAGAAAGAATAATATAGGTGATGAAAGAGAGGAAACGATGGGCCCAAACTATAAGCAAAGTAAAAAGAAGCTGTGAAATAGGATTTTGGTGCTTTCTAAAAGGACAGAAAAGTCTTTAATTGTTGCAAAGACTACAGGAAATTCCACTGTGAAGATAAATTTTTGCTTGCAATCATATCTCACTCAGTCTTTTATGCTGTTTTCTTTTTATTTAAAAGAATATGTAGTAAGTACCCCTGAAGAAGGTTTTTATGTTTGCTTTTGGGTTTTCTTGGAGAATTCTCTTCCGAATAAAATACCAAAAACCTCAGTTTCACATTGCAGAACTCTTAACTTACTTGCTCTACCAAAACAATTACTACATCCACTACTACATAGTTATGACATTAATATGCAGTACTGCAATACTAAAGACAGTAACAAAGTATGCCCTATACCATACAACAGAGCCGCCTTGGGTGTGTGGGATATCTGACTTCTTTCTCTGTGTATGTATGCTCCCCTGGCACCTGTCAATCCCAATGTCAGTGCAACATGTGTTCCTGCATGTGGACCCAGATCTTCTGCATGTGGTGTTCAGCAACTGGAAAAAATTCTGTGTATCACAAATAACTAAATTTCACCCTCCACATTGATTTCAACTTGTCTAAAACATACTTTCCAAAAAGATGTTCAGGGTTTATCTGAAGAGATAGGAAGATATCATATGAAGTTATGAGAATTCACCATTTCTTGTAATATTCTCCTTAAATAGCTGATTCCTGTTTTTTGTCTTGCTTCAAGTTCTACCTTTTCCAAAATACAGCAGAGATCTAAATTTTCGCAAGGATTCTACTACCACTGTTAATAGGACCACACCTCACAAGCCCTGAGTAGTGTGAAGATCAATTAACCAAAACAGATTTTTTTTTCCCCTCTTCATTCATATACCACAGGTTGTTATTAATCATGTTTGAATTCAATCTTATGCAATCTGATTCTATGCTATTACTTATTACTGGTATGTACCACTGCCAAAGAGTGTTATTCAATGCAATAGGTTTCCACTGTACAAGCGCAACTGGCTTGGTGAAACTCAAAAACAGGAGCTAGCTTAGTACTTTCATTTACAGGAGCACAAGGCAACAAGGAGACCAAATGCCTCAACTTTAGAAATAGCAGTCAAAACACACAAGCTACTAAGCCTTACAAATTCTTTAAAGAAATGAGCCAAAAATCTAGCTCTGAGGATGACAGTAGCAGATGCCCATAGGAGCAAGGCAGATAAAGGGAAAAAAACCTCAGCACAGGTGACAGATGACATATAATAGGAAAAAGCCAGAAGATGAGAAAAACTATTTCACATGCCATTTATGGAGGAGAGAGATCCAGAGGAAAGATACGTAAAGAGTTACTTTCATCTTGGATGCCACATACCTAATACATGCTCTATATGCAATGACATGCAGATGAGGAATGCATGTCTTCAACCACTAAAGCAGAGTATGTTAAAAAACTAGTCTAGATTTTCCACTTATATCAGTTAAACTAATACAAACATAATTGCTCCCTAACAAATAGTGTTTCTCATACATATCTAGAGTGTCACAGCTACAATACAATGACTATTAAAATTGTGGAACAAGATGTCAAAATGTGTCATTCGTTGAGTTTAAATCAGACAACTCTAGGCATAGTAATAGTTCAATCATGATATAATGATATAAACAAATTCATCATAAAATAGATTAAAATGAATGAGTTTTGACACAGATTCTAACAAATAATATGAAAAAAGTCGCAAATATGCACAGTCACTTATGCTTTATAGGCTCATTCCGTAAAGGATATGTATCCATTAGAAACGAACACAAATGTTCTCCATTTTCTTTGGAGTAATTTAGTTCCATAATAACAATTACACCTTCTTCTTGAAGAAAGTAAAAAATAAATATTCTCCGAAAAAGAATACAGTCCTTAAATAATTCTACGTTGACAAATCCATACCATTAATATTACTTGTTTAATTGTGATCACTTTGTGAGAGAACAGAAATTACTCTAGAATATAAAAAAGATCAAGAAGAAAATTTGCAAGATGAACAGCCTAGCGTAGACCTGATGGAACATTATCACTACAAAACTCTACACACACTTACAATTCTGATTTGCAGCAAAGAGCAGTGACTTTTCTGCCCTTTCAGTGGGGATGGCATTTGGTCTAGAAGTGTAATAGCACAGCTGCAAACTTTCAGCCATGGAACAGTGAAAGAGTTTTCACAAAAGCACTCATTAGTAATTCAACAATATAAAGGCATAACAGATGTTACTTTATTTTAGGAAGGCAAGAGCGAAACCGGAAATGGTATTCTAGGAAACCTACCAATTCCAAGACACAATCTGTGAGAAGTTAAATAGGTAGGACTTGCTGAACACACAAATCCTGGGAACAGGGCTGCACAGTAGGAAAGATCTGCTGGAAGTATACACTATGCTAAATGCTGCATACAGGCCTCATATAGAAGATTTTTGGGAAGCAGGAAAGGAGACATAGTTGGCATAGGTTGCAGTTTAAGAAGTAACAGTTTATATATATATACACACACACACACACACACACACACATATATACACATACACACACACATATATAGTTATATATATATTATAAAAAATATATATAATATATATGTATTTATATATATATATAAACTGTTACACACACACACACACACACATATATATAAAATGTGAACACACGCTAAGAAAATAGTATGACAAGCAGCAGTAGTTAATAGGTAAATTACTAATTTTGAAGTTCCTCAATATGTACTAAATTGTTGATATTTAATGTTCCCAAATCATCAGCCACAATACAGATGATGACTGCCAAAAGCAGTCTTTTCAATTTTCAGATGCTAGATCAGTATCAGTAAAGTGAATTTTCAATGGTATTATCTCAACTTTAAAATGTAGCAGGTATAAATAAACTTACATTTTTGAAGAGCTGTTCCGCAAGTTCTCTAACATGCTTTATCATTTTTGGTGGATTACCTTCCTCAGCTTTAATTCTTTCGACTTCAAAGGCTACCAACTTGAAAAAAAAAAAAGAATAAAAATGTTTATAGTACAACCAAAAATAATTTCTTTCCAGTTTAAATTATGAAACGTTAGTCTTAAATTGAAATTGAGCAAAGAGAACTGGACAATGAAAAATCCGCTATGTCCTCATGCTCTGGAAAACGAAAGATTTTCACTTTCCTATAAAGCTTCTGCTATAGGATAAATCTCATTCTCCACATTTTATAGTCTAGGAAGTCCTACATACCTAAAACATTCCTTTAACCTTTCTAATACTGAAAGCTACATTTCTCAGCCATACTTAATTAGAGTTGATACCAAACTCTATTTGTATTGTATATTCAAATAAAAACACCACAGTATAAATATGGCACTGCTTTTTAGAGGAGAAACTGTTCATTTTAGTTTATATTGTTGGCTATATCTTTAATACTTCTCAATTACTTCTTCAATGTTTGTAAGAATATAATTTTTCAAAATAATTCTGTATTAGCACATGTAATGCATTATGAAGTTCCAAATCTGACTATAATAACAGAATTACAATGACTGAAACAAATGTTTAACTTTAGACACAGGAGCAGTGCAAGTGATTTTATGGAAGTGAACTAGAAATGCATGCTTAGTAGAGAGTGAGAATTAAAAATATTAGCACAGATTTTATGAAATAGTAAAGATTCAAAAGAACTTAAATTAGTTTTCCACAGGCTGAAATGTAGTTACATTTTAATTTACTTGGGAATATAGCAACAGTTTTCACCTCATCAAAAAGATCGCAGGCTCTGAAAGGAGGACCCCTCTCTGACACAAAACCAGCAAATGCCATTCCATTGAGCACTTTGGTGAGGAAATCATTCTCAATTAAGCCTCGCTGGCCCAAGAAGGCTGCCTGCAGTAGAGACAGAAAAGAATGCATGTATTTTATCATTATCAAAGCATCAACCAACTATCTACGTACTAGCAGCTCAACATTTTTCACCAGCTTAAAGTAATACATTCTACTTCTAATCAAATCTTTTTATACCTAAATTCAGAAGTGATGTAAAGGGAAGTTTCATACACACATTTTAGAAATCTCACGAGTAGTAGAAGTAGAAAAACAAGTACTTTCAAGTGTTCTCTTCTAATTGCTTCTATATTTTTTCAAAATTCCTTAATTATTCCTCAAACTTTTGTTTTAAATTTTACCATGCTAACTTTGTTTCACATTTCATCACCATCCCTACATTCAGTCACACTAAACTGTAATGAAGTACCGCTATGTCAAAATGATGTGCTTATCACATGTAAATAAACTTTTGTATGTCAACAGCAAATGTAAAAATCTGAGATTTAACTTGAAACCTTTTTTTAACTTTAAAACCTGTTCAAGATGCAAGCTCATGCAAACAACAGAACACAAATAAATGCTAACTAAATATAAACAGCTGTTTCTCTTTTACCTTGTGGAAATGAATGACCGGTTCTGCATGAATTCTGATCAGCTGAAGACATGAACGGTATCCTTGGAAAAGTTGTGCAAATAGCCTTAGGAAGATTGCCCGTACTTCTTTATCCTGTAAGCAGTAGTTAAAAATGTTGTCAAAACCTTTTTCTATTTCTAACCTTTTCTTCTCCACGCTTTGTATACAGCTATCATATAAATGTTTACAAATTCATCAAACAATGCAGCAGTGTAGCAGATGAAGTGGAGATATGTGTACACATACAAAATTAGCTTATGTGAGGCTACGGCTTCACTGACCTCTCTCTGGATGGCAATGTCATATTCAGCACATATGCACCCATATTTTCCTATTGCTCTTTTCCATGCCTGCACAGTAGTCTCAGGGCAATGTCAGTATAACTGCTTGGGCAGTCGTGTGATGAACCACACGAAGGAACTGATACGAGTGAAGACTGATGCTAAATAAAGGGGAATTTTAACCTGGATTTATTCTCCGTGGTAACTCGGGTCTCGCAGATAACTGTACCAGTCCTACTCAAGCAGTGTCATAGGAGTGAGCGTGAGTGGTAGGGAAGCGTAGCTGCCTAACCTGGCATTGCTACTGAGAGCACTGTGTGTGGAACAGGGTCAAAACATCACAGACATCACTTTATTCTTAATAAACTACAGCTACAGCAGCTGAGGAGACTGCTCTACGTTTGCTCAGCTACTTGTCTATGACTTTTCCAACGCGGCTGCTCATGCCATCATTTGCCAATCGACTTCAGCCAACATAAGCCAGGGTTTGTTTAAAAAGTTTAAAATAGTAGATCTTTAAAATTCTGGGTTTTTTTGATTTAAATGAGTAAAGGAGTGCTTACAAAAACATTGACTGGTTAGTGGAAATGATAATGAACAGGTGGGGGCAGGCTTGGGGCAGTAACATCTTCAGCTGTCCCAGATGCAACTAGAAAAGACTGATCAAAATCCTGTGTCACTCATGCTAATTTATCTTATCTCAAGTACCCAATCAGACCGCTTCCATGGCTAAAGTCTGAGATCCTAAAAGTTGTTTTAAGACTTCAGGCTTTACAATGCCTCAAAGGTATTTTTAAACAATCTTTAACTTAAAAAAATACAAGCAGCAAAGAATGTTAGACTAGCTAGGCAAATTAGTAAATACAATATAAGTTAAAGATTGCAATGATTTTTTTAAAGAAATAAACACTTACGTATCTAAAATATTCTATAAAAGCTGTCCTATTTTAATATTTTCTTAGATGTCCTGTCTGTTTATTCTGCTTTGGAATATGATCAGTGTTACTCTGTTTTTAATTTATCATTTAGAGTTTTAACTTTTCATATTTATATGATACATTTTAGAACACATCTACACAACAAAAATGAGATGTGTTCTTAAATTGAACTGGCTTTTGGCTTTTAGTTTGGACTGCCAACTCAAGTTCAGTTACTGACTTTTGTTTAAGCTAAAATCAGCAACTTTGGCAAGTTACTAAGTTGTCATGGCTTCATAACTATCTTAATCTAAACAGCCTTTTTTTAGTATAGACATATTGCTTTATTCAGGATGAGGTTCATCAAAGCCAGATAAAACGTTAGAAAAACCTAGAATTCCTTTCCCAATATGTCCAAGCATGTGATGCATATGCACAGACTTAAAATATGTTCCTTCTCCGTACAGAAAGATCATACTAAAATCACTATCTTCCACTTAGGTACACAATGATTAAAAAAGAACACCGAATACGATTGAGAGGCAATGTTTTTTTATACTCACCTATCTGCTGTGTTGTTTTTTTTTTTAAATGGTCATGGCTTTCAGAATGGCTGATATGGCTGTTTCATATATACACATAAGAAAGGACAGATTCTAGTTTCAACAATTTTTTCAGGCTGTAACTGTAGTTTTTCATTTTGGACTTTCTGGGGCATCTTCCTCTATGTAATTCCACCTATCTTTTCTCCTCTGTAGATCGCATATTATTACTTAACTGTGCCATTTCTTCCATTTTATTTACATTGTTAATCACTAGTCTTAAGAAATCTCAGTGATCTACAACATTCCCATTTAGAGAGAGAGTGTAAAATCTGCAGTGTAGAAAAGAGCAGATTTCTACACTATCTGCTGTTCAAGGTTTACAAATCTGTAATTAATAGTCTGGAGATCTCAGTGTCCTCCACCCCTCTCTCTGTTCTGCAAACTTCAAACTGCTCACATTAAAGAAGTTTTCTGGTTGCTAAGTAAACACCATAATATAACTTAGTTTTTTTGTCAACTGAATAAACTGCAATTTTGGGAAAAAGAAGGTAATCTACCTTTCCAGAGGGGAAAGTAAAAAGCTGTAGAACCTTTTTTTTTTTTTTTTGGGGGGGGGGGRGGRGTCTATAAGAGAATTCAATTTTAACATTTACAAAAAAAAAAGACTAGTTTCTCTGCTCATGTAAAATTCTGCAGCTTAACTGGTCTATGAAACAGAAAAGTAACAGATTAAATTCGATAGTTTCTCTTAAGACAGCAATATTAAAGGAAAAAAAGGATGCTTGTATATTTCTACTATGTTTATAAAAACTTCTAACCCATTAGAATGCTGTTAAAAAGCAGAATGCAAAGTTCTATGACATTTCTTTACTCCATCAATAAAACTGTAGAGAATACTAAAAAGGAAATACAAAGTCAAAACTCTTACAAGAAAGTTAGTCTAAAACTTCAGTTTTCTACTTCAAGAAAGTCAGACACAACACAGAAGTCTTACCAGCATTCTTGAGTGTGATAAAGCTGTTCGTGGGGGAGGGAATGCATAATCTGCTGTTTCCAAATCAGGATGCAAAACCTAGAGAATTTTTTAAACAATTTTTTTCCCCTCATTTTGCTGAGGCAAGGACAAAATATTATTTTTTTCTCAAATTAATATTCACTGATAGTAAACACTTCAAATAATAAATTGAGTTAAAGTATAAAGACTGTATGAAAACAAAGATGGGATTAATTTCTCATGAATCTCAAGTTTCTCAAGTTTCTCCATGTAAGCTAGTTATCATAAACTCCGAATACAGTCAATGAAGCTAGTCAACAGAATTGGGGATTTTAGAGTTGATTCATCTGAAACAGATGAACAGACAGAAAGTTTGTCACTTTAGGATGACAAGATTTATTCAGAAGCCTCCAAATCAAGTGTTTTCTACTTTATGACAATGACAGCAAAAGGTATTTTTTTTCCTTCATAGAAAACTAAACTACTTTTGGGGGGGATTCCCTAATGTAGAATCAAGCAATTGTGGTTACTAATACAGGGGCATTATACAAATAAACTCTAGGACTATCTGATCATTTGTTTGCTAAGCTTCAAAGTAAATGAACAGTTAAAATGGATTTGTGAAATTCTGCATTTAACAGAAAAGAAGCCAAAATTAATAGTAATAGTGTTGTCAAATACTGAAGTTGAATTACTATCACAAGTGCATTATTAGTTAAGGCAACATCACTACCTTCCTCTTGAATAGTGAGAAAACAGATATTTTAGAAGTGAACTAAACTGTTGGTGATTCTAATTCTAACTTCAACAATAAATCTTTCTAAAACAAGTATTGTTAGCATGAATCCTACTTTTAAATTTCAAATTTCCAATGTGTTTGAAAGCAATTTAATACTGAAATTCTTGTTTTGGTTCTTTAAAAAGAGGGTGGGAGGGTGGAAAATCAGTTTTGTATCAAGACGTACTAGAGAAAGTGCCATTTGAGTCTGATGCAGCAGTGGCTCTGGGAGTTGAGAAAGATGAATACATTCAGGAATTTTAATTGTGCCTCCGTCCAGGTCCGCTATGATTACATCTAACTGTAAGAGACAAACAAAAACATTATATGTAGTATATCCTGTGAACGTAGTTTAAAAACTCAACAGTGTAAATTTAATGATCTGCACCTGAGTTAATATTAACAAATTAAAACAGTATTAATTTTAATCTACAGAATGCTTTCAGTAAAGGCAATACTCTAAATTCATAGTAATTCACAGTAATTCACATTACTGAATTTAGATGTGAAAAATCAGCGTAAACCAAAGGAAGAAAAAAACTTTCAAAAGTGACTTCTATTTCTAATATTCCAGTTGAGGATACATTTGAAAACATTTAGTGTTCAAACTCATGATAGAAACATGCGTCAAAGCTGGAAATGAATTAATTCTTTCCCATCCTGCACCAGAATCAACAAACCATTTCCTTCCCCTGCTTTATAGTCTCAGTCAATTTACAGAATTTACAGAACTGATGATGCCTTTCCTTTTTTCTCCTCCCGATTGACTTGTCTTCTACACTAATAATTTAAACGTGTATGAATTATCCATATGAACAACTCTGAAGCACAGAAAACCTCTATAACTAAAGGTCACCAATGGCATCGTGACGACGACTGCTCTGGGTAAGCATGCTTACCAGCTCATGGATGTCATTACGGAAGATGGAATGTACCCCAATTATGAAAGGTGTTGGTGAACTGAGAACTTCCAATAGCTGTGCAGGAAGAATTGGAATATAGGGATAACTGTAAAAAGAATAAATAAAATAAAATAAAATAAAATAAAAGCATCTGCCTATCCCTTTACATAGAATAGTTTTTCTTTACCTTCCTGTCACCTACTAAATTTACTATAAATAGTTGTATTTTAAAATGACAAAATATGAAAGTATTTATTAAACACTTCGTTATAAAGTGCCAAGCTGTTAAAGGAACATCTGTCATGTAAAATCCAGCAATGATTATATTACAAGGTCTACAACTTATTGCCAACAGGTACATTTTTCAGATGAAAAAGACGACAATTAAAAGAATATCCAAACCAATTTTTCTATTTATATTATTTATATCATATGGTTATTATATTTGTGCAAAATTTTTATGTAATTAGGGACACTAAAAAAGTTATGGAGAACACTTTCATTTTTAAAAACATCACTAGTTTTTGGCCAGACTGCTACAATCCAGCCTTTTGTAAAATACTAACATAAAATCTTTTGTTTGGATACTCAAGTGACAAATAAACATTAAGTATAATAGCCGATACATTATACACAGATATTGATGACAATTTTAAAAAAATTAGTTTTCATCAGAA
Organism: Apteryx rowi; assembly: GCF_003343035.1. Taxonomy (NCBI): domain Eukaryota; kingdom Metazoa; phylum Chordata; class Aves; order Apterygiformes; family Apterygidae; genus Apteryx; species Apteryx rowi. The sequence goes on along the minus strand of NW_020447275.1, from coordinate 358,701 downwards.
AAGCATGAAAAATGGAATCTAAATTAAATCAATGCATTTGAACACCTAATTGATAATTATCATTAAAAATTTACTTTCACGACTATTCTAGCATTAAGGAATCTATTCCAAAACTCAATTTTTTTCCTTCTTGTTGTATAGTAAAATGAGGCCTTCCTTTTTATTTTAAGCAAATAAAAATATGCTATTAAATACAAGCATCTTTTAAAATAGATGAGTCAGAATTACAATTCTTTTCGTTAACACAAAAAATAGTTTGATATTAAGCTTTCCATTTCAAAAAGCTGGATTCAGATCTGGCTTTTTTGAGCAGATCAGCATGTTGATTTAAATACATCATCTGGTGGACATTTCTCAGCGTTACAAAACTGTCATACACGCCAATGCGGATTTTATCTTAGAATCACAGAATCCTCCAGGTTGCAAAGGACCGCAGGAGCTGATCTACTGCAACCTTTTGCTCAAAGCAGGTCAAGGCTGAATCGAGATCTGGTTGATCCAGATCCAGATTCCACAATCTCTCTGTTTCAGTGCCTAGTTATTCTCATAATGAAAAAATGTTTTCTTTATATCCAGTCAGAAACTTCCCTTTTTCAGTTTATGACCACTGTCTCTCATTCTCCTGTCATGCACCTCGCTAAAAAGCGTAGTTCTGTACTCTTGATACCCTCTTAGTTATTGGCAGGCTGCTGCTATTAGGTTCCCACAAACCTTTTCTCTTCCAGGCTTCTACTCACGGATCATCACTATGGAGTTTTCCAATCCAAGCTGATGTTAGGAAACCCTACGGTTTCTATTGCATTTGGAGGTACGATGTTTCTCCTTTCATAGTTTCCACTGTCGTGATGCAATCAGATTTTTTATCAATGAAGTGCACAGACTAAGATTTGTTTATCTTATGAAAACCTTTGTTTATATGAACAAACATTGCACAACTCCTTATTTTTAACAATGTAAAATGAGTTATTTTATAAAACGAGCCAAGGAAGTCCAAAGATTCAAAACTCAACTCACCTATATTTGAGGGGAAACATCAAAGACTCCAGAGCCCGACAGGCATCACTGAGCCTCTGAAAACTTGTGGAGTGAAAGAGAACCTTATTTTCTGTAAGCACTGCACAGAATAAGCTGAGTACATTTTGGATTCCTTAAAAAATGAAAAAGTAAAACAAAAACAAAAAAAAATCAACTGAACAGCTTGCCAAAAAAGCAATAATTTTGAAAAAGCATATGATAAATAAACAAATTGCCTACCCTCCAGCTTTTTCTAGTTTTTCTGTAACTAGTGCAGCTTTCTGTTTTTAAAGTTACTAAAATACTATTTGAATGTTTTTCTACTTTTCAGATACATTGTATTATATCTCCCTTTCAATATCACTTTCAAGAATTTCCTCTTCTCAGCACAAATCCCTGCAGTGCTTAATAATTACTTCAAACAATATCATATATATCTTGTGTGTATCTACAACTCAAGTCACTGATCCAGGCTTAACTTCTAAAACTTTATAGAATATCTCCATGAACAAATCATACTGCCGACCTTAGAGAAATGACAAAGACTTCCTAATAAACACATTCATACTTTATCCATGGAGAGCATTCCAGGAGTCACAAGGTTAAAAAAGGGCAGTAAGAACGTACATGTCAACAGAAGGGTATGTTAACGAAGAACTGACTATTTAAACAAGCCCCACTAGGTTTAGGAGAAGACACATGAATCAGATGATGGGCTTTTTTTGAGACAATATAATTTGCCTGTGAGACAGAGCCATGTACTTTCAGGGAAGACCAAAAATACATTTCCTTTAAAACAAAGTCCCATCCTGAGAAAGAGACATGCTTGAGATATGCTGAAATTTATGAAATTTCCTGAAATATGCTGGAATGCATGAAATTTCCCTGAGGACACTTCCCTGCATTATCAGTATGACAGCATGTAATACCTTTGCAAAGCTACTTGTTAAAACTTAAAACAATCTTCCCGATAATAAGTATGACTACTGAGAGTCACTATGTTCATATCATAATTAACACTTTGTTTCACTTAATAATTATTTCATGTTTTGACAATTAATTCTTCCTATGCTGCTGCATGAAAACTTGCTTTGCTGGAGTGAAACTTGAATCATAAATATAAAGGAATGAGGATTGGGAGAGGGTTCTTGAGAAAAAGCATTAAGTCTTAAGATGAACAAGTTGAACAGTAACATAATAACTCACAGCGCCAAATCCTATTCTCTAAGAATCCTCTTCCTGAGGGTCTCACGAAATCAAAGGCAGTGACTCAAGGATGGAAGGCTTTGTTGTAAGGCTAAGTTACTGTCACGAGTATTTGCAATTGTTTCTGGTGGTGTAATTAATGCTGTGCTAGTATGAAACAAACTCCTTTATAATACATCATGTAAGGATACTAGTAAAGAAAAATCAAACAAATTTCCTTATGTGAAAGAAATAGAACACATCAGTGAATGGTTTGAAAATAACTCGAAATAGTCTTTTTTTTTTTTTTTATAGATGTAGGTACGTATATATTTGAACAAGTTCTGCTGTCTTTCTGAACAGCTCTATAAAAAATTACAAAATCAAAAATTGAACTGCCTGTTGAAGGCAAAATTGTCCTTATTCCTTTCCTGAAAGATTTTTACTATTATTTTGGAATACACTTTTTTTTTTAAACCTTGTTAAAACTGTATCAAGTTTTCTACCACTCCACACTAAATTTTTTATTAAAAAGGTTAGGAATGTGTTTTAAAACATCTAACACCTTCTTCTATATTCAGATACAACAACTCTCAAGAAATCCTGCGTATACTCATATGGATCTGGCAGTTATGGCTATAAAAAAAGTTCTTGCTTGAAAACACCTGAAGAGGAAGATGATTCCTACAAAAGACAGAGATATTCACAGCTTTTGATACAGCTAAATTCTCTCAAAAAAACCTCTTATGATCAAAATATCCATAATTAAAAGATGTTTGAAAAAGATGGTCTTCCATTCACTGCATTGTAAGATTGCAATCTAGCCTGAGAGATAACAGTTAAAAATATTTTCTAGATGTTACTGACCATAAAACTATGTATCTTACAAGTATAAAAACATTCTTCTGGTGAAAACATAAATYGAAATCAAGCTGTGAAAGATATCCCCGTTTTTTCTAGCTACATGACATTGTCTTGCTGTGGATTATGATGACTTATGAGTCTAGAAGGAATATCTTAATTCTAATACCTTTGCAAGTCAGGAAATTTATCCCAGATCAACATTGTTCACATGAAATCATTCCTGAATATAGGCTTACAAATGAGATACCAAAAAAATACAGAATTCTAAATGGTACATAATAATTGAACACTCAAATAGTACTGATTTTTTTATTGACAAGATACATTAATGAAGTGGAAAACAAGATTACTGTTTATAAGGAGGACCCCTGCAAATACTTCATGGTTTTTGAAAACTGTTTTTCTAAACAGGAGAGGTACATATAACACTGAGTTTCTAGTGTTGGTAGCTGTCTATAAAGCCAAAATAAATTATTACTATTAAATTGATTTCTTTGTTCTATTAAAAAAAATGGAGAGCGCATTGGCTTTACAGCACAAGATTGCACAATCTCCTAGGGACTACCAAAATGATACAGTATTTTATAGCTGATGTAGGTAATCTTCACACTCATATATGGCATTACCTTGTATCTCTGTTAGGTTTTTATGTTCCTCACTGTAGGAAATGTTTTTGGTTAAGTGTCTTCAATTTACAGAAAATATCGGACTTTTAGTCAGTGTAATTTTTTTTCTTGACTATTTCTTTTACAAACCTCTGTTTATGTACACTATGTTAGAAGACAGATCAAAACTCAGCTATGAAGTTCAGTTGAAGTCCAGCTTTTCTACCTACTAGAATATGATCTTGGCAACCAGCAAAAATATCTCATAAGCTCTTTGTTTCTGTAAAACTCTGAAACACATACAGTAACAACAAGAGGTGCAGCATCTGAACTCAACTACGGTAGGCCTGAAGTTCACAAGTCCTACCTTCATCTTCAGGTTTCACTGCAGGAAAAGCTAACCATTCAAAAGGCAAGAGAGAATGGATGAAAACAAAAAGAAAGAGAGAGAGAGAGAGAGAGAGAGAGAGAGAGAGAGAGACCCAATAAAGTTATTTATTTACAATATTAAGCAGTGCTGATACAATGTATGGGGCTTTCATAGCTCCACTAGGGAGAAATTAGTCCACGTTTGTGGCCTGTTAGTGGTTGCAAATGAAGCTTTAGTTTGCACTTCACAAAGATACTTCTCCCTGTAGCTTAATCAGCATCAGTATAGTTTACTATTTAAAATGACTATTTTTAGCCATAATCTTCCATGTATGAACTTGATGTCACACATCTGAGTATTCACTGTAGGCGTGTTTTTATTACATTTCATTGGTCTACATCTCAGATGTTCACTATGTTTTAAACGGTCATAGAAGATGAATTTAAAGTGTTTGCTGTGTTACAAATGCACCAAATGTAAGCCTAGCTTTGACGAGTTAGACAAGAGCATTACTTTATTTATAAAAATTAGGAAAGCAACCCATATTGAGAGCATCTAAATATATCTCTTTCATAAACCAGTATAAAAAGGTACAGAACATATAAAAACGAAATCCGAATTCTGATGTCTGTGTATAGCCACCTGATCTTCTACAAAACCCTCATAAGCAAGGACAGGGTGTCTTGTAAGGAATAGCAGGAATAAGGATAATAAACAGTAAGGACATTGGGAAAAATCCAACCTTTTCTCTGAGTGTGAAAAGGGACAAATGAAAGTCATCGCCAAAGCAGGCAGACAGGCCAACAGGGAACAGGTAAACTCACTGACTCATCATTCACATAAAGAAAGGGAGAGTAAACCTTGTGTCTCCTGCTTGAGAGTCCCCAACTCATTCCCAAGGTAGCAGCTCCTTGGAAAAGCAGTTAAAAGCAGCTGTGAACCGTGCACATTTCTGCTGTGCAACCTACGACAGGTTGAACTCACTCTAAAATCACAGAACAATCAGTCAAATGGGAGAAAATCAATTGCAGGATGTAGGTCTCTTGCATATCCTTTCTGTGCATTTGGGATAAATCAGAACGCGTATAAGAAATGTGTGTGTGAGAAATGTGCAATAGTCGCACCTTGTTGTGTTTACTGCAACTGACATAACTCTAAAGATATTCCTAACTTCAAGTTTAACCTGGAATTTTGAATGGCTTTAGTCTGCATCTAAAAAAGTTATTTCTACATACTACCAGCCATTATTTGAGTTCTGAATGCAAGAAAAGCAGAAAGTCACCTCATCAAAATGGACCCCATTATAGCAGAAACAGATGAAAGAAACAGGAAATTCTGCCTTTTAGAGGATCTGGGAAGCTCTTGGGCTTACATTTGAAACAAAATTGTTTCAGCAAACTATAATACAAATGAACATACCAAAATAAGAGTATTCTTTGTTTTTTACCATGCAATTCAGAGTCCATATATAAATACATAAGTAACTTACATTTCCAAAATTATTTCTTTATATATCTCTTTTGTAAAAGTCAGTCTAAAGCCAGAACTTCACTGGCTCTTTGCCTTTCCTGAATAAAAGCTTCACAGCTTAAAAAAAWATATATATATACCTAAGGACAGGTTCTGAAGATTTTTTGCAAAATGACAGAACTTTTCCATTGAGAAGCTAATCACCAACATTAACTAACTTCTTGAAAGCAGACTATCCAGTTTGGAAACCCACTTGGGAAGTGAAACCCAGGCTACCCCACTTGGACAGTGAAATCTCTCTCTTCCAGTCACTGACTGATAAGCTTGTACAGTCCAGAGAGATCCTCCAGCAGCAGCCATTTCCCCTCTTCTCCTAATACGCTATACACAGAACAGAGGAATATAAAATAAATAAATAAAACAAAGATATCAATATAAACATCTAATCTGGAATTTTGTCACTTTCAAAACGACAGCCACTAACTCCTCTACGTTCATTAACTTGATACAAAATACTGCTGCGTATGGGTGCTTCAGAAAATATTTTTTCAAGAATACGATCAATATAATGATTATGAAAAAATTAATCTGGTAGATTGAAACAAACTATAAACAGGAAGACTTTTGATTACTTTTCTTTTTTTCAGCCATTTAAATCACTGATTAAATTATTTGACTAAACTATCAGGGTGTTGTTTCAAGCCCTGAATGTTATTTACAGAAAACAAGTAGTTCAGAATAACAGTCCGAGTCCAGTTTCCTCATGCTATGAGACACAATCATGTTTGTTTGTAACCTTGAACTGTATACTGCTCTTCAGGCTCCACAGTACATCCGATGCTGATTTGTCAAGGCATAAAGAGACAACATGAAAAACAACAAACAAGTTGATTTTTACTCGTTTACAGTCTACAGGCAGACATACATCCTGTTAAATATTATACATATGCTGGAAAATTTTGAATGGAGGCTTCCTGACCTTCACTGTTTTCAAGTATTTAAAGAATCTGTAATTTGTACTAAATTATCTGACATCCTACACCAACAAATGTATCATTCTGCCTGCTTCCTGTTGTTCTAGATTTTAAGTATTTAAGTATGATTAAAAAAAAAAAACACACATAGTGTTCTTGTCAAATTACTAACTGTCTTTTATATTGCACGCAAGCAAAATATTATCACTAACTTCTTCAGACTTTTAAAAGAGTTTTAAACATAGGATTTGGAAACTCAACTAGTTCAATACATTGCTATGCCAATATGCCACTCTTGAATTATCGAGCACAAGAAAAAGCTTAATAGACAAAATAATCCATAACTTAGCCAGACAAATCCAGGAAATGACTCAAGAATGAGTGAAAAGCCCTTCTGAAAGGACACTGCATATTGCACAGTGCAAGTTCTGTGCCAGGCAGCGTCAAACTCTAAAGGTAACTGGGAAACAAAACAGAGAAAAACACAAAACTCTCTTCATTTTTATTTTTAGATGTAACCGCATAGCATTGCTAATGAACAAATTACATGCGTAAGTAGTAAATAAGAGGCAACAATTGTACTCAACATTCATATTGATAATCCTTGCCAAATTGCATTCATTTGCCTAATACAAAATTACACAGTACTTAGAGTCAACTACACACACTTCTAACAAACCAACAAAACCCCCATGGTCATTCAGCTCAGGATCAATCTCTGTTCAGAAAATTCTGCAGTTCTTGTAGAGTAGACGACTGCAGACTCCGTGATGAAAGTATAACCAAACTTGCTCGCGAACAGGGAGCGATCTAGCTGCGCCAGCACCGCGTTTTGGGAGGGTTAGTTTACCCTGCTTTCTGGCTGGGTAACACACAGAACATGAGTCGGCCAAGTACCCCAAGAGATTAGCTTATTCGGCCTTTGGCAGTCTATGGAGGAAGAGAAGCAGTCTCTGAAGCAAAGCAATCTCTGAAGCACAGAGCCCTCAACTAAGATGACTCCGAGCAATTAAATATTTCCTGAAGCAAGTGTCCTTACTGACTTCTATGCATTCAGAAGCATACAATGGGTGGGACAGGCAGTACTCAAACCAAAAAACATTTTTAGATAAACATTTTGGTTTGGGAACTGAAGTGAAGGTAATTCAATATCTGAACCGTGATGTCGCATGTTATTTATAAAACGCAGGGCAAAACAGAGCCTTCTCTACAAACCAGGCTTTGGGGGAGTGGAGTGGGTGAAGAGGGAAGGGACAGGAGGAACATGCAGAAGGGTGCTGGTATAAATGCAAGATAGGCATAGCTTGCCAGCTGATCATCCAACAGCATATCCAAGAGACCGTGAAAACTAATATAACCAAAAGAATCTTCAGCTAACAGCTACCTAGTCCGACCACTGCTGTTCCCCCCAAACTCTAACAATATTAACTGTGTTTCATCAACGCTGATTCAAGCAATGATTGTCATCCAAAACTAAATATTACGCAGGCACGAGGAAACAAGGATGGAACACAGTACGTGATCTACTTAGGAAGATACATGGAGATGTCTGTCTTTTGCATGTTCGCACCACTTCATTTTTCATCAATGTCATTAATCCTGCTGCACAGCCACTTAAAGGAGGAAGAAAAGCGCTCCTGAGTTCTTGCACCTTCAAACACAATTCTGCCAATACACTGAATGAACAAAAACGACAATTTTTTTTCTTTCAGCGGCTATGGTACAGCTACACACAATTCATAACAAAATATTTAGATAGCAAGGTCTTCATCCTTGAAAGGCAAAAGACCAAAACCATTTCATATGCACAGTTTTAAAGCTAAACGTACCCAAGCAATATACACCCAAAATAAGACTGATAAGCTCAAAGCTTTATATGAGAGCGTTGAGTGAGTTTTTCTGATAACGCAGAATATACAATGGAAGGTGGAACAGACAAATAATGGTTTCATATACACAAAGTATTCATATGGCTGGGAGGTAAATGCCAAATTTACATGACACTACGAATCATTTTGAATTATACAAACACAACCTAAATTACCAATTGAAGGTTTGCGATGATTGTATGTCTGCTTCATACAGATAAGTTTGATTAAGTGCTACTGAAAATAAATTTAGTTACTGTATTTGAAATGTTTTCTTTCTTTCTTTTTTTTCTTTCCTTTTTTTTTTGTGAACACATCAAAACCAGATTCTGGTAAAGAATAAATGCCAACAGAATGTCAATCAAGTAAGTTTGCATACAAAATTAAATCCAAAGCTGTTAAGGGGAAGAAACTCAGATTTTTTTTTTTTTTGCCTACAAGGAGGCAAGGTGGCAGTCAATATATTTCAATATTGAACTATTGACTATGAGATTAAAACAGAAGTTCTCATTCTCTTACTGTTGGTTCATATATGCATTCAGGCATTAAAATTTGATTAGCAGTCTGTTCTGCTGAAATATGATTTATTTTCACATCTGATTTCATATCTCATCTCTCATCTCATTTAGTTAACTAGTAAGATACTTAAAATAGGAAGCTATTTGGTTTGAAGGTTTATCCCATAAATACCTAGTATTCCTTACCAGAGAAAGTCAGAAGCAGAGATAAACATTAACCGCATACAAACCTGCTATCAGTATTCAGCATTTCTGTATAACCCTTGCAAGCCCAGACTGATTACAACTCAATAGAAGAATTTTTTTTCAAGAATTTTGAGTGGACTGGGATAACAGATAAATGCTTATCAATTTAAAGGCTGCCTCATCCCCCAAAATAAGGGTGGAAGAGTGCCATTCCAATGTTTCCGCATTTTTAGAAATTTTGACAGTTGACTTTCCCTCATTAGAAATTTCTTTTTAAGAAACATAAGTTTACTGTTTGTACCAAATATTTTGTGAAATCTTCTCTCCTACATATATCAAAAACAAGTTGGAAAAACAAGCATATGCTATAAAAATTATTTACAGCAGTTAAACCAGCCAAAATTATTATTTTTCCTGATAGTAAATCTAAAATAAAAATTTCATGTGAAGGAGAAATTATTTGCACCTGCTGACTTGTTTTTAAGTAAATCAAAAAGAGTTTTTGCAATTTGCCAACTCTCCAAATTGATTCATATACACCAAACTATCTGAAAGTAAATGAGGATTCCTTCCAGTCACCACAGTCATTTTAAACTTCCAAAAGAGCATTAAAATCTTTTCAGACAATCCAATTTGTTTATAAAACTTCACTTTATAAATGAGCAGAATGATTACAACAATGAAATACTAACTTTTCAGGCCAAAGATTCAAAACCAAGGCAGGATCTATAGAAAGCAAAGTAATAACCATGACTTTTTAGAGACTACTGGAAATTATTCTGTATATTAGCCAATTAGCAAAGTACATTATCTAATGGGAAAGTGGCACACCAAAATAAGATTACTATAGCTATCCTGTCATTGTCAATCTCAGGAATTAAAGAACTGAATGGAAATACAGCCTGAACAAACCTTCACATGTTAATGACAGCCTTTTTCAGGATTAAGACATATTAGCCAGACTGATTCAGAAACGTGGTACAGTGCTGCCCACCTACAGATACCAGTGTATCCTTAAAGCCTGATCTTGAAACTTAACCTTTATTTATTCATAGGTACAAAGTGCAAACCAGAATTTCTGAAAATACAAAGGTATACGATCTGCAAAAGGTATGCAATCTAGTACCCTTCACTTTGAACAACACAAAAAGCCTATGAAAATATCTTGAAATAACCTTGATAATGGGTATTTTTGGAAATAAGTGGCTGCATATAAAACAGCAAGTCTCCAATGATTTGAATGGAACTAGAACAACAACTTCCACGTGAAGATATGGCTTATTATTTACACAGAGTTTTAAAAGCACGTACTTCACTCAGAGCTAAGAACAAAGCAGACAGGCAAAATATAGAATTAAGCCTGCAAAACTATGAGTAGCTACAATATGAAGAAGAATACTGCAACATATGGCAGAGACTGCTATGTATAATGAATTGTAAAATATTCTTAGTAGAAATACTGCCAAGAGTAAGTGCTGATAGAGAAGATGGTTACCCATAATTTGATATTTGATCACAGTCATTTAAGAAAAAAAAAAAAGTCATTTAACATAATAAAGCAGAAGGAGAGCAATACCATTATGATCCTTTGAAAGAAAAATATCTAAGAATGAAAAGAGTATTGTCATTCTTGAACTGTACACAGGAAAAATGGTCAAGGATACACAAGAAACTGCAAACGTATCTGCTTCCTGTCTAAGAATTACACAGTCCTTCCCAAGGGACATAACTACTGAAGCTCTACATAAATGGTATCAAAAAAATGCAAAGACAACAAGAACAGAGGTGRTGATTAGAATACTGTGGTAGAGCTCTCTTCAGACACCACTGGTTGATAGTCACAAAGCACAAAAACATTGATATTCAATCAAGAAAAAGGTAAACGGAAACTGCAAGATACCACAACCATGAAAACTGGAAAAAAGTCTATACATTTTCCAAAAGATAATACTCAGATTCTCTGCATCATGCTTAGAGATTTTGTTAAGTTCTTCTTTATGGCACCCCCTGAGATCTTCCTGACCCGCTGAGATCCTGGCACCCCAGCACACACTGCAACCGAATAGTTAGCTGTTCATCAGCAGCAAGCAAAGGAAGAAAGATCTTTTGAATTAGTCTTAAGCATATCCATCCTGTGTGCTATAAATCAATGCACACATAGTTTAGGATTCTGACTATACATTGTGGGGTATGAAGTTTCTGTCCTGCACATTCTAGCAGAGAAATGTGAACTTGATAGCACATACAATGCTGCTTGCTGGAACAAAACAAAACAACACAACCAACCCAAAAAAGCTGGTGGTGGGAGTTAGAACCGATATATTTGAAGGAAGGCTGTAATTTTCAAGTCTGTTGCAAAATTGTGTTGGGGAAGAGGGAGAAGGCAGAAGAGGATCAGTGTTTATGAAGGGGACATAAGATTGACTAGAGTGTTTTGTCTTGGGGGCAAGGGACTTCATGTTGGTTAAATGTAAAGAGGTCCATACTGCTAAACAATTTGAAAGATTTTCAGCTACCGGCATAGAGGAGTTAAGTAACAGGGTAAGTAAGAGGCAGCAGAAAGAAAAATCATGGCTGCTCAACCTACGATGTTCTTCCTTAAGGGAAATATAAGAAATTATAGGGCTTATATGCCCCTGACTCATACCACTGTGTAAAGAACCCATTACACACCAGTGCCTTACTGTTTGGTATGTCAAAGATTTTCTTTTTTTAAAGAGTACTTCCACACCAGAGTATGTAAAGCTTAGTTTCTGTTTCCATTTTAATTAAACAAAACTGTAGTGGATGAAGAAATGTTCCTGTAGTTGACTATTTTCCTGAGGGCCAGGGTAAAGAAGATTGTTATTGGCTAACACAGCACATAGAGAATTCAAACGACAACTGTTAAAAGTTAAAATAACCAACTACTGTCTTCATTAATCATAATAATAGATATTAAAAATACATTAATTTCAAGAAGATCTGTGGCAATGAAAATATTCATACCATACACATGAAAATGTAACTGTTGTTTTCCATATGGAATAATCATAGACTAATGACTGTTATTTTAATTAGATAATGTAATTTTGGCCTTCTTTCCATTTTCAGCCAACAGCAAGGTATATGGCAACCCAAAAAATCTAAGCTGGTGGTAATGAATGAATGAATGAATGAGGAAATAAATAAATGATGTATAAATGAATGAACAAAAAGGAATTATCACTTGCTAGGATTCTGTAGTATGCCAAAATATAATACATTGAAGAAGAAATTGTGCCCCTGACCTCTCCAATGTAACAGACAGAAGAAAATGTGAATATGAAAGCACGTCTTATCAGACAATCAGTGAGGCTCAATGGGGTTAAGAACCTAAAAAGCTTCAGAAAAATCTTATTGAATGAGTTTGCAATGTTGAAATCAATACGTAGATTTCAGATACTATGTCTATGTAAAAACAACTTATTTTTGTAACTACGTTAGCAGTAATTTAAGCATGATCTTACAAGAACAAATATAAGGAATGAAATCTCTTCAGAGTTTTTTTTCTTCTCCTCTTTGATACAAGTATTAACACTGAAGTTTTGAAATTTAAAGTTTAAGTGCTACAGAGTTTGCTTGTGAATAAGCAGAAAAGGTATTTCTGCATTCATACCATTGAAAGCAGAAAGAAGGGTAACGTGATCCAAGTTAGATATGATTCAGTAAGCAAGGTAAGTTTCCTTCACCTTTTTAAATTTATTTGTTTATTTATTAGATATTTGTTTTCTGGAGTTTACATTTTTCTCATCTTTGGAAAACATTTATTTGTTTTCACCTTTCACCTTCCTGAGAGGTGTTTTTTAAGGTTCTACTATAAATAGAAAAAATATTTGTTAGGATTACTCTCTTCTCAAATACCTCAAATAAAATTTTCACTTAACAAATTTTTTCACTTTATCATTATAAAGCAAATAGCAATATATAATTGTATTGTTTTAATATTTGAAAAGTCAGCTTCCTCTTAAAAAACCAGCCAATCAAATAAAAGACTTTACTGTATATACAGCTTCCAGTTTCTTTAACATTAATATTTACTTAGGTACCTTTTCTTTGTGAGGTTTATAATTTGCTTACAGTGAACAACTGCATATGTGTCTCCTTAAAAAATCATTAGTAATACAAGTTCAGACTGGGTAAAAGTAAGTGAGCATCTTGTGTCATGTTTTTCATGGTTCTGCAAAACAGTGAACAATACAGGAAAAGCTGGTCACAACTTGCCACCACATTTCAGAGTCCTGTCCATGAATGGCTGGCATTACAGCATTATACCGGCAGAAAACAAAGCTCCCAGTGTATCCACATACGCCAAACAAATGTCAAAATACAAGCAGCATCTACTGAGGGTGCAGTTTGCCATTAGCTGATCACAAGCTGATCTAATGGTTGTCACCGAAAGGGACAGTCTTACCCCATTTCCCCAGCCATTCCCCGATCTTGAGCACTGCTGCTTTCTTTCACCTGCATTAAAGCTCTGGTGACTTCAAGGTAGAACTAGTACAGGGAGGAAGAGGGGATGGAGCTGTTCTTACGGCAGCAGTTAGCTATTAGACTGACTTAACCATAACCTGAGGCTGCGGACAGAAAACAAACATGACCTTCCCTCTTTCCATCCCTCCAAATATTTTCTGTTAACTTGGTGAGATAAAATAGCTCTGCATGGGTCAGGCAAGCACCATTTCAGCACAGGGGATATGGCAGGACCATGCAACTGGAAATGGAGAAACAAATGGGATCTGCAGCCTGTCAGATAAATCAGTTTATGCTGCTGGGGAAATGAAGCCTCAGTGACTGCCCACAAAGTGCAGTTATTTTGGAGTGCAGAAGAGCTGCTGTGCAAAATTCATGATCACAATATCCCCTTATTTCCTGTAGCTTCAAAAAGAATACTTTCTTTTTGTTCTGTTTTTGCAGCAGTAAGTGCCCATCAGCAGTAAATGCTGTGTCAAATCCCTTCGTAATCTATTAGTTCTTTGACAGACTACATAAATCTACTACTTCGAAAGCTTGAATGGCTAATTCTCTCTTGATGGGTTATAGAGCTAATCACAGCTCACTGGCCACTCAGGATTAAACTGAACTACAACACAAGCCAGCAACATCCATTCATGCAGCATGTGGTGCCAGGTTGCATAGGCTGGAGAGTATACAGTTTATCAAACTCAAAGACCAATTAGGAGTTATTCACGTATTAAAACTGCCATCCATAATTTAATTTAACTGTATATGCAGTTAAATTCCAACAAAAGGTATACATATTTCCTTCTCATAATATACGGTATCTCATGGAAAGAAAAGAAATGGAGTGAATCAGGCAAGAAGTTTGGAAACAACCTGAAGGAGGGCCAAAACCACCCTGGTTCACATCATGAAGACTCATGACAAACATGAGATGTGGAAAGGGCACCACATGAACAGGCTGAACTTAGTGCATCTTGCAATTACAGGTACTACTGTACAGTACTGAAAACTCTGCATCTGGACAATTCATACAACATTGCACAAATCAAGTATCTCATTGTTCAGCTGCCCATAAGTTATTTCTGAACAAAGCAAAATACTAAAATACAAACAATTCTAGCTCTGTGTTGAAGACACTGGGATTTTCTTAGCCAACAAGCTGAAGCCAGCTAACATACTGACTGTGCAGTGACCCTTTCATAATATTTCCCAGCAATACAAAAACGCATATATTTTTAATAAGGAATTCTTTTCCCATTTATATTGTAATTTAATACAGTCTTCTGTTGTCATAAGGTATACATGAGATGCTGAACACCCTATCTCCCCTAAAACAGAATTAAAATAATGAAAACTATTACATTACAGAAAACATACCTCAAAGTATCAACAAATGCATTAAAAGCAAAAATGCTGGGTATTTTAATGTATCCTGGATTTAGAAATATGGACCTGGAAGGTTCTATAAACAGTCAGAGAGTCCAGCCCCTTACCATCATGACTACATCAGACAATCGCAATTGATCTCCATCTCAAAGGTGATCTCAAACTGATCAAGCTTCATGTTAAATGGAGTGAGACCATTTGTCATTACTATTCATAACAGAAGGCTCTTTCAGAATTCTTCTCCTCTTAKAGTTAAGAAATCATCTAACTTCTAGCCGTAATTGATTCATGGCCATTTTACATTCATTTGTTCTTCATGCTGATCATTTTCTGCAGCTTAAATAGGTCTTAACAGGTCTTCCCACTCCCTCCCCTCTCTCTTGTTTTTGGGGCTTTTTGTTTTTCCCCCCCCCCTTCCCCTTTTTAAACACCTTACTGTATTTAGATCAACACCTCCTCTCTTGGCCACAACTAGGCTAAACTGCCAATACTCCCCTCACCTCCATTAGGGTAAACTTTCCTTTCCTCTTCTTACTGTATTAACCCAACTCCATGCCTCTTCCAGGAAGAATTCATCTTTTTTCAACGAAATTCTACATGACCAGAAATGCACACGACATTCCAGAGGAGATCTGGCTTAATTACGAGAGCTTTTTTCTAAATTAAGAACTTAAACACAAGAATGTAACAGCTACTTCACTGGGTTAGGCCAGTGGTTCAACTAGAGTTTTGTTTTTGATGGTGGCCAACAGTAGATTCTGAGGAACTAGTGTAAGAATAGGGCAAAAATACAGTGAAACTTTCCCAGGAYACTTTGCCAGCCTTCAGCAATTTACAGCTAAGGGATTGTCACAGAATCAGTACCTTTCTCTGGAATTACTGAGTATAAAATAAAGATCTTAAACTTGCTAGAACCCAAGCACATCTAATATGAATGAGAATATATAGGAACCATTGAAGTCTCCTGAAGTCAATACTACATAGAAAACAATTTTAGAAGGAAACAACCAAATAAACTTGTCTATTATTAGATATATATAGTCTATGATTATTCTGATAAGAATAAAAGCTTCATCCATGAGTCAAATTCTGAGATTACTATCTGGAAGACATATGCATTAAATCTGACTTTTGAAACTACATGTTGTCATGCACTGGACTTCATTTTTCCAATCTGAAGTAGCCAGATCACTGATGATTTCCCTACCTCAGGTTTACCTAAGACGACCAAAACACCAAAAGGGCATTACCATACATACATTAATTACCATGGATCTCTTCACTGCTAGAGTATTCAGTGCACCAGATCCCTTCATTCTCAACTCCAAAATGTGAAAGTAGTATGGTAAAAACTTTGTTATAGCTCTCTAAATGATAAGGCCCAATCTATTTGAGGAAAATCTTTAGCCATCTGTTATCACCAGCAGTTAATGATTGAAAGGAGAGACAACAGCAAGTAAAAGGGATGGCAACAATTACATATCAATTTCTTCAAAAATTTTTACTGACGTTTTGTTCTCCAGTTCCTGCAATTTACATCTTTCTTCAGCATCCTCATAGGTCCATTGTATCAGGACAGTCTTAAACTTATTTCCTATACAGAGTTCGTAACTTCTACAAAAATCTATTTTATTTTATTCAAAATCCACCAACTTAAGTAAGGACTGCTGAAAGACATTTGCTTGAAAAAAATTAAAGGTAGGTGGTTTATAAAGAGCACTTAGATGGTTTATATAGAGAACTTAGTTAACTATCACACATATTTAAAGTTATTTTGCAGGTTCAAGTGCTTTAACTCCATTATGTTCTTTCTCTTGTATATCATTTCAAAGAGAGTGCTTAACATATATTTATCATATAGTCTAGATCAAAATAATGAATATTGATATGAAAAGTAGCAAATGATAATGTATACAATCTATGATATGGAGCAAAATAAAAGGATAAAACCCAGATGAAAAGTCTAAAATAATTTGTTCAAAAAAGCAGTCTTGAAAAGCCAGTATGAGCAGTAACATGACCAACAGCTTATATCTTCTTTTCAGATTCTGGGTTACTTTTGGATTTATGTTTTCTAAAGGAGACTTTCCTCTTTAAGCATTAGAACTACTTTTACTTTCATTCAGAATAAAAATGTAAAGCATAGCATGTCCTACAGGGATTGTCACTTTAAAAATGAACTAACACAGAAGTTAGCCAATTTGAGGAACATCACATTTCAGTTTTTCCCTTTTTTGATGAGTAAGTATTTTCTAATAATCGGGGTATAATTAATTACATTTTAAATGTTTTTATATAAGCTTACAAAATTGATCTGAAAATGATATGAAATGACAAAACTATTTACAAAGAATGCTTTTTTAATTTAAGGATAAAATGCAAAATATAACATAAAAAATTAATAATCACAAAACAAGTCAGTTCTGGCTCTACTTCCTACTATTATCTTCACATAGTTCTATATAAGATCCATCTGACTTAGAACTATTTCAAGAGTATCAGACGAGAGTGCAAATCTATAAAACAGTAACTGTCGCTATGAAGAGTAAACCATCTGGGAAGAAACACTAACACGTAGACATTAATACCCCTGCTCAGCAAAACACTAGGCTTAAACAGAAGAAAGACTGCTGCTGGCTCAGGGGTCTTCTGAGATAGCTGAACAGGCATGGATTGAACTATGCATCAAAATGGTCTGTTAAAGACTAAGTCATGTGCCAAAATATTACATTTACAGACATAAAACTGAGAGTTTCTCAAATACTTTTGCTCGCAACTTGAAGAAGTACTTGACCTTTCAAACATTATTAAACATCAGTTGTTCTACAGTGTCCACATGATCAACCTGACGTTAACTTTAAAGTGGGCCCTGTTTAGAGTGTGGGATTTGACCTTTTGACTTGCAGAGGCCCTTTCCAACATAAATTATTTACAAATCTCTACAAGCTCCTCCATCATGGTAAATGCCAAGTAATTCAGGCAGCCAAACCCTACATGAAGGAGAAATTGCCAGATCATGCAAGACAACCTGCTTTACTTTCCCTAAGAGCAAGCTACTGTGGATCACCTGTCATTCACCATGACTGCAGAGTGTAACTTCTATAAATTCATACATAATAAATTCCCAATATAGCTGTGTACCTGTGAAACAGGAAAAAAAAATCATTTTGATCTCGCTTAAAAAGAAAAAGGCAAAACTTAATTTAAGGTATTAACAATATTACAAATAGAAATAATAAGCAGCCTAAACACACATTATCTTCTGTCACCTACCTAATGTTCTTTGAATAATTTCCCGGTGTTTAACTATGGACCAAGTGTACCTAATTTACTGAAAAAGCAAAATGGAAGCACTTATATGGAAGAACTTGTATCTTTTGTCTTACAGTCAAGGCAGCACATTCAGTTACTGTATGTTAAACTCCATTTGCTTCTGAAACTGAAGGAACACTGGAAAAGTTCCATTCACAGTATTAGAGATGAAATACTTTGAATACAATTGGGCTCTGTCTCAAACAGCACTGTGTAGTCCAAAATGCTGTTCCTCTACTTGACTTACACATTCTAAAAAGCTCGTAGACCAGCAATAGCTAAAGTTAAAAGTATCCGTGAAGGAGCAGCAGCTACAATTAACTCAGTGAGAAGTTTACACTAGCTTAGCAAGACAACGGTCAAATTCTGGGGTCACTGAGAAAGGATTTTGAAACCCATACATAGAAGCATAAGACTGAGCAGTTCAGTTGTGCTTCTGCGAAAGGAAAAGTATCTGCACCCTTCTGCTTCCTCTTGGCAATCAGAAGTGCAAAAGGCACAGCATATTGGGATCCAAATATTCTTGAAAAATCTCCATCTTGGTATTTAAGCCTTCCCTTACCACAGAAGAAGAAAGTATGTTCAGGACTTATGACAGAATGTACTTGAGGCAGTGTCTTATGATCTCCCATGGGGGTGCACTCTTCTCCCAAGCATTCAAGTTCTCTTGCTCCTAAGCTGTATATGACACTTAACCAAACGTTTCAGCCTCTTCCTTACATAAGATGCAATTTAACCATAACAGCCTTGCAAATCACTTATGTTTGACAGCACAGCTAATACTGCTCTCTTTCTGTATACAAATTGGTCTGCTAATTTGCACCCAAAGTTGCCTGTGACAGAGTCTGTAGACTTCAAGATCTTTCTTTTCTCTGAGAAAGCAAAATACCCGTTTCTTTTCCTTCTGTGATGACTGATACGCCCCTCACTCCCATATTGGCTGTAGGTTTCTGTAGTCCCATAAAAAAGTTAATGCATGTCACATGTATATCTCCTGAACTTTGCTGCTGCCTAATGGTGCTGAAGACTGACTCAGAGTGCTTCACTGTACTCAGCTCCAAAACAAAATATCACAGATGATCTGCACCACATCATTTCTCTGTATTCTCTATAGGTCAACAGTTGCTAAACGGTGTGATGTTTATCTTTGTGATACATGAACAACTATGCTCTCTTAGCTCACATCATAATTTTTGAGGTAGTGCATTGGGAACCAAGAACACATTGGAAAGATTGTTAACAGATGAAGCAAGCTTTATTCCCGAATGCTGAAAGCCTGACTAGAGTTTCTGTTTTAAGATCAAGAAAGATCTTTTCTTCTGGGTCAAACTATACCAGGCATGTTGAGGGTGCATGAATACATCTCTTACAAAGCTTGATTGTAAGTACCAAAGGAATCAAAACTTATTACTGAGAAGTAATATCAAAATATCACCTTTTCATGACTTCTGGAAGGCAAACAGTGAAAATACAAGAAGAATCAGCTGCCAGGGAGCAACAATGGCAGACTGCTCCATAAGGGAAGGGGAGGTGGGAGTCAAGCATGGCAACAAGGCAGGCAGGGGCTGTGCCCTCACCACCAAGTGGTGGAGTCCCATAGTACCCTCAGAAAGATGAGCAGAGTAGGGCCAGTGACAGTAGCTAGGTTCAGCCAAAAGTCCAGATTGCCAGATGAGTCCATGGTGATGAGGAAGGTCTTAGGTCAAGCCAGAAAGTCAAGTCAGCAAGGCAGGGTCAGGTCAGGTCCAAGGACAGTAGCCAGGGTCAGCCACAGTTCAATTATCACTGGGAAAGCCCACAGTCGTGAGAAAGGTCCAAGATTAAGCCAGGATGTCAAGTCCACAGGTGAGGGTCTGGGTCTGGATCAGCAAGGCACATTGCCAGGCACAAGTGTAGCTGCAACATGACTCAAGCAAGGACCAAGGGCAAGGGCCTGAGCTAAAATGCAGCTTCCAAATGACCAGGGGCCCAGGTTCCCTGCTTCCCGCAGCTCCTTCTCACACAGCTCTTTCCACAGTAGTCTGAACAAAGGCTACACAGCTGTGCCACATCAACGCTGACCTTGAGCATTGGCAGCTAAACCCTGGACTGGGGCTGGGGGACTGTTGTTGCACTYGGGACCCTGACATCAGCTTTCAAAGGAATTATTTATAAGAACCAAGGACAGAACCTGCTAAATTATCAGACTAAGCAGAGATTTGAAGTCCTCAAGAGTAAAATGTATGCTGAATGCTACTGGCACGAAAACAGAATCATAACAAAAATCTGGTGTTTAATAAGCTTTACATCATGGATCAAAATTATAAAGTGCAAGTCTGTCAATTTAAAATCCCTCTGTATGTACAAATATCTATTTCTGAATAGAGATGAAGCTGTGGATCTTCATTTAAAATAATTTAAATTACAATGTTATTATTAAATAAGATCTTCCCCCGTCCCAAAATATTTTGAACATGAAGCAATTAGTATATTCACTGCTATAAAAAATTATTAAAAAAAAAACTTTCCTCCATTAATTTTTATCAAATCAAATGACTGAAAAGTGAGCAAATACAGTTTTGTTTTGTTTTTTTACTTCCTTACACTTAGGTAGTCCACCAACATAACTTGATAAACAGAAATGTTAACTAATATATGATCCCCTCTTTTTGTTACGAAGAATTGATTCATTTATCACTGTCTAACAATAATGGGTTGTGGTTTCATGACTGCTTAAAGCAATCAAAATTATCACCATCACAGTCCCACTATGGAAAAAAAATGGTAGAAAATGATTCATTTCCATTTGCTTGCTTAGTGTTGCGGGTTCATTTATTTTTTTATAAGTAGCTCTCTTGTGTTATCAGACGAGTATCTACTCTAGTGCAAAAGAAAGGTAGGAACGTGCAAGCAGGGAGAAAGGAAAGATTATGCTGAATTGCTCAGTCTCAATTCATAGTTTTGAATTTTGGAACTGAATAGCTAGCCATAGTAATACATGTTACCAATACAATTAATATTGCAGTGGAGCATTTTAAACCACTTTTATTGAAGCACTTTCCTGCTTATCAATTCTGCCACCTCCATACACCCCTGCCCCATGTCCAGTGGCACATCTAGACATGTATTGTCTAGTACTAATATTTTGTGCAACTATGACAAATTTTTAGAGGTTCAATCAATCGCTTCTGACATCTGAAATTACTGATATTTAATGACACAGAAGCCTTTAAATAAATTATTTTTTAAAGCAATTGTTCTAGAGGTTCCACATAATGCCTAATGGCATACACACAATTTCCAGATCCAAACAATTTTAAGATATGGAAAAAGCCTGAAGGATAATGAAGAAAGTATGATTGACTAACATTTCCAAAGAAATTACACCATAGGCTGCACAAAAGAAAGCCAAATCTACCAAGCAACCTGATTTAACCTAGCACTGTCATTCATCTTCATCCTGTTCCATCTATTTAATCTCTATATTCTACACACTCCTGAATTTGAAAGCATCCTTGCCTTGCCTCAGAAGACTCAAAGTAGAATTTACTGCAAAGTTTCGTTTTGCCACTTTAAAAATTACCTTATTTGTAACACTGAAAAGCTAGTTCGACTTCTGCTGAAAATACCTGAGCTGGGAATGAAAGATACAACAAGGAAAAACAGCACAGGCGAATTAAATGGAACAAAGGAAATGATAGGATAGGAAAACAGTACAGGTAAGAAACTAAACGAGAAGGAAAGGAAGGAAAACTTTTGTCTTTGATTGTTTAGCAAGTAGGGGGAAATACTAAGTCTTAGGGAAAACAAATTTTCATAATTGTCTTGCTCAGCTTAGCTGTGTGATTCATGCCATCAGCCCTTGAAACATACAAAAATGAAAAGTGCTGATTATAGCAGAGGTTCTTGCTTTGCTGTACATGTTTCAGGTCCCTAATATAATTTCTAGTTTTAGTTTCTCTGGGGAAAGCTGCCTATCAGGAAGATGGAGGTGTATGTCTCAGGCATGAATGACTGAATATGTCAGTGCTGCACAACCATACAGCCAGCAGAATGGAGAAAGCAAGTAGGGTTTAAGTTTGGAGCAATGAAAAGAGTTTGAGGTAGAAACACAGGAATGCATTGTTACTAGTGAAGTGAGAGAGACAAAAAGAGAAATACAACAAAAATGGCCTTCGAGCCTGAAAAGGGATAATGTATTTTAAAGCTTTTATGGACATCTACCATTTGAATGATGGATAGAGAGAAACAGAAGAGTCCTAAAGTCCTTTAGTTAGCACAGATCATCTTTAAAAGTAAGCTTATGATTACTGTTTTTCCAGCTAATCCTTGTTGCTGAAATCATTTTTAGGTGTAGTGATCCAACTACATGCCTGGCTTTTGTCACTTTATTCCCATATATTAATTATTTTTAAACAAAAAGAATGTGTCTATGATTTAAAAAGTCAAATGCTGATGTTCCCTATTATTAAGCTTAAAACCTTTGGGAATGTTTTTCCCGAATGCAGTTTAATGCCTAACTAAAAATAAGGTTTATTTTCAGATATGTTGTGCACTTGGTAATAAAGGGAGGGTCATCCTCTGACACAGTGTTATCCTGCCAAGCAGAAAAAGTATGATGAGACTACTATTGCACAATATTTCTCAAAATAAATGTTGAAATTAGTTTTGTATCTATTCATAGTGGCAAATTTTGTCTTGCTGCCCATCCTTCTCAAGTAAAGAGTTATTTTTAAAAAGGTGATTTATTCTTTTCCCAAATATTTTTCTAACTACTCTTCAATTTTCTATTAATCATCTAAATATGATTAAGTGACGTGTACCAGAAGAGAAACAACTGAACATGTTACTTGACAAATGGATTAGTCAATATTTGTGTCCTAAACACAGACATTTGACGGGATTGCAGCTGTAATTAAACTACCTACCAAACACCGTACTGGACATTGGAATCTTGTAACAAAAGCAGAATGCTTTAGACCAGGCTGGTAGAGACAAGTATGCACTAAGCTCCCGTTCAAGTGGAACAGGAAAAACAGAACAGACAGAAGCGTAAATATCATTAAAAACAGCACAGAAGCTTTCTGCCAAGCTCAACTATGATCTCCAGAGTAAAGGATTAGCTTTACCTTAGAAAAAAACTTTTTCAGAGGGATGAGCTAAGAGATTTTACTGCATCCTTCAGGATTTACTGCCTTTAACTCTTCATAAGGATACATAAAGAGCAAGGATAAATGAGAATTTACATAAACAATCTGTTCGTATTTCCATGTACTCTTTTTGCCTTCAATATCCATTGCAAACATACCCATGTAGCTATATTAACAACTCTGTTTTAGTAAATCCAAACAGAAGTTTAACATTAACAAACCTTGGCCTTAAGAACATGATAGTCCTTTCAGTGAGACACACCACCTACATGTGAATGGAATTATGTGCTGTTCTACAGAACAATGTATGCCATACAACTGCAAACATTTTTTAATTTGTATCCTTAGACGATATAAGCTGATTCTACCATCCTGGTATATCCTCAGATACTCAGACCCAAGAAATTTGAAAGGGGTCACAGCTGGGAACCAAATGAATGTTGCATGTTAGCAAAAAAAGCAGTGGTCAGAAATAGAAGATAAAGTAAGTCCCATTTGCATAGGGCTCAAGTAGCCGCTAAGAAATCTACCTGCAAATTCATTTGCCTGTTCCTTGACTTATTTCATCTCCATTCCCAAGCAACTACTGCTGTAAGCAGAATTAAAGATGCCTGTTGTCCATCACACCAAAGAATAGGAGAGAGACAGGAATTCTTCTTTTCCTGTGGACTTGAGCTATTTCTTCAGGGAAACAGGATGCAAGTCTTTAATTTCTCTTTGAAGACTCGCCTCTCTCCCCCCTTCAAGCCAGCTGAAGTGTCACTATCCAAAACTGTGAGTAATGAGCAAGTTTATCCTTCACTCTCTCTCTCTTCCTCCCTCTCCTTCTGATGACTTTCACACGCTTTCTGTGCAGCGTACCTGGAAAGAATAGCTGGCTAACATGTATGTACTGACTCTTAATTGTACTCCTTACAAGCCAACAAAGAGAAAGAAAAAAAAAATTTACATTGTAACGTGGGGAAAAAGAGATGGCAGAAGAGCAGCAAAAACATGAAAACTGTTTACAGCAAGAAGGCTAAAGGAGAATGGGAAAAGAAAGATGAAATGGTAGGCAGAGAATAAATCAGGGGTATAGATACTGGAAAGGGTAAATGAGCGAATAAAGAATTCCACAATGTCGAAAAAATAAAAGTAAAGGTTTGCTGATAGCTAGCACAACAATATAGGAGTCCTGGTTACATTCCCAACTCTCTATTACTCTGCTGTAGTATCTCGGAAGTTATATGATATCCATGTGCCTCTATTTACCCATTAATAAAATGTGATTAATAATACTGACTTAAATACCATGTGTGCGAAAGCAATTTTCCGTTCTCATATGGAAGTGTTGTAATTCAGTTTTAGACACGATGAGTGGAATCAAAAAAGCTCACTCTGTACATATGTCTTTAGTAGGAATCCAAGAGGAAAATATGGTCCTCTCAGTTTCTTTTTCCCTGTTATTTCATACATATTTACATGCCCACTGTCTGTACACACACAGTTTCTCTCTCCAAGTCTGAGGCAATGATTTTTCAGATGATTTGTCTCTGTTGTCTTTCTCAGACTGATCCTGTGACATAAAATGATAACATTCCAATTTGCCACATAAAGGCCAAATGTCACAAGAAGTGGTAGCTAATCTGTCTAAGCACTGGCTAAAAGCCTTGTCTTCTTTGACATTTTTGAAACTGTGAATTTACAGTAACCTTCACTGCAATTGTGCAAAAGACACTGCTTCAACTTATGGTACCTCCTACCATACTTTTACTGCACTTAGAGTACAAGTATAACATACTGCATGGTATATCACACCATACTTACAGTACCTCATACCATATTTTACATCTGCACAAGAGGGAAAAAGCTGTTGGGCCTTTCCATGTTTGAACCATTGTCTTCAATCTGTTCAAAGTAATCTTAACAAAACTTGATATAAGAAGCCAAATAAAATCTCAGGGACTGTGGTTCAGGATAAGCAGTATCCGTATTACACCAGCCATGTTTTTGAATTTAAACCACTATCAAGAAAAAATAATATTCTTTTGGGAATATATGAAGTATACAACTACATCTTATTAGTAGTAGGTGACATCCTACTTATTAATTCTCATACTACTTCCTGTGACACAAAGTTTAGCAGGTCCTTCTGTATATTTTATCCAAACCAGTGATAAGAAATCTTCTGGTGCCTGGAAGATTTTCTACACTCCCAAATGATTAGGCCTTACAACTAGCTGCAGCAGGGAACAGCAGTTGCTATTGTTTTGACCTATTTACAAGGAGAATGGATACCACCACATTTTCTGAGGCCATTTGATTACTTAAGACTAACCTTGAGAGCTCTCAGAGAAGAGACCACTGATTTTTCCCTTATCTATGGATGCTATGAGTTCATACTTCAAAGTTAACTTCAGAGACCAAAGGGAAGGAAGACTAACAGAGAGTGTTAGAATTTAATGAGACATGAGATTAGTATCACGGTGCCTAGGTAAGAGACAGTTACACAATGTTGTTATTATTGTAATGAACAAGATAGCATTTGATGAGAATTGTGTTAGATATTCTTGGTTAAAAAAAAAAAAAGGGAATAATAGACAGTAACAAAATAATATGAATTCCACATAGTTACCAATGTCAGTACATGGTATCTTTTCTACTGATTTTCAGTTACACTAGTTTTATTATTACTCTCCTTGGTTTTGTTCAGAGTTTGTATAGCATCCAAGAGAGGAAAACAAAATCAGAATCTTTTCACAGAACACTGTTGTAATTAAACAGAGGCCAGGCTCACTTCTGCTCACAGTACGTTTGCAGATACTAGATAACTCTGGAGATATGTTACCAAAGCAGGATGTAGAAAAAGTTTATATGAATGTTTGATTAGGAGATAAAAGCACTATTAGTCATTCATTCTTTCATTCAAGAGAAATTAATTTTACCATGTAGCTTTCCTGGCACATGACTTGAGCTGAATGAGAACAGAAAATACTTCATTCTGTAATTTAAACAAGTTTTTTTCAAAGCAGACATAGACATACCCAGTTGCTGAAAGAGAAGAGCCACACTGGTGCCTGTAACAGGAAGACTATCATGTAGAGGAGTCTGTATCAGCTGTCGGTCTCCAGCCCCCAAAGAAAACAGTTTCTGTAGAATAAAATTTTAAAATAAATGTGTATAAATTTAATCTATATGGAGTAAACATACTGCTGTCATACAGATAAGTGATTCATCCTGTATAAGCATTTCTTTTACATACAGAAGTTTAAAAATTGGTAAGAATTACTGAATTTTGGCTGAGATCTGAAATATAATTTGAGGACAATGACATGGCTCCTTGAATGTATAGCTCGATAGAGCCTTCCCTGCATTTCCACTGAAATCCTTAAATAATTATGAATTATTTCTTTGAAGGCACTGAATACTACATTTTTCATAATATATTAACAAACTGTTATAGAAAAAGCATAGTTTAAAAAAATATTCAAATGAGAAAAAAATATTTTGTAACTGAAGTTCTTCAACATGCACTGTTTGCATGTATGTTTTAAGTATGAGCATACTCATGCCCCATCACAAGACCAAAAATTTTTCCCTTGAGACACTTGCGTGTTAGAAAGTACAATTCTACCACTCCTATGTTCCTGCTTGGCATAATAAACTGGAACTACCCTTTTGGTTACCTTTGTAGCACAAGAACATACCTCCCTTGAGGGAGACAGGAAATGGGATCAAGAGGAATGTACTTCTGTATTGCACATCCCGAAAAGCTGTAACTGGAAAATAATCTTGATTTCATCTTAGAGTAAATCCACGTGACATTTAAGCAATGGGTGATTTCAAGCAGTTGCCTCCAAGCACCAATTTTCAGGGGGTGAGSGGTGTCTCTGTACAAATAATAAGCGTGGTACAACCGTACTCTGTACAGCAGCAAAGATTGTTGAAAGTATGAAGGTAGCAAGCTCCAGTAGCTGCACAGCTCACATCTGAAACCAGAACACGTACACAGTACAACCAAAGAAGTCCCTGAACTATGGCAGAACCTGCTTAGACCTGCACAAAATTCTCTACCCCAGCAGTTCAGTAGCAGATCTGGATGAAAGGTAAAACTACTTTCACAGTTGGGTATTTCAGCAATGGAGACATGAACAATCTGGGAGGCACCTCAAAGACTTCTAGACATAAATACTAGAAGAGTGTTCCCATTCTAAGATATGTAATTCAGATTCAGCCCTGGAAGCATGAAGCTGAAGAAAGAAAATAGCAAAACTTTTTTTCCAGTTAAAATGGAAGTTTGATACCAACAAATTCAAGGTCCTTCTGAGAGAACACTTTATTCTAAAAAAGAATGCAGAAATGGGACCAGCCAGAGGCACATGAGTTTTCCTCACTCTTCTAGCAGAGGAAATGACAACTGGGGAAAGCCATATTCATGGACAGGAGAAAAAAAGAGGATGGAATAACAGCCAAAAGTTCAAGTTGAGGACGATCAGAACCTGCAATGTGAGATGAAAATACCATTCTGGAAGAGTGTTTCTGACAGGGAGATATGATCTAACTATTCCCTTCAAAACTTAAAGACTTGGCATGCAAAAACACAGAGGCATGTTTGCCTGGAGGGCCATTAGGTAGATCTGGACTAAGCTAAGAGAACTTCTGGCCATTTTTAGCTCTAAGAGAAATTCCAAAGCAGCCAGGACCATGGGAAAAACAGCAAAGAATTAGGGACTTGAAGAATTTTAAGGTTGGTAATATATATGTTGGGAGGGAAGTGTAAGAAAACGTGTATGAAATCTGTTTCAAAAGTTATGACTTGTCCTTTTGTAGACTTAGTTTCCAGGTATGTTTCATGATAAAAACTACAATTTCCCCGTAGTGTCAAGTGAAAGCCAAGCAAGTAAGATCCACCTAACTTGTTGGAAACATACAAATGCTTAGGAGCAAAGTATTTGAAGTAATCAAGCAAACCAACCTGACTTTTCATTCATAAAAAGCATAGGTAAAAAAAGCAGAAATAAGTGCATTTACAGGCAAACTTTTTCTTATTTTTGAATGTATGGGCTACCTGATCACCTCCGAGAAACCTGACTAAATAAAACCACGTCCAAGTTATTATTTCAGCATTTCTTTCTGATTTCATAAAAATAGAAAATTAAAACAGCTACCAAAGAAAAAAAAAACAGTAGAATCCTGAACTGTATCAAGGAAATACATTGCTAAAAGAACTAAAATGAAGGACATTAAAAAAAATTTTTTTTTTTTAAATCTGCAGCAAGCAGAAATATTTGTGAACATACATTATTATTAAAAACCAAACTTGTACAAACTGCTTGATTTGTTACTGTGCCTTGTAAAAAGCCAATTCAGTGACAAAATTAACCCTTTGACCTTATCCTGGAATGGAATTTTTGCTGTCTTTAGAAGACGGGCCACAGGGAAAGCACTCAGCCGAACTATGAACTTTTTTTCAACAAAAATATTTAAAGAATTTATTTTTTGTTTTCTTCATAAATTAAATTAACTGGAAAAATACTCTTTTTCCATTTACCTGAGAACCTCCAGAAGCAGGGACAAGGCATGAACAGAGATTTGCAATGAGAGCCTCCAGTGACACATTCAGGCTGTCCACATACACAGTATAGATCAGGCCAAGGCAAGCCTAAAAATGTAGATGAAATACATTAAATCACTATACAAGGAAAGCAGATATCAAATTACTTGAAGTTATATGTATATGAGTTTTATTAATGTAGTGAGGCAGGTTCCAATTGAAGACAAAGTCATTTGCCATAGAAGTAATCATTCATTAAAAAAAAAAAAAAAATAACTTGGCTACTTAGAGAACCTATCTGTGCTGGATTTTGCATTTGCAGGTATATTCTTTTTTTAAAGAAATTCAATGCTTAATATTTGCACTTTGTTCAACAAACGAAAAAGTCCCTTATTACAAATTAAGTTTAAAATTATAAAATCATAATTTCACTTCAACTTTGAATTCTATGGACCTAAACATGACTGATTTCCAGCATCACTGATGAATCAATGAGCTTTTACCTCATTTTATGCTAGCATCAACAATCAACAATTCCATGTATTATTTAATTTACATTATTTATTATTTCAATAAAAATATTTTTAAAATAAACAATACTAACGTTTCAACATTTCCATTTTTGTTTTGTATGGTTTCAGTTTTGATCGAGACGTCACGGATCTAGCTTCATCATTTTGGCAAATAGTTTCATGTAAGATGATTTAACACTACACTCCAAAAAGAAGAATGAATCACTTTGCTCCACAACATCCTTTTTGTGTCGGGTTTTTTTTAACTGCTATAATTTTGATAATTCAGTAAATATTTTAGGAATTCTCTTACAAATAATTCCAACAGTAATTTTTCATATAACACATAGTTAAACTGTGAAACTCCTTGCCACAGGATGTCATAAAATCTGAGAATTAAGAAACTTCACAAATTGTACAAAAAACCACAAACGACACTTCAGGTTCCAGAAGTGATTAAACCATAATTCAGCAGGGATTAGGAAAGTATTCTTTGGAATTATTTCTACAGCCTGCCCTATTCTTACACACTTCCCTCTGCATTCGCTATGGGCCGCTATTAGAGACAAAATGCTGGGCTACACAGATTTTCAGTACCATTCAGTACAGACATTCTTTAAAGTCTAATGACAACTTACTGTTGAATGACTTCTTCCCTTCATCTGTAAACTGAACTACATTTGTTTCTGCTAATAGTATGTACTACCCTAACACAAAATTAAGCTTTTAATTCATCTCAGATCAGCCATATTTAATCAGCTAAAGTAATCCAAGATCATAAATCTCTGTCATGCATCTTAATTTGCTCTA
Organism: Apteryx rowi; assembly: GCF_003343035.1. Classification (NCBI taxonomy): domain Eukaryota; kingdom Metazoa; phylum Chordata; class Aves; order Apterygiformes; family Apterygidae; genus Apteryx; species Apteryx rowi. The sequence goes on along the minus strand of NW_020447275.1, from coordinate 328,483 downwards.
GAAGAGGCTCTGACATGTTCACCTTAGATAAGGGAGAAAACTAGAATTACTATATTTACCATTATAATCAAATACTGTTAATATATTATTTTTAACCAAGCAAATCTGGTTTCTTCACAATGATTCCCTTCTTCATCAGTAAGTTGAGGCCTGCCTGCCTGCCCGCCCCCCGCCCCCCCCCCCAAGCTTTATTTCATGATCTATGTAGATTTAAAACTACTTAGAGGGTAAAAGAGCACTGCCTTAAGCTACAGGGGGCATTTACTGTCATAGACACTGATTTTTATCTAGTTCAATCTAAGTCTACTTTTCCTGATAAACTCCCAAACCAATGCTGAGATGTTTTAAATCAAAACTACTGTCACCACTACTCATTAAAACAGATTTGTCTACTGACATACATTAGAAATGTCAATTTTATGTTCTTTACCCTGAAAATTTCTGGATAATCCAGTCTGGACACCAACACCAGACTTTTAGGAGCAAATACTTCAGCAGGTGGAATTAAACCAGATTCTTCTTCACCTTCAATTTCTTTTGCTCCCTTGAAAACAGACACATTTCAATTAATAAACATAAAGAAACCTCAACCTAAAATGTTAGCATTCTTTAAAAAAGTTAACATTTCTCAGAACTTTAAAAAGACTATAAATTAGAAAGAAAATGCATGCATTATTTGAAACTAGTAATTAAGTCAACTAAGAGGAACACATTCTACCACTTGGACTCCCTAAAAGCTTCTAAGTGTAATTCACCTTGTTAAAACTCATTTGTAAAGTCAAACACCAACATATCTAAAATCAAATTATCTAAGAGAGGTTAACAGGACAGTAATTCACATTAAATGCTCCCTGTGTAATGCTTTAGAGGTAAAATGGATTATAGGAAGGCATCCTTTCACAGCACGGTGTCAGCCGTGTTACAGTCAATCATAGTGCAAATAAGAAATTATATTTTTTTCTTTTGGGTGTCCTATTCATATTCAAATAATTCAATTTCTGACAGAATTTCCACTAATGTCGACGATAAAATTTACAGAGTCATCTCCAGCCTGACTCAGTGAATCTGAAAACTGAAGGAATTTCTTCACAAGAATTCTAGTTCTGATTTCTCAAACAAAACAAAACAAAACAAACAAACAAACAAACAAAAACCCTCAAATTTATGAACCAACATGTTTCAGGATTAAAAAAAGAAAGTATAGCATAGATAACCTTGGAAGACCAGTTGTTCATAATATTGTGCAAGTTGCTTTTACCTCCTTGCCAGCACTTACAAGTACTATGCAATCACAAATATTTGACTACTATTCCTGGCCAAATCTAAGGATGTCACTAATTACTTTCATTTCTAAAATTCCACATATTCTTTGACAAATTCATTAACTGAGTAAGTTTTTAAATGACAGAAAGTATGCTCTTTCCATTTTTTGTATGTAAATCTTACCACCCCCACATCACTCACCGCATTTCTAAATATTTTCTTTGTTCCTCTGACCCAGCATTCATTTAAGCAAAACTCACTATATTATCTTAATTAGGAATAGGAGAAAAACTACTTCCTTTCCATTTGACAACATGAAATATCCACCTTCTACTTCTGTCATGTTCCTTGTCTTCATTTAAGTTAAAAATAAATAAATAAATAAATAAATAGCCCAGAATCACTTTCCTGCTAAAAGGAAAGAACCTGATACAAATTGTCTTAGATGCCAGGAATGCTATGAATTTGTGAGCTTTATTTTACAAACTCAGTTGAGCATGGTTTCTTTAAGCAAAGGCATGTATCCAAATAAAGGTAGTAAAAACAGTATTATAAGTAATTAAATTAATAACTTCACAAATTCTTTAATTATGAAAAACTTTTAGCTTCAATTAGCTTGCTGCGGGAATCTGGTTTTAATCCAACTTCAGAGGACTGCATCCAGTTTTGTTTTTTTTTCCTTCCCCCACAAATACCTGGGTCCATATCTACACTATTTATTTCCAAAAGATACTTTCTACCACATAGATTACTCAAAATAGTGTGAAACATCAGGAAAAACTACGGAGCATTTAATAATCCGCACCTGGAATGCAGAACTAGTCCTGCGGAACTACACTGAATCTTAATCAAAACATAGAACTTTTGCTGCTAGTTCTCTTTGGTATTGATTATTTCTCTTTCTGAAGAGAAGAAATACAGGCTCTGATGTGCAGCAATGAAATGATGTGCAGTTTATTTTGTATATATAATTTCAGATAATTAAGACAGCATTTTGAGAACTAGCCGCACTTCAAATAACCTTCACAGTATTTATTTGAACTTAATATTCCAAAATGGAATCTGTTAAACAAGATGTCAATCTGTTAAATGAGGCTATACCATAAATCACTGATAAGAATCAGTGCACAAAAGATGCTGCAGTGAGGTACAGAATTGTTCTCTCTCCCATTCTTAAGCAAATTGTATAAATCCTTTCATTATTTGCTCTTTTTTGATCAGACAAAGATACCTTATTCTCAGTATGACAAAACAGGATGAAAAGTTAGCAATGTCAGACAGAAAGCTTCCATAAAAGCCACATAAGAAAGATTCAATACAAAAGGGAAATCCACACACTTACTGATTATTGGGGATAGAAAAACCCATTGATTTTTCACAGTGCAATATGGACTGAATAATGTGTAGCCATAAAAGGACAGAACTAAGCCCAGAGTAACCCTCTCCCAGTAGCTGTAGTGCCAAAGTCAATGAGAAGTGTGTTGGCAAGCTCATACAGCTCCCCTCTTCAATGTATTCATTCACAGTAGGCTTGAGAACACCCCCAACTTGCCTATCCACTTGCTACACCAGCAGGCACCAAGTCTAACACAGTTTCGTTCAGACACCTCTTCCTGTTAGTTGCTCCTAGGAAGCAAGAGATGAGATGACAGCATCAGAGCCCAGCCAGGCTGTTCCCTGCAGCATCACTGTTCTTCCAGTAAGAAATTAAACAGGTTCCTTCAAATACACCTGCTTGAGCTAACTTGTATGACTTTCTGCTGAAACAAAATACGTAATAACAGTCCTGTCAAGCCTCAGTCACAGCTGAAAGATCGCATCTAAAGACATCCAGCAGCTATCAGGCAGCAATTACTATCTGTGAACTATTAAACAGGATTTGCATCCAGACCAAGAACTGTACTTTATTATACAAAAGCTCTCCTCAATTCTAGCACCAAACCGAAAAGGTCACCCTGAGAAGGTCCAGTAGCCAGATTTCAGCTAGGTGCTGCAGTAATAAGTGTAGGGTAGCAAAGAGCTCCTTGCCCTGAGCGGCAGAGAGGGGCCTTTCYGTCCACCCGTAAAGCCAGACCTGGGCTTCCCAGCTCAGGCTCCGAGCACAGGTGCACTGTCGCCCCCATCGTCCTAACCATGCTCCAGCAACCAGGCAACCAACACAAAAGCAGTTATCGCACACACATACACACGGATGTAAAAAATAAAATACATATGTGTGTGCATGTGTGTGCACACGTACCTCAGTGCTCTCCTTTCATTACTATACAGACATAAAAGAACAACTGATTTCCTATGTGCATCAGAGGAGAGCACTGCAGAACACCAGCATTACAGTGTTTATAGAACACTACAAAATATTTTGGTGCTTTTTTGGATCATAAGTTGTATGAAATATCTTAAATATACTTGTGACCTAACCTGATGTTTTTTGGGTAAACTCCTGGAATGTATAATAATCAAATAACAGAACTAACAGCATGATTATTTAATCTATCAGCTTGGTCAGTAAAAGTAGCTGAATTAATAAAATTGGCTTGTGCAAGCATTTGAAAAAATAATACAAATTAGGATGAAAAAAAAAAATCAGGCTTAATTCTGACTGGTAACCAATAGTTCAGAAAAATTAACTGTGAATGAGGAATCATCACTCCATTATTTGTTTGTCTTTTGAGAGCAATTTGTTTTTCAGGTTAGCCAAAGGGTGTATATGGCATTAAGCCATATAGACAAAGTTAGGCAAATTCAGGCTAATTATTCATGAGGCAGCAATGTGCCCTTGTGGCCAAGAAGGCCAATGGTATCCTGGGGTGCATCAGGAAGAGTGTTGCCAGCAGGTCGAGGGAGGTGATTCTCCCCCTCTCCTCAGCGCTGGTGAGGCCACAYCTGGAGTACTGTGTCCAGTTCTGGGCTCCCCAGTACAAGAGGGATGTGGCACTACTGGAGCAAGTCCAGCGAAGGGCCACAAAGATGATKAGGGGACTGGAGCATCTCTCTTATGAGGAAAGGCTGAGAGAGCTGGGCCTGTTTAGCCTGGAGAAGAGAAGGCTGAGAGGAGATCTTATCAACGTGTACAAGTATCTGAAGGGAGGGTGTCGAGAGGATGGGACCAGACTCTTTTCAGTGGTGCCGAGCGACAGGACGCGAGGCAACGGGCACAAACTGAAACACAGACAATTCCATCTGAACATGAGGAGATACTTTTTCACTGTGAGGGTGACAGAGCACTGGAACAGGTTGCCCAGAGAGGTTGTGGAGTCTCCTCCTCTGGAGATATTCAAAACGCGCCTGGATGCAATCCTGTGCAATGTGCTCTAGGTGACCCTGCTTGAGCAGGGGGGTTGGACTAGATGCTCTCCAGAGGTCCCTTCCAACCTCAGCGATTCTGTGATTCTGTGATTCAAATATTTTTTAATATGAAAGGTAACTGTCAACTGGAATTACATACCTACAGATCAGGCATGATGTCACAGATCTGCTGTCTAAAAGAAGGTTTAATTCCTTTTTAACAAATGTGGTTAAAATCAAGTACTCCTGGGCTTGAAGCACATATTATTAAATCACATATTGCTTTGCTTTAAATTGAATATAACCAGTAATGGTGTCCTTTGGCTTTAAAAAACCCTCCACACTTATGAAAAAGTGTAAAAACAAATAGAGTTTGCTGCATTTTTTTGTCAAAAACACTGTAGTGAGTTAACTGTTTGAAAGCTTGGTATTAGAAGAACAGTTTGAACATTAAATGACAATTTTAATATTAAAATATGGCATATTTTACTCAAATAAATTGGTGTAGATCAAGAGATCCAATTTCTTCAAACTGAAGTGTATTGTGTATGTTTTCTTTATATGCTACAGACAGGCTACTGACAAATATCCTGTGCAAAAATGATTTACACATTCTAATGGAACAAGTGAGTTGTTCAGCTCCCACAGTTCAGTACTTGTACCAGTTTCCCTATGGCGACATTAAAGGGGATGTATCAAACATTGCAAATCTATAAAGTACACAATACAGAGCATACAGGCTTAGTTTAACAAGATGTGATTGGTATCACTTCTAAACTATGCTGCAGTCTCCTGCTTCTTCAGCACACTATATGCACTACTCAGCAAAACTCCTAAACACATAAAAAGCTGAATAGTCACACTTCATTTTCTGCCCAATGCATTTTCTTTGCTTTAGATCACAAACATATTGATAGTTGAAAATTGTGAGTTTCAAATGGCATCTTGTAAACACCAACAGTAGTGTAATTGCTTCGTTTCTGTGCTTAGCACAAAAGAAGCGTAGGAGAGAAATTTAATTGGAGCTATTTTGTGTGCTTGCTTGCCAAAACAGATTAACACTGCATGGACCATGACAAAAGATCAGCCAAACTCATAACAAAATTGTTGGAAAGTCCTATAGATCAGGTCCTTTTGTTACCGCTCGGTTTTACTCTATAGAGCTTCTACGGCTGAAATCAATCATCTCAAACAGAAACAGACACCTGAAAATCAACCCCCCCCCCCCCAAAAAAAACCCTCAAAACCAAAACCCCGAAGTAAACAGGTCATTCACAATTAGTCTCGAGCAACAACAACAAAAATGACAACTGAATGCTAATTGAAGTAAGTTCGAGACAAACAAATGGATGGCGCTCTTTATGCAAGTTATTTAACTTGCAGAATTATTTTGCTGCATGAATAATAAAAATGTATACAGTGTCATGAGAAGACTGGCCAAGTTGATGAAAGATACTGAAGTTCACTAAAGGTGCACCAGACACATTTGGCTCAGTAGGTGCCTGGTCTGTAAATGGTAGAGGAGGGACCACTCGTGGAAATACTGTGCATGTCCTGCTCCTCTACGTTCCTTAGACATTCACTTCTAACCATCCTCAGAGACAAAACATACTAGGCAAGGTGTCCTTTTGTTCTGATCTGAAATGATCACTCTTACGTACTTCCAAACATCTAATGTAATGTATTTGAATGCATCCTATTTAATGATACAGCTTCACAGTATTATTTACAGAATATAAAATAACTTCTTCAGTATATTCARTGTTTGCTGTTAGATAGAAGTTTCATGAACAGATTAACAAACACTTGTTAATTATTAACTAAAAAATTACTAATAATGAAGGATTATTCTAAGTCAAAGAGGTTTTTTTAAGACAGAAAGAAAAGATTTTCAGTTAAATGAACACAGACCTATTTTTGACTATCTTCTTTCTCTTCCCTTCTGACATGACAGACATTAAGGACACAAAACACATTTATACAAATCTAAAACATAAATTGATTTAATTCACGGTTTCAGACTTGGTCTCATTCATAGCTAATAGAGAAAATAAATCATTACAGTATCCACATAATGAGCAAATAGCTCTTTGTAGCAATACCAATTAATACCATTTCCTGCGGATTTATGTCTTTAAGCTGAGAACATTTGTGGATTCCCTGATGTCTTAAAGGGTGGGTCTCACACGCCAAGTTTACCTTCATATGGCAGCAGTACTAAACGTCTTTCTGCTTCCCAACCACCCAGTTATAAAGCCTGAAGAAAGCATAAGATCTCTAATGTTAGTCATGTTTGGTTGACACTGGACTTGTTTAAAAAGTTGCTTGTGGAAAATTAGCAGACAAACAGACATTATCATATAAGCTTCATCTTACGAAATTAGGTTAAAACTCTTAGCAGAAAAAAGTGACTGATACTGTGCTAGTCTAGTGAATAGCAGCTAACTTAAAGGCAATAGATGTGGCAGCCAAGAAAACAGGTGTCAGAAGCAAACTTTACTTGTATTACCTTATCTTTTTTATTCAACAGAGATATTCACTGTTCTGATCTGGCCTCCAGATATTAAGCCTTCTTCTTTAACTTCCATGAACCTAACTTTGCTACCACATCCAGATTATTCTAAGATGTCAGCTCTGCTTTTAAATACTGACATATAACTTTAAAATAACAAGGAATTTAACCAAAATCTGCATTAGGAACTAAAGTCAATTTTTAAAGACCAAAATGACCTACCCATATAGTCCAAAAAATTGTTCCTACTATTGAATATAGGCAAAGCTGAGGGACTTGCACAGCTTGACCATACATCACCACCTGTTCAGTTGACATGAAGCTGGATTTCAGCACACGAGAACCACAACTCTCTCTCCTCTTGCTTTTCCTCCTCATCTTCAGAACCTGGACATGGTCTTCCTTAATATTTCAGTATGTATGCCCAAATCTGCCATTTATCAAATCTCCTGTATTACAAGGCTCCCAGATAAAGCAACTCTGAGCAGTCATGCAGCTCTCCAAGGCTACCAGCTGTCCACCCAGTCTTCACTTACAGGCTCTGACTCCGATGGTTGGTTTACTTTACAGTTTGGGATTTCAGAATCTCCTCAGCACAAGTCCCGTAAGCCTCCTTTGCTAGAACTATTAACACTATTAAAGTCAGTGCATTTCATTCTGATTAACATTAGCCAGAGAAAAATTAAGCTCATCTTCACACAAGAGTGAAGAAAATCAATTTAAACTGAGACAATAATAGATAAACTAGAAAATACAAAGCCTCTGTAGCTTTTGCAGATTTGAAGGTGGAAGTTCAGAGGCATAATTTGAAATAAAAATCTGGGAATTGCAGATATATCAAAGGAGATCAAACATGAATTAAAAGTGCAGTTAAAATTTCACTTTAAATAGTTCATCCAGTTCAAACGAGAGAGAGAAAAAGAGAGAGAGGGAGAGATAGGAAATACATCTCACATTACAAAATTTTCATTCTAGTACTTCAAGTCAATTATCAGAAACAATCGCCCTATGCAAAATTTTGCACTGAAATTGGGCCAAGTTCAGCAAGCCCTTTGTTTATCTACTAACTGCCCAGGCAAAGGAGATTTATAGTCCACAAGTGATTTCTTATTTTAAGAAAAAGTATCTGAAGTTTGCTTTTGTAATCTCATGCAAATAGCTCATTTGGGACAGATCCCTTTCTCTCCATGTGATTTAGTCTCTGCTGGTCTTATCTGCAGCCAAATAAATGCTTAGCTGGTTTATTAGCAACCAAAGGCAAAAACATTCAGTATCAATTCATTTATTTACTTTTCAGATGTTAAAAAAAAAAGTATCCAATAAATTCTAACACATGTACAAAAGTTAAAATAAACTTAGATTAATGCCTCTAGAACACAAATCTGCCTACAATTTATTTTGCTGAACTAAAAATAAAGGTGAATAGATGTGCTTCATGGCTTATCTACACACACAAAATCACACCACTGCAGCTACACTTAAAAAGGAATATTTATACCAGGATAAGTCATTATCTTTAATTAATCCTTTCAGTAAGGGGTACCAAACTATGCCAATTCACAGTAGGAATTTTATCAACTAGAAAAGAAAAGGACCAAATACAGAAAACTGTGTGAAGATCAGACTGTAAACTTATCAATACAGCAACCTCAAGTCCCTAACAATTTTGCACATTTATTCCCCCAAAACTACTGAAAATTCAGAATACTCATAAATGATATTAAAGAGTATGCATTGCACTTGTCAGCATTACACAGAATTTCACACCACCTGCATCTATTAAATCTATACCATTTAATGCACCTCTCTGAAAACTCCAGAAGGTGCTTATATGCATTATCATCTAAACACACTTAAAGAACTTTGGGAAAAAAAAGGTATACTAGTACACACTCTTTCCACCTTTTAGTCCAGCTTATGTAGCCATAGGGCAAAGGGTATTTCATGAGTGGGCCATTAGGTTACGTATGTGCCAGAAGATCTGTGAATTCCAAAGATATGGCATATAGCTGCCACATAAATGCCCAGATTCTCCAGGGCAATAATTAATAACATTAAGTGCTTCAGAATTTTAACTTTAGGGATGGTAAAGAATTTCAGTAACATGTCTTTAATAAGAACTATGCATAGGCAAATAGCAATTTCAGAGCCTAGAGTTTACTACATCTTTCCAAGATTTCCCAAAGGCAGCAAACTTGATCCACGGGTTCCACCCTTTCCTAGCTTCATATACCTAATCTAAGGTAAGCAGACACCAGAGACCTAAGCAATGCAAACAAAACAAACAGCAATATCAAATGARCTTCAGAAAGCTAGTAGCTCATAAACTATTTTAACTCAGTCCTAAGGATGATACAGAACAGTACATGTAGAAGTACACTGAAGCAAAAATCGACACACAGATTTTTGTTTGGTCTAATTAAAAATACAGACAATTAATTCCTTTAAATTGCATATGGAGAAAATGCCTTGAAAAGTATTTCAGTTCATTGCTGAATTGGTACTATTACTGCCTGAAAGTCAGACAAGTTATTTTGTCTCTACTGACAAAGAAAAGCCTCTGCCTAAAAAAATGGTATCCTCTCCTATGAGCTGAGATTTGGGGCCACTGTGTAGAACACAGCAGTGGAGTAAAAAGGAAAAAGAGACCTTGAGCAAATGTGGCAGGTTTGATAGCTGCCACACATATCCCTGCCTTGTCTTTTCCAGCTAGAAGGCTGCTGGTCAAGACCTCTAGAGGTAAAGGACAGATAGTGACCATTAAAATTCATGCAGTTTTGAGACTTTAAAGATGTTGAATTTCTCTCCTCATTTTTTTAAACTCACAACAAACTTCTGCATCCTGTAATAGTATGAAATCAAAGGGATGGGGAAGATAAACAGGACATACTACCATACATTACTACCATATTTATTAGGATTATGGAAATACGATTTTATCTGTTCAACTGTTGTCACCTTAACCTTAAATTCTGGTCTACAAATGACCATCTAAATCTAAAATATATAAAAGGATATTAAAAATACAAGTCTGTTTTTTAACATACAGAACATTACCTGTTAATTTTCTCTTTACACAGTAACAGAAAAGAAATAAGGCATTTCTTAAATCCTTCCATGTTAACAACCCATCCATTTTTAAACACATTTCTAAAGATGATGATGGAATGTACTAAATGTTATTGAAAAACATTTTTTCCCCCCACAAAATGTGTTTTGGGGTATTGACATTAACAGGTCACTTTCCAGACAAATTTAACATTTGGAACATTCACAGAATTATTAAACATCTTCTTAAAAATAGCACACTAACATAATATCCAAAGGAGGATCAGATTTCACAGTTCAAAAAGGATACAGCTGAACTAAGTGTTCACATCCTCTGCTAAAACCAAACCTCAGTGACTTATCAAAAGACATATGCTTTAACATAGTAGGATCACCAGCTCTACAGTCCAGGCATAAAAATTAAAACTTTTTGGAGCGCATTGTCATTTTGTTGGCAGTTTTGTCTTTGACTTGTAAAATATTTGTGAATGGTTGTGAATCAGCCATTTTATGGTCTGGGATTTTTACAGATTTCTTTTTTCCTCTTTTTGCAAGGGGGAAGAGAACATGAATTACAGGAAATGGGAGACTTACGAATTATTACTTATGTCCATTTTCAGAGTGATATATTTAATCTTACCAAGTTTGCGATCACAACATTTTAATGTGTATATACTTAGGAGAACACATGAGGTTTTACCAATCTTATTACAAGACTGTTATAATAAAAGGTTTGGGTTTTTCTGCTGATCTCATTGAGTAGAATTTGTGTAATGCAAGAATAAAGCTGCACCAGTTACTGAGTTAAATCATTCTCTATTTTGTTGGTGGGGGGATTTTCAGGTGGGGATAAATTTCAAAGTGCAAAGCAATATACAGTTAAGTATATTATACCATTAAGTTCCCAAATGACATGAGTCAAAAGTTATTTTAAAAGATTCCACCTCTGGTGCTCTTCCCAAATATTTTATGGATAACTGGTACGAGGCACTGCTGAGGTTAACAGAAGTGTCTCCTGAATCAAAAGTATTAATCAAGTCTTTGTATATTGTAAGTGGTACTATCCAGAACCTGCTGCCAGAAATAAAAACCTCATTTTACTGAACAGTGTATGAAGCATACAGAACTATACATATACTTTTGTTTTTTGTTTTTTGTTTTTTGTTTTTTTATTAAACCATCCTTTGGATAGCTAATAGAGCTACATATACCTAATAACTGAGTTTTATGAATGAAATCTGCAGAGGTAAGTTACGATTCTTCTGAATATCCTTTGGCTTCTCAGCAGTTTCCAGTTCCAGTCACCAGAAAAACACTAAGCCAGGTAAACTCTATTTTTTTGGTAGAGTGGACATGGCTTTCTTCAAATCAATGAAAAATTCCAGCAAGAGAGTGGAGAGCAAGAGACAGGTGCAGGATCAAAATAAAGCAGAAAACCTTCGAGACAACGTGTTAGAAGAGGAAGTAGGGATATTTTGACTTTTTCCCTCCTCCTTCTCATTCCTGGAGATACATGCAAGTCAGTATGCATCCAGTTTTACCACAACACCTAAACGGCACTTTAGGGCAGACAGGAAGGTGGATCAGACCAATCATATGCTGGAGACACTAAAGGCCAGAAGGAAGGACAAACCGGTGCAGYACCTCAGATTTCTCTACATTCGTGTTGGTAAGAATTTGAGGTGAGAGAGAAATCTTGCATACTGAACAGGTCTAAAACATACTGAACACATCTTTAAATGACATTGACTTTTCCTTTGCTAATCCCAAATTATTAGACGACCTCTAATACTCTAGTCACGTTCCAGATTTTAGACTACTATTAGATTATAACTCAAATGTTCAAATGCTTGGTTATAATTTGATATGAAGTACATATCCTTATACAGCTTTAATAATTGTTAATGGGACAAGTGAGACTAGCATCTTAAAACAGAATAATCCAGGAGGGATTACATGGAAAGATGCATCACCTGCATTCATGGTGAGAAGTGAGTTTTATTTCAGTATTTGATGGAATACCATATTGTTCAACTTCCTCATCAGTACAGATATGGAGTATAAATCAGACTAACTGTAAGATCAATCATATTGATACACTGTTACAACTTTAGAAGAGCTGATCAAACAACCGACCACCATCTACATAGATGAAAAATTCTGAGTCAGTTCAAAACAACAGTACTGCAACAATGCAAAGCGTGATTCATAGCTGTAGTCAACAAATAAAATAGTATTTTGTTTTCTATCCAGGCACAGTTAAAAGTTAGGCCATCAGCTGATTACTAGAGCCTAGGCTTTCATCATATCTGGGAAACTAATTATGACTGGCAAGTGACAGAGATCAAATAGAATTACAGGGCTTTCAAAGAAATATCAGGGAGAAGGAGAACACTTTTTTTTTTCCTGCAGACTACTGTATATAGTTTTTACAATTACCATATTAATCTCATATCCTAGACACCCATGGGTACTACCTAGACATACCATGCAAGTACAGCCTCCTTACTTTTCAGGTGGCATTTGTTTACAAACTATCCTGCGACAGCTGAAGCAGGAGGGAAGGCAACCGGAAAGGCAAAAGCAGAGTTCTAAGGCTGAGCTTGAGCAGTTGTGTTAAAAAGGTTCTTGTACTGTGCAGGAGGCTCAAAAAAGGTTCTTTAGCTCTCTTATGGCATTCACAAGATGAGAAACGGGTTTGTTTTCACTCTGAAATTTAATTAACCACAGAAACTTCCAAGTGGTTGCTTTCAGTTTCTGTGAAAATGATTCTGCAAGCCAAATATTAAATATACTCTAGCTGAATTCTGACCAATCTCATATACCAGGAGGGTTTACCTGGTGAATGCTACTGGGAAAGAAATAACCCATCTTTTGGGGAAACCAAATACTTGACTTTTGTCTTAGTGATTTATATTATTAGGTAAAAACCTGAACTGTATTTAAGTCTGAAAATTAACATCCAGATTTCATTTTATGTCCTGGACATTATGCTTCATGGAGTGTTTCTTTAATGAGGCATGCATCTGAATGGTTAAATCAATATTACTTACATAGTTCTGTGCTTCATAAGCTTGTTTCATTACAGATTGTACGTGTGCTGAATTCTTGTGTAATGACCATGTAACAGGGCACGTTCAATTATTCTCTTTGGGTTTTAGAAAGAAACAGGAAGTTTGGCTATAAACAATGCAGTCATAGAATAAATTTCACCACAGCAAGTTCATCTGAAAAATATGCATTCTTTACAACACAGCCAGGAATGGCATTATGTGAACCAACATCCTGCTTCTCTCTCTCTCTCTCTTTTTTTTTTTTTTTATTAATCCTTAGGCAATATAAGAAAAAACCTTTTAGTTAATACTGGATATTTTGTGATGAGCATTTCTTGAAAGATGTGGATATTGAATCAAAAGCAGCTGCTAGAAACCACAGCATAAATAACAAATTTGCTAAAATTAGTATATGTTATGAAATACATGGAGTGGAGGAAGAGTCAGCCTTTGTACATTTTTATCAGCTGTGAAAGAATAACTATAGAATGTTTCACTCTACTTTTAAAATAAAGATGACAGACATTAAACTATGAAAAAAATATTTAACAGGAAGATGTCAGGTGATCTACAGTAAAATTAAAGACCAAAATATATCTAATTTTTGTTACATTTCTGCTTTTAACTCCTTTTAATAATCTACAAAAATGTCTATTTAAGCTCCAGAGTTAATGATACAGAAACAATAACTTATTCTTTGGCCTCCAATTATGCCTAAAAAGCACAATATTATTGTTGCTACTCAGCATCTTTTAATTATTCTGCAAGACAGTACTATTTCGACTCCAGTATTTATATAAACAGGCATCAATAAAGGCATTTTCTTAAGATAATAAATACCGCTGGTGTTCTTCACTGAAGGAGCAAAAGAATGTTACTTAACTATATATATAATCTTAACTAATTTTTTTAATATACTTACTGCCAAGTTTTTACTTATTTGTGATTTTTCATGCGGGAAAGAAAATATTTCAAAACATAACAATCACATATCGCAGTTGCAGATTGAATTAGCTTTTCCCTAGGTTTTAGCTATTAAAGATTCCAAGTGTTATGTCATAGCATAGATTATATGAAGTAATTTGCATCAAATGGGAAACAAACTGTCTATTTTTAAATGACAGATTGCCCAAAAATAATGAAATACATGTTTAAAAATATTGCCAAGTAGCTGACACCCAGAATATGACCTATAAAAAAAACCTGAAAGATTATTCTATCAGGATTAAAATTGTGTCATTTACACCCATACAAATCTTGCCAATAAATGCATTTACAGAAATATGCACATACATTACAGCATGCTTGTACACATTTGTTCTGTGCTATTCTGATAGAGATGGCCAGCAGAGGGAGCAGAAGTTAATAAACCTTTTTCCTAGAGCAAAGATGACAACCATTCATGCTATATCAAACATGGAAATAAATGAAAGGAACACCATCTTGGCTGTCCTGTTTAAGAAAACATGTGGTAGAGAAAAATAAATTCAAATAAATTCTATGAAATGCTCTTTTTCATTTTCATTTTGAATCTTCTAAGAAGATATTCTAAAAAAAGGCAGATAAACAAAAACACAAGTACAACAAGTTGACCTTCAAACAAAAACATCTTCATTTGTATTTGACAGAACAACACATCCTTAATAGGAACAGTAAAATATTTTCCAAAATTTTCCTCTATTACATTAGTTTATTGTTTTTAAGATACCTTTTCTGAATTTTTGTTACTCGTTATAAAGGATTTACCTGCAGATTGATCTCTGCTTCATAGAAAGTTAAGCATGAACAGTAGTGCCTCTCTGAGTCTATATCAGTCAAAACGACCACAAAGAACGTTGGCTGTTTTCTCTCCTTTGAAAGCTGCCATCCTCCAGGCTGGCAAAACTAATAAAAAAATAAAAAATAAAAAAGAGAGAGAGAGAGAGAGAGAGAGACACACACACACATTTTGTTAAAGCAGTATTATTAATTGTTTTAGGAAGTGTGAAACAGTTTTAAGCAATATAAAAGAACATTACTTGGAAAATGGCTCTCAGAAATTTTCACTTAAACCGAAGGTTGAATGTTGCAAGATTGCAACATTTGGAGAAAATGCAGAAAACCTAGTAGGTCTTGGAGCTAATCAGACTGATATAAATCTAGCTCTACAGACATCACTGGAGAGATAAGTGATTCAAGCTAAAGATGCATCACCTTGGCATTCAGTACTCAAGATCATCCTTGCAAGTATTTAACAGTTAGGCAACAACGTGCGTAAACACACAGGTTATGCAGGTTTCATTGGGATTATAGTTTAGAATTTGAACCCCAAATTATTTTGTCTTGGAATGTCTCTAATGACATTTTTAATTTCTCTGTGTATGTCCGTAGCCCTAAAACTAGGGGTAAAATTCAAAGCTCCATTAGAAACACAGAGGTGCAACTAAAAATGGCTTTGCAAGCAGAAAACTAGTGATATACACTATGACTTATACACATTTTTGCACACTGATTTTTCTAGAATAATTGGCAAGACTATTCAAGATGATCATAAAATACAGACAAGGAAAGCTGCTTTTAGATTTGACTTGATTTTAACTTACACTGTCACAACTACAGCCTAACCTTTTCTTGCAAATACCAGCTGTACGCAAGCCCCTTTCTCCTCCTCCCTCCAACACATCTTCCTGTTTTTCAAACAAAATTATAGAAGTTCAGCGTATGGGATTCATCTTTCTGCTCCCCACACTTTCTATGAAAATCAAAGGATTAAGGGGATTTGCCTATCTGTAGTCATTATAAAGAGATCTAAAAATCTAAGGACGCCTACACTGGATAAGAGGTCCAGTACCCTGTTTCCAATGGTGACTGATAGCAGATGCTTAAGAAAGTACGAGACTGGGTAAGCCCACAGTTACTTCTATTCCTCTGCTATGAAAGTTTCCACCAGTCTTCAGCTGAGGAGCCTCCTGAGCCAGAGGTGACACTTGTCCGTAGCAGTCACGGTTAGCTATTAAAGACAGTCATTGCCTTTCTCCATTAGTTTATCTAATCAAACTCAGACTTTCCATTTACAGCTACAGGCAAGATTATTCAGTACTTCCTCCTACAGAAACCTACTTATGGAGCAACAGTTTCCATCCATTTATTGATTACCTCTGTAACCTAAATTGTGACGATTTGAAATTTCATAAAGAGTCATATTACAACAGGGATGTAAGTTTTGCCATCCCTGTGAAAAGTGTGTTCAAATTTCATGACTTCAAAAGTTTTAGGGAAAAAGAAAATCACTTGCCCCTTTAAGACACTAAGGGGCTACAGCTCTCCAAATGCTCGTATGCCCTGAGCATACTACGTTACCAAGCTCCTGCAGCAACGAGCAGACTAAATACAGGCAGCACCTATAACTGTCATATAAGCCTAACTTCTGCCTGTATTTGTTCCTTCAGGCTGACAAGAGCTGTGGCAGCACAAGTCACAGAACTGACGACAGGGATTCTGACTACAGAACGGGGATGCGCAAGCGGTATGAACAAAGAAGTACAGTTCAGAAGCAAAGAGATGGTGTTTTCTTCTTTTAAGGGCTGGTATACAACACTGGCTCATTCCCTGCAACAGAAGGGTGTGCTGAAATTCAGAAATCAGTTTGCTGAAGATACTTAAGAGGACAATTATGGAATTTTGTATTTAATATTCCCTTTACTTAAAATTTGAAGTCACGTACAAACAAAATTCACAAGTACTTTACTATTAGCAAAATCAAACACTCAGAATTTCTAAAGGGCAAAGACAATATCCCCTCCACATATTATCAATAGAAAGATAAAATTTCCAGAGTTGTTAAACAATTAGGATATAAATCTTTCTAGAGAGAAAACCTGTGCAAATGAGTATGACTCCTGTATTTCTGTATTTCAAAATAAACAATAAACTGTATAACATGAAAGATCAAGTATAATATGACTTAAAGTATAAGAAAAAATTAATTTCAAATGTTAAATTATTTCATTGCTTATTCCAAAAAAAATTCTAATTTTCTCCAAACTTATCTCATGCTTTCTTTTTAATCTAAGCCTCAAAAAGTTTGTCTTCAAAAAACAATATACTTTGCTCTTCTAAAGTTTTTTTGGGGGGCAAAGGGGATGGGAAACAAGGGCAGAACAGGAATCAGAGAGAGAGGTCATAATCTTCTACTTCCAGCGATTTCTTTTTTCCTCCTGACATGCACTCATAGCTGAATGAGAATGAATAAATTGTAGACAATTGTATTTACTACAGGTTCATCTTTAGACCCCTACAATAAAACTTGAGTAGAGTGAGGTGAAAAGCAGTTTAAACTCTGCCTCTGATATACAGTTTGTTTTATGATCCTGGGAAAATCTTCTAAACGGAATTTTTCTCATGTTATGTTCTTCACATTCTAGATACTCAGCTTAGCACATCTGGAGGCTGGATTCTTAGAAGTGCTAAGATCTGCCTTCTGCAACTGAGAGTAACTGCTCTGAACATTAAAAAGTACTCAGAAAAAAAATATTAGTCATTCCAAGTTAAGCATCCAGTATTAGTCAATGATTTTGATAATACTGGCATAATCTCCCTTTGTTTTTTATCCCCAATCAGTTAAAAGTAAGAAAATACCACTATTAATCTTTCAGGACTGTTACAAAGATAAAATAATTTGGTAGATATATACAGACATTATAATGAAAGCATCATTAAAAAACCCCTTGAGAACAATATCATTAGAGTTCTGTATGTATTGCAGAGTTTAGGTTGCATATGGTTAAATGAAGCCTGGAATCCATACCTCAAATAAAATTTAAAAAAAAGAAAAAAGAAAAAAAAAGCTATTTGTTCAGTGAGCACAGGCCAAAACACACAGAATGCCAAAAGATTCTGTTAAGAAAGAAGGGAAAAAAATACCTTTACCCTTACGTGGTAAAGAATTAAAAACTGAATCATACATACAAAGTAGGTCAAATTAAGGTTGCTGGTGCAGCCTCAGCTCTGGCATTCTTCAGCTCCGAATGCTTGAGTTTACAATCTTCACATTCTTTCAAATCTGCCAAGTCTACCAGCTCTGACAGGAGATCCCTGCGCCGCTGCCGGCTGCCCTGAGCCTTGCGGCCCGTTCCCTGCCTCACACCTTCGAGTGGCAATCGCTCAGACTTTGGATGTTGGGAACTCCTGGACAAGTGACCATCCTCCATACACTGACCACCACCATACTGAAGGCACCTAAGAGCTGATGTACCGGAATAATCCCCAGGTAACGTATTCTGCACACATGATGAGTATGTGCGCTTGATGTGAGGTATATGCATTGCTGGGTTTCATGCAGTGCACACAAAATCTACTGCTTCTGAACTAGCAAGTATTGGTAGGTTTACTTTTTATATGCTTCTTGTATGTATTTTAAAATAAGACATATTTAAATGATAATTATTTTCATTTTAATAAAGTATTATTAGGTCTACTGTAAAAAAAATTACAAAAATATCTGCACTGCAAAAAAGATAACCTGGGAAATGCACAGGGAAAACCAACAGCTAAATTCAGAATGTAATCAGAAGTGTCTGTGAATCTGGGCAAGGAGTTCTCAGTAACAATCTCTCAATCTTTATGCATGTCTAAACTCTACTCATGTCAATCAGAACTCTTCTTGGTTTTAAAATGATGTGTTTAATGTATGATTTCTAGATTTAACTATTTTACTTGCAAACATTTTGTAAGTGATTGTTTAGGAAACAGCTGAAGTACAGTACTGCTGCTGGCCAACAGAGAGATTCTCCGTTTTCAAACACACTGGAAGGCATCGAAAATATAGAGGTTGAGGATACCTCCAAGAATTTAAACACTGAATTATTTTTGGTTTCCTTAAAATAAATTAATAAATATTAGTGCAATATTTGAAACAAAAACAACACTGAGAACTTTTCAAATTAGTATGAATACAAGCTACTATCCAGTATGATTACCATCAGTCTAGTTACTAATAACAAGAAAAGGTTTCTTTACCAAACCAGATGCTATACCGAAACAGACAAAATCACCACTATGAACGTAACGCAAAGGTCATGTGCCTCTTCAGTAAACAAGAAATAAACAGAAGGTTAAAAATGAACACACGCCCATATTGTTTCACTTATTTGCCAGAGTTCTTGGAACCAGAATATAGCTTCTATCAAAGACGCTAAAAACAAGAAACAATCAGATTGTCTAACTCACTATTTATAGAAATAAGCCTCTAAGGTGGCGAGTGCTTCAAACCCACGCCACATTACAGATGATTATTTTCTAAAGTCTGGTGCAAACATCCAGCTGTTGAGCTAAAAGGCTACATAAGAGAGATCAACAGAGATGCAAGGCTTTGAAATGACATTTCAAGCACTGTTCGAGACTGTAGGTGTTCACTGAAGCAAATAACCTTCTATTAATTATTCTCACAAATGCTTTCCAAGAAAATATTCAGAATAAGAGATTAGACAGGTTTAAAATGACACATAACACATTTCTTGAAAGTGTAGATGGATTTGCTACCTTTAAAAATGTTGTGTGTGGTCATCGCAAGGCTTTCCTTTAAACTCTAGAATGTTTAAGGAAAATGACATTTGTTTATTCTAATTTTAAAAGCCAAAAGTCTTTGCCTGATTCATAAATTTGCTCTTCTTTCCTACCCACAGCCACAGCTGTGCTCCTAGTCCTTGCCTTTTCTGTCTCTATTGAAGAGAATCTTGTGCATACATCAGCACGTACCCTTGACATACTGTGTACAGCTTTCGTGTCCACGCTTTGAAAAATTGAAGATGATGTTTAAAAAAAAAAAAGCAACTTTGATTCAAGTATTGGAGGAATCAGGATGTAGGAAGAAGGCCTGCTTATTATTATTATATTGAACAGTATTTATATAGCATAGAAGTTTCATGTTTTATTACAGAAAATTTTTAATAACTTGCATCCTGATCATGGCAGAACTATATTATTAACCCTCCATATCCGTTGATCAGAAATTACTAATTTACTGAACTGTATGTTATAACCTCTGAACTGTATGTTTGTAATATACCTCTGGGCTTGCAACACGAGCATAACCAAGACCATTACAGGAATTGGAGGCAATATCCTAGTGGGGTCTGTGTCGCTACGGCCTGAAAGACTGCTCTGTCTGCACTTTGCATTTTTTTCTGTACCAGTGATCCAGTCAGTCCTCCATCAGAGGTCCACTGGGTTAGGCACTACTTTAGAGGGAAAAAACGCTTCTTCAGAAAATCTGCAATGTGATACATTCTTTGTGGTCATCTAAGCATTTTTTGAAGAGCTTATGCAGAACAGGAAACTACCTGTGATACACCATTACAGAAAAAGTAAGCATCTTTAAAATATGTTCTCACACTATGTATTTTCTCAAAATATATTTCTGCACTGTTTCTTGTCAGATAAAATCAAATGCTATCTAAATGTAAAACATTTCAGAGTTCTACTGAAAATAATTTAATTAAAAGATCCTAAAATGATTTTAGAATTTAAAATCTCTGATACAGATATCCATCTTCCTTTTTTATTTTAACTCTTTCACCAAACATTTGATTATCCCTGGGACCACTCTAGGCATAATGTTTCATTTTATTAGGTCTGCTTCTGTAGAGGGCTGGGGGATTTTTTGTTTGTTTTTTTACTGTTCAACTAAAAGAGTGCTTTGTTTTTAACATGTATCATCATCTCTTCTATAAACCTCCTTGAAAATAACAGATCATGTTCTGGACACCACGTGAAGGAATTTTGTTCCATCTGGACTTGCATGACCTAGCACCAGCTGCTGAATATTTCACCATTTCACCATTCACTTATGTATGGAATTTTGGCTCAGGGACTTTTCTCTTTCAGATGCATACCTCCACTTAAAACAAAACAAAACAATTACAATGCTCACTGCTATAATAAAATAGCAATGTTATGAAGCTGTAAATCTGAGGAAATGGTTGAAGCTTGAGGGATATCTCTGAATGTAAACAGAATACAAATATATATTGAATTTTATAATGTCTTCCTGCCTTTCAACATCTTGTATTTAATAAACCGCACAGTTATCCTTAGCCCAGTCTAACATGATCCTAATGCACTTAAAGTGCTTTGAATTATTTCTGGGTAAAAGCTAATTTCAAGATATCACAAGTCACAGTTGTGGAAGGTTCTGATGACCAACTCTAAACAATTATCATTCAAAATAAAAACAGCTTTTAATCATAAAAGAAATGCAAAGGCTTTTCTCCGCTCTGGAATGCAGAAATGCAGAGTTCCCCAAGATGAGCCTTTCCATAGTCACCTCGTGGCATCAGTGACCTGCAGCATCTCCCCCAAAGGTGTGTGCACACCAACTATTCACCTCTTGCGCCTCATCACGTTCTGATGGGGCTTCTGAAGTCAGAAAACAGGGTATGAAACCCACGTTAATTTACTTCCTTAATTCTAGACTTTATAGGAGATCAGAAAGGAGTGTGAATATGCATTTGAGATCAAGGAACTTTTCTTGCTCCCCTCACTAAAGAGAGAAAACTCACTCACTTGCAGCACATGCTGATATTTTGGGATGTTACCTGTCCCCTGGCTCTCAGACCTGAAACTGGTTGAAATCCTTCAGGGAATGTAAAGTAGAAGTGCTAGCAGGTTTGTTTGTGAATACAGGTGACATGCAGCTCTTAGAGAAGAGTTACAGCTGAATAAACTTTCCTGCCCTTACCTGGGGACAAACTTTCCCCATGTACTGTGGATGTCTCCATGCACTAGTCTCCTCCTCAGTCAAACAAAAACTTGTCAAAAAACACTAAAAAAAGAAAAGCCTTCCCTCCAGAGAAAAGATCCTCAACCACATCATTTGGCCTCCTACGGCTAAAGATTGCTGAAAGATTTCTCAGTGTCACTGATCCTGCACATGGGACAGACAAGGCGCGCTCTAATTAGACCTGCTGATTAAAGTGAGCATCAATAATCAGACACTCAAGCTTGTCACATAAACCCTGAAGCAAAAGCCCCATGAAAGAAGGAAAGTTAAAATATTTTTTGTGAACAGCTGAATTAAAATTCAACCTCCAAAATCACACAGATAAAGCAGTCTTGCTGTTTTCATGAAGAAAAGGGTTAAGGCCTCCCCACGCTAGAGTATGTATATGCATCTATGCACGCACATGAAAAATATCAGTTTCAAGTTCATTGTTTTGCATCGTAACATTTTGCAATTTTAAACACCTTCCACAGTGAACTGTTATGCTGCTGTATTTCTGAAAAAATAAAATGCATTTCTATGAAGATTATATTCCTAGTTTGTCTTCTATAATAATATTTTATTATGAATGGAATTAGAAAGCAAATTACACACAACAGGAAACCCATTCCTTTTTTCTGCTTTTAGAACACTTAATATCTCCATCCCAGTGGCTTATTCAAAAAATCTTTCAAAAAATCTGACCATTTCTGAACAAAACCAACCTTGACTATAGATGCAGCAACTGGAGAATAATTTTATTGTACACCAATATATTTCTTTCAAAAATCTCACATTATTAATTACAACATTCTGAAGGAGGTTTTCTTCTCAAAATTAACTTTTCGCATCTCTCTATTCTAATCACGTTTACAGCAAGAAAGTGAAATAAATGTGTTTGTGCAAATGGTGAGGCGTTTAGGATTTTTTTTTTTTAAACAATGCTTCCTCCTCTACTTTCCAGTCAAGTGCCTATAAAGATAACTGTATGGCAATTAAAAAAAAAAATCTGAGACCTGGAATTTAAAAATAGAAATAAATAAATAAATAAATAGAATTTACTCTGTGTTACCTCAGGCGAAGGTAATGAGAAAACCATGGACAGTAATCAGAAATTCACAGACTCACACCAATACGTCAAATCAAATACAAATATGTTAGGTGTCCGTAGCAGACATTTTCAAGCAAGAGAGGTTTTTTTTAAACATACGTTTTTAACTTTGTTAAAAAGTTAGTTTGTCCTAAATTTAAACTCTTAGGGCTTACTACTAAAATTTATTAACACAAAGCCCAATTTCAAAATTTCTCTTACCAAGAAAAGCTTGTTAGTCAGTAATTAGTGCTGCCAATGGCATTGTCAGTCAGAAGAATAATGGGCAAACTGAATAATAAATATTCAACATGAAAATACAGAAGGCCATTTCAATGCAGCAATAAAATCAAGTGAGGCATGACTTTGGTAAATTATCTAAATCTAAACAAGAATAGTGAGTTAGCCAGTGAATTGTACTTTATTCAGGGGCAAAAAAGAAACTAGGGGTGCAAAATATTTGATATGTAGAATATTTTTCAAGCAACAGTGAAAGTAGTAAAATGAAAAGGATATCATTACCAAAGGAATTCATTCTTTATATGAAATGCTTGTGTTTTAATTTTCAGCGTGAAACAGATTAAGAAGCATCTTTGTCCCTCTTCCCCTATTCAGCCACGAGGTGCAGGAACGGTCTCCAAAAGGCATTGCCCCACCTTCTAACACAACGCTTGTTTTTGTCCATTATTACTGACTACTGTCAATACACTTCATAAGATTGATAATCATCTGAGGAGGCTAAGTCTAAGAAAACAGCTTCAGTTTAGAAACATAAATGAGTATTTTGTACATATTTAATGTATCCGTCAAGCAAGAAACATGAATCTTGTGCAACGCACTTGGTTTTTTTCTCTCTCTTTTCCCTCCCCCGCTGCTCTCCTTTTCTTTTGACAATACTAGCATTATGTTACAACAGCAGCCATAAACTTAAATAAGTCACTAATGAGTCTGGTGTTTCCTCCCAACTTATTTCATAGAAATGATATAAACTATCTTTCAAAATATGCATACCATGTCTAACTATCCATTTGGTTGAATTAAAAAATACAGTGTGATAATTAATGTACATCACTCAACAATTACAATTAGCACACAGTAAACCTTTATAGTCATAAAAGTTGATTTGACATTGTAATACCTTATTACTCCTCTGCAGCAACTGATCAATGTTACATATAATAGTGTTATAATACACAAAGTCCCTCATTATCTTATTTTTATAGCTTAGACCTGCACAACCAGGTATTAAACCACACTGTCAATATCATATCCGGCTTCACTATGATGAATATCTGTGATGATTCGCTATGATGAATTTGCAGATACATTCTGTTGTTCCCTAAGTATTTTTAAAAAATAGCCAGCAGACTTATGGCAAGACTTCTGCATTCAAGATCTTGTAGTTCCTTAGAATGTTCCTACCAGAAAAGGGTTCAATGAGTGAACACTTACAGAGAGAAGGAGGCAGGATGTGCATCGGTTAGTGCACGTGTGAAAGCATGTGCTGAAAGTATGTATACTTACATAGGCAGGTATACTAAAAGGGATTTGGATATGAACTGACAGAGGCCTACCAACAAAAAGGGTTGTGATTGTTGAAGCAAAATAAACTTAGAGATTTAAAAGAGATGCCAACAGCTCCAAGATGACAAAATGAAGAACACAAACTCCTGAAACATGCATGTGAATTAAGAAGTCAGAATTTGGTCTTAAAACACAGAGGAACAGTACAAGTTAGACTAGAACATATGCGCCTAAAACAAATCATGAAATGCATAATATAATGCATAAAAACCCTGAACAAAATACACTCAGTGCAAACAAAACAATTATCAATTTCCTTTTGAAATATTTATCTTCTTAATGCAACTTTACAAAACTAGTTTCCTTTCAGGTCCAAAAAATGTCCTGGAGGAGCAGCAGAATGAATGACAGGAAACCAGATCAATATAGGCAGCAGACTGCAAGTTAGAGTCTTTAATAACAGGAAGGGATACATGCTTCCAGATCAGGTTTTCAGAGAGACTGTTCCAAAGCTCCCACCAAACACCCCCAAGTTTTGGGGTAGACCATACTCAACCTACCCAGGATTCGGCTCACTTTTGAATCTTTTCTTGCTTCAACCCTCCTCTCCATGGACTGAGAATTAACCACATTTATTGAGACAGTATCTAAGCCTTCAGGTCTAGCTTTTCTTTAGAAATAATGCCCGCAAAGTTGCGGTGCCATCTATCTCAGTGAATTATCATTACCTCTTCTATTTGTTTTAGACACCAGACATAAGTTAAAAGACACTAATCTGTGTTACCTTCCCTATTCTTCTATTTTCAAATCCTAATACTGTTAACCTAGGTGTGCCTCCAAGATCTGGAATTGGACAACACTGACCCCAAGGAGAGCACATCCTTCCCAACACCAACACCGGAAAGAACGGGAGCACCACAGAACTCACTGAAAGCAGCTAATAAGCTGAAATGAAGGGAAGGAGGGGGAGGGACAACCAGCACAGCAAAAGTGCTTTTGTAAAGCCCAGGGAAGCTTTAAAGGGCAGGCAGTCAACTGGCATGGCATAAGCACTTCCAGCACGGCCTAAGCACATCCAGTCATTTACATGGGAGAAGGCCTGAAAAGAGAGAGCATCCAGGACCATATCCTACCAGACATGCACTCCCATCTACCGCTCTCACCAGCCACTGCACTGCTCTTGCCAACGGATGGGAGAAGCAAGTGGCAGGGATAACTAGAACAGTTCACTGCACCAGAAACTTTATTCAGCTAAAGAACATAACAACTGCTAGTGCCTGAACACTTAACATTAGCACCAGTTACCCCTAAACTAAAAATAACTGAAGGAAATTACAGAAAAAGAGGTATATTCTTCCCCATTTTTTCAGTCTGTATATTTGGGGAATTTAACAACATATCTTATATGCTTGATGTTACTGTTTCCCATTTAGGGTCACAATCAATTTCCCTTTTTGCTTCTGTGAGGTTCCACAAAGAAACAGAGGAGAAAATACATAAACAGAGGAAAATGCGGCTAAAAATCTCACAAAGAAACAACTTTGAATGGAACTGAAAGCCTGGACTAGGACCTGAAATGAATTAAAAAAAAGAATGACCAGATTGCAATATGAATGTATCCTGTTATAACAACCGAATTCTCTATACTGGATACTCCTGAATTTTATTTTTCCACACAGCATTAATTAAGAAAAATATCAAATGTATTTCCTGTTAGTGGTCTCACCAAGAATAAAGTAAAATAAATTACCACACACAGTAGCATGAAAAGACAGCTGAAAGTAGCATGAAAAGACAGCTGAAAAGTTTGGTGCTTTCCATTGAGTTCCAGTTTCCTGTGCAGAAAAATGGAATCAACAGTATGAGACATACTTGCCCTCTGTTCCCACAAAACCCAGTTCTCTACTATAACCAATGAGCACTGGCACTGTACTACATTACGGGCATGTCTTTTATGAGTGTGGTAAAAGAAATACCCGTATGAGAGTTAGTCCAGCAAAAGCTCTAGTATAAACAAAAAGCCTTTGTGCCAGTGTAGATTCTTTCCTATGCATTACTGGCTTGCCAGCAAAACAGCTATTTTGATGAAACAGACCGCATTTCCACTAAGAAGGTTTGCACAATTTAGCAGCTCCTAAACTAGAAAGGTAGTAAGAGTTTCCAAAATCTCTGTCAAAATAATACTTCAGTGACGTTTGGCATTGAGAAAGTTTGTGCTTGTAAGTTCCTATCTAATCCTGGTACTCTCTTTTTCTCCCTTTTGGCACTTCTCCAATGCACTCCATCTCTGGAAGACATCTTAAATCTGAGTTCTGCATAAACTCCAGGAGACTGCAGTTTGTATGTTCTCTATTCTGCCACCATACTAATGATTAAAACAGAGTAAAATAAAACATTAAAATTCTATTTAAAACTGTACTTCTGTAAAATGGGAGTATTCTTAACGCCATAAGATGTTGCTGGAATTAAAAAAAAAAAATCTAAAAGGAGAATGTGAGATGATCTGATAAAATTAAACATTTTCACACAGATTGGCTCAAGTAGCTTGCATGCAGGCGAAAAGAGTTAATGAGCTCCTTCTCCACTGAAGTTAATATTCTGTAAGTCTTTGAAAAGGGGAAATTTCAGGAGATTGGAGACTGCAGCCATTATTCTTTTTTATCCTTTAGCCGATAGGCCATTAAAAACTTTTATTTTTGACAGGATTACAGCCCGGCTAATAAACACAACCACAACCATACTTGGACTTCATTAGGATATTTGATTTGATGCCATGTGACAATCAAAATTTAAAAAGTACACTGGATAAAATTAGCACAGCACACCTTCTATGAACTAAAAGGCCAGCTTTCTGACAAATTGTAAAGACAACTGTTAGCAGAGACTTTCATAAATGAAGCCATTTCTACTGAGATTTTTCAGAGATCAGTTCTTGGTCAAACACTACGTGGTACTTCTATAAGCACTCAACAATCATATAGAGTGTTTACTGGTAAAGACCACCAGTGACTCAAAAATTAATAGCATCAGATTGTGAGCATAAATTATTATTAAACTTATGGGAAACACATGATAAAAATAATCACAGTTTAAAACCAGGCATTTTAATAAAATTAAATGGAAGGTAATGCTTTCCTGCTTTTTTAAATTTAAGCTATTACTTACATGATGGACAGTTGTAGAAAGCCCCACCTCAACGAAGCATTACGGGTTACTCCCCTCCTCCCAGCTACCCATCCGCATCCCTTCCCATGCGCCAGTACCAGGAAGCCACCAGACTACTAAGAAATTCACTTTTTGAACACAGTGTAGAGAATGCAGAACAAGAGAGTTTTCCAAATAAGACCAAAAGATAAAACTGGGACTGGAAAACAAGCTTTGTAATGAGAGGTTTAAAATCCTCAGCTTTTTTAGCTTATTCCAGAGAGAGTTGAGAAGTACTTTCTAGAGTAGYTATACGCAGATTAAGATCTGGTCATGTGGCCAGATCAAGGCTCGAGAAGGAATTTTCTCCCAAATCAAATTAGTAAGAATTGAGGGATTTGTTTTTGTGTGATTGTTTTCCTTTGTAGCATAAGGCATTTTAGCAAGGCAGGCAACACCCTTAAGCCTGGTAGATGCTCTGGTCTCATCCTTATCTCAAAAACACTACCAGTTTGTACACAACTGGAACTATATGGTGTAACTAGAAGAGCTGGACACTGTGTTAGGCATCAGTGGTGCATAGACTCTGGTCACACTATATAAATTGATGTATGACCTGTACTCTTCTCTGTGAGGCCAGGAAGGTGGGGGGGGGAGGGGAAGGGATTAAAAACAAAAAAACTGGCATACTTTAAAAAGAAAGTAAAATTTATTTTTTAATGACTGAAAATGTTATATCACTTCATACTGTAAAATTGTGGTTCTTGGAAAGTAGTAAGTAGGAATGACTATGAAGGCATAAATATTTTTCAAGTGGGTTAGTGGAATTAAGTAATTCTATCATATTTAGATAATTCAGTACAAAATAACTGGCCATATTTGGTACTTGGAAAATATTGCCAGCATTTTAAAGAACTAAAACACTGCATTAATAAGAAAACTGAAGAATTTAAGATGTTTGCTCTTCAGAGAAAATACACATTTCCCTCCATGTCCCAAGACAGGTAACACAYACAGAAAAAATATTCCCCAGACATACATTTGCACATTTCTATAGCATGCAAGAATCTTCTGCAGTGACAGCATGCCCAGAGAAGGCCATCTCTTACTTCTTTACTGATGGGGTAATACCAGTCTCTTCTATCCAAAGACACCTAGGCTGCCCTTATCATTCTTTCAAATTGAACATCATAATTTTAGATCACATTATAAAATATGTGGATTAGAAATAGAAACCACATCTTTTTCATGTATAGTGGACAAGAGATGGAAAATGTATTTTTTTATATATATTATCATCAAAGAACTATTAAACAATAGAAGCAGCTATTGAGTAATAGGAATGGATAAATGGAAAATTAAATTTTAAGGATCACATTCTTATTTAAACATTAAATAACTACTATGTTTCTTTTTCAAAATTAATCAAATGTTAGTGGTACTGCTATATATAAAAATAGAAACACTGGTCAACCATAGGGGGTTCCCTCCTATTGTCCCATAAGTATACAGAGGAAGTAGAAATATTTCAAGGCATCTGTAATGTCTTACATACTTTGAATAAAATAAAGAGCCAAAACACTTAACAGTACTGAATTTTATTCCAAATTATACCCAAGAGGAAGCCATCTGCAGGAAAAATAGAGAGTTTAAAAAAACAAAACAAAAAAAACACACTTTTGACTCGGACATCACTTGTGCAATCCAGCTCTACAAAAGGACAGCACGTTCCTTTGAAAGAATGACTACTTATTCTTTCATGATACAAGCAATATAAAAATCACCTGAAAAGTTCTGGGTTTGTTCAATTAGTAAGAATAAATTATATAATGCTTCAGTTAAAAATGAAGCAGTTTTTTTTTTTTTTTAATAAAAAAACACTTATCTAGAGTAAAATATTTTTATATTAGCAAAAGTCATCTCTAGAAGACTGTGAAACTGTTCGAAGTTACTCACAGCCAAGGAAACCACTGTTGCCATGGTCAAGTTTGAAAGCAGACTGTAACACAAAGTCTGAACTGCAGTAGGTATGGTCCCCTACCAGTGAAAGTTTGAAACCCCTGCGCCAGACAACAGAAAATGGCAGGTAACGTTTCCATAGGGAGATAATAACAAACAGCTTAGCTATACGCTCACAATAAATCTAAGATAAAATATGTCAGGAGGAAGGTTATAAAACGCTACTGGAAGACACACAATCTATGCAGGCAAGATGACGACTATGTCATAAAAGCAGAAGATGTCAAGCGCTACTTTGCCACAACTCAGACATGATGGTCTTGTCTGAGCAGCAAGGACTGCAAAGCTGCCTACAAATATATTAATATATTCATCATTTTGTCTCAGGAGAAATGATACAAGATGAGCAGAAATGCCCTGCTGCATGCAGTATTTCCTGATGCATCAATGTTTCCTAGATTCTTAAGACTTCAAAATATGAAACAGATCATACTAAAGAAAAATAATATGAAAAATATTTGCTGTAAACTCCAAACAAATTAAGTGAAAATTTGAAAATAACTATGCAGTACTGGACAAACATTAGAAGAATAATATATGAGCTTTGACAATGTTTGTATGGGTTATATTAAAAAGGGCAGAACAAAAAAACAACAACAACAACAACAACAACAAAAATACTTTCAGCAGTTGCATACCAGGAAACATGTGTTGACCCATGACATTTGAAAAGCTAGCAATACTGTTCTGAACTCAACCTACAACAGCACAAAAGAAAAGCAGTTTTTCAGAGTATTTGGGGGTTGCAAGAGCCTTCAGAAACTTTAAAGGAATTTGCTGCTATTTCCATATTTGCTAGTCAACATTATGCAACTTAACAATTTATTTTTCTTAAGTTTTGTGTAACAAGTAGTATCAATACCTGCAAGGTTTTGGCCCATACAGATGATTTCATGTATGAGTGCCAGACTGATTTTTCAGTTGCGTACACATTTTATTTGTACCAAAATAGAAATCAATGGACAGAGGGGTTTTTTGTTTGTTTGTTTTACAGTAAACAGTATCACCCCTCATACATCTTCATCATAATCCTCTTCTTACCCTATAATATATAGCCTATGTACCCTAGCATACAGTGATGACATCCCCACATCCCTTCTTTTTCTCTCCCTTACCTTTTCACATCATGCTGTTTTATTATTCCTACGTTCTTATCCCTTTTCTCACTAGTCTTCTTCAGGCATCTCCAAAGCTCTCAGTTCCCTTTAGGTGAGTCTTCCTGTATTAGCTTGCCAGTCCCTACTTACAATATTTATAGCTGCCATCTTAGCTTTAATATTTTTATTTTGTCAAGCTCTGTGCTTTAATTTTTTCATAATTATCATAAATTTCTTTAAAAGGCCAATTCTGAAAAGCACATACTTAAACCTCAGCAACACGAAAACACTGGCTGGGTAGAGGTAAAGCATAAACGCAGACCTACATGTTTCTGTTATTTTTACAAGTAGTCAGAAAATTATGGTACTGTATTAGATAAACTAGATTTCACCTAGAACAAAAGAAAACTCTCCATGTAAAGGCAGAGGTATGTTCTAATTTCTTTTTAATTTAGCTCAAATCTTGAATACACGAGTGTCAGCCTGAAAGTCAAATGTTCTAATTAATTTCATCTTCTGCAAAATCTGGCCTAAGGATAGGAAATAAATATATTGAACAAGAACTGACTCTAATTATTATTGTTAAGAAACTCATGCTGACACTGCTGGTTTGAAAGACTGAAGCTTATATTTCCAGAGATGGTCCAGACTGAAATAACAAAAAGCTGTAATATATCTATACTGAAAATGCCAACCAGTTGACACGAGTATTTTTATACTGACTTAATGTTTTTTAATAATTAACTGGCATCCAAACAACTTATTTTTTCCATTTACAGTGATGCAATATTCAAGAATTATCTTAGATTCCTGTATAAAGAAGTTTCTGCTAATCACTTTGCATCAACAAATGATTATTACTTGTGGTGTACAGAGACTCACTCCAGTAAATCGAAAGTAATACTAACTCTTATTCAGAGCTATTTCAATCCAACAATGATAAATGCAAAAAAGTCTCTGCAGAGCAACTGATAAATGTGAACTGATTCACCAGAGCTAAAGCCCCTGTGAAGCTAGGAAGAAGAGTGAGCTACCTCATCAAAGACCACATGCTACTGGAGTTTCCACAGTGAACATTTCTTACCGAGGAGCTCAACATAACTGTAATGACCTTTCTTGATTAAAAAAAACAGCTTCATAAAAACTATGCTCTTTTTCAAAAGAAAGATTTTGTCATACATTAAGTCTTATCAGTGATTGGCAGTTATCTCTGCCTACCTATTTTTGGCTATTCAATCTCTTTAAGATACAATTACGACTACAGACTGAATTCATGCCAAATAATTTCTTCTTTCTTCCTTTAGTCACACAAATTGTGACACATAACAGGAGAACTCCAAGTTCCAGGAGGGGTTTGTCTTATATTTGCTCTCCTAGAAGTGTAGCAAGGGACATAACTTGCTGTTATTCCAAGACAGGGGCTCATCTAAATGTTATTATTATGCAAATAAAGCACATTTACTTCTGATATAATTTAAAAGCTGTGTAGTAAGTCACTGCATTAGAAAATTCTAAAAAAAAAAAAAAAAACCTACACAAATACATTGAATTGTTACTAGGAAATGATTTTTAAAACTTTAACTTTCTGTTCCTCCGCAAATTCAGAAAGAGATCCATTAAAATAAACATAGATAGGATGACATAAAAGTTTGTGCCCTTGCCCAAGCAACTACCTCAATCTACTAACAAATCAAAATTACAAACTCTCATAACTGAATCTCTTACAGCTAAAACCTGAAAATTTTAATTTGCACTACCATGGAACAACTGACACATACTAGGAACACTTTGCACTAGCACTCCTCCATGTCCGTATTAAAAAAAAAAAAAAAAGTGAATGAAAGAGAGAAGTGACTTAAGCAAATGAGCAGCAGATACGGCAAAGGAAAATACACCACAACATCCAGGTCAAAATCAAGCAGACAGAATGGAAAGAACAGTTCTGCCAGCATCTCTGTAACGTTATCTGAAACCACAGGTTATGAGAGCACTCACTGACTAGTGTTCTTCATTTGGAAACCACAAGTTAAACAGTATCTCCAAGTCACAGAAATTGCCTTCAAATGTCCATCTGTAAAGACAATACTTTTTTTTTTTTTTTTAAGAATCTAAAAGAGAATGGAAGCTGTCAAACAGCCCCCTACGTATGCCAGTAATAGAACTGACGTCCCCGTGCCCTCAATTCACTAACTGATTCAGACATTTTATGTTCCAAAACCAGTGATATAATAACCACGCTAGGGGAAGGGGGAAAAGATCAACAGAAACCCCTCATTTATTTCATTATCGTTAAGCCAAAAGAAATTAACAATATACAATGATATACAAGCACTTCAGAGTAAGAAGTGGATACATAAATACGTGTACAGTCTGAGTGGCAGACCAAAATTTGAATCATTATCCACAAAGACTATTTCAGTTGGTCTTCCCACCAGAATCCAGGAAAATGTAATTCACTGCCATAACTGACCACCTACTCTTCCTGTCAGCCAGTGACTTGTACCTTTTTGACCCAGTCCTCACTTACGTCTAATTCTAAAGTCTTCCTTTATCTTACACCGGTTCCCATATAAGCTCTAATTAGTATCTTTCTTTTACATTCTATTGATGAATACATGGCTTGAGATACCACATCCCTTGATCACTATACCTAAAGAAAAAAATAGGATAAATTTAACCCGCTTTAAAAAAAATCTGCCATGCAATTTTCTTTTCCTTGTTCCAACAGTACGAGCCCCTTTGTACAACTCCTTCTTGGGTTCTCTCTTTTTCCACATAGATGTCAAGATTTTAAAAACTGTAGACCAAGAATTTATGCTTCCCTTATATAACCTCTTACCCATGTTCTTTTTTTCCCATTACTTTCCTTTACTATTTCTCTTATTTCAACACACACGTAACAGTAACATTCTTTTTGATTCAGCTATTCAATTCTTTCAACACTTTGCAAAAATCAGTATACACCGGGAAGCCTCTAACTGTGCCTTAAAACTTCTTATTTCTGAGCTGTCCTGTGAAGTGTTTTGGTTAAATTAGGACTTCTGGTCATGGTTTTCCCTAATTTTTATAACAGTATTTACTTCTAAATCCCTAGTTTATTCATTCAGCATATTCTTCAACTAATTCTCACAAATAGTAGTGCAAGAAATCTTAAAACCAAATCTCCAGCTGTTCATAGCAAGGGACTAGATTCAACGCTACTTCCCTCCTTTTTTCTCATTAGTTTTCTTGCCCTTGAACCCACATTTATCACTGTAATTACTGAGAGCAGGTTCAAACAGTTTCATTTGGGACTGTACAAAGATCTCTGTCCTTAACGCAAACTTCGCAATGTAAGAGTTCTGCTGTTTCTTTTTGTATCCATTTACGCAGCTGAAGAACTCTCCTATTTCACTACCTTCTGCAATCCAATTGAGCTCGACTTTCAACAGTGCTCATTTTGATCATAAATAATTTGGGAGTGTTCCATTCATGACTGGCAACACTCCCTTTATAAAATTTGACATTCTTTTTTCATCCAGAAAATGTCAAAATTATTTTAAAGCTAGACACAATGCACTTTATCACAAGAAAGCTGCTGGAGAAATGCAGGCAGAATGCCATTACTCAGAATTTTAAAGGAAAAAAAAAAGTGGATAACACTCCTACATTTGCATGGAGAGATCACCAATACTCATAGTGGGAAGACCTTGATTTTATGTCTCACCAAAAGCTGCCCAATCCAAAAATACTCCCCCTCAAACCACAAGAGACAGCAATATTGTAGCCATGACTCATTCCCGAGAGAATCATCAGTTCTTCCCTGTATCATCCTGAATTTTATTTGATGTTTCCTTGCATACACTAAGTATCCTATTCCAAAGAGTCTGAGAGATGAACAATTCCTAGGTGAATTCACACTTACTGGAAAAATGAAAGTGGCGAGCTGGAAAGAAAATCTCAGGCCTTGCCTCAGAAACAAAGTAGTCTATGACCTTTTTCCTAATCATGAAATCACAGCAATACAGAAGAAATGAATTACTGCAGATTCTAGATTACAAGACTATGATTTTCCTACAGACAACATTAATGAAAAAATTGCGTTCAATTTTAAACTGATGGAACTGAACCATTCCACTGACAAGCATCCACCACTTCTGCATGTCAGTCTTCATAAAACCAGCAGAGCAATATCCTATCTGCTGGCCTCCTGCCTGAAGCATTGACTACACCSTCTAAGGATAATCCAAACAGTTATGATTTCTGGAATGATATGACGCAAATCATCCAAGCATTCTTCCACTTCTATGGGAATATTTATTTAGTAAGGTTCATTTAGGTGTATTTGTGCTTAATTAAAAGCCTAAATACTTTTATATTTTTAAGAACACTTGATTAACATTATTGGATTAAATAACTCAGCATCTTCTTTAGCAAGACATTAATTTCTGTTGTTGAAGGCTTTTTCATATTTCACTGATTTAGTGAGTAGCAAAGAAATGACAAAATAACAGATGAACCCCCCGACACTGAGAATGTGACATACTTCAGCAGGTGTACGCACAGACACCAGTGCAATGCCAGCGGACCATGTTTTACAGTATAGATGAAAAAAACAGTTGTTCTTTAGACAAACCAGGATGGATATATTTCTGCATAATTTAATGCAAATTATGGATACAATAATGTTTAATAGTGTTTTAGCCACAAAATATGGTTTTGATTAAAATTAAGTTTATTTTTCATCTTTCAGTAATCTATGTATACTTGCTTCCCATACTTGGTATTATTCTATCTCTTTTCTCTTGTTTTCAGCTGCTCAACAGCCACAAAAACAGCTTATGCAGCAAATTAAGTTGTGCTTGCAGGGTGAAGTGACATGTACAACATAAAAACAAAAATCAAGAACAGTGTCTTGCTTCTAATTTTAGTAAAAGAATTGTAAATCACAAAAATTACTTTGGACTTCGGTGTTCAAAAGATTTAAATAGCAATGATACAAAAAAGTTGGGAATCTATATACTGACTGATATTGRTACGAGTTTCTAAATTTGCACCTGCACTTCCTGTACACTACATGAAGAGAAGGAAAATTATTTATAAAATCGCATGGTTCGATACTTTGAGTTATATACACTTTAAATAAATAAATGACCATCCATAAATGATAGCTTGCAACTCAACATTTTGCATTACAAGTTGCTAGAAGAAAAATAAATCCTACAAAAACAAAGGCTGGATCATACCCTTTTGTTTCTATAAAATGCACGGCTTGCTAACATCTGTGTAATTACCAGATGCATTACATGAGCGAAAAGTGTATTTAATGAGGCACTTTCTGTGCTTCAATGCCAGTATTGTTAGCATTAAGAAGCTATAAATCTTCAAATAAAATTTTGAAGGAATAATATAAAAACAAAAGGTGCACCATAATATTTTCACCTTATATAATATTTTTATTAATCACCTTTGCATGGAAGTATTGTGGACCTATTACAGTACTTAAATGCAACAAAAATTTTTTTCAACTGCTTTAATGTATTGTTAGCCTCACACTTTTCTAAAGTCATTTCAGAATCATAAAATGTCAATTTTTTTTTTTTTTTTTACTTCAAAACTATTCAAAACATGTTTAAGGAGACAAGATGATGCTCAACTATTTAGTGTGCCTCTTTCAGCACATCAGAAAGCTGYCCAAAGACTAGACAATTATTTCAAATCTAACAATATTTCCATACTGACTTGGAAACTGTATTCCAAGCTCCAGAAAGCAGTGTATAAACGTGCTGCTACTTCCTGCATCTCAGAGGAAGCTGGGAGTGGGAAACCACTGATCTTCCTGAAAAACTGACTGCAGCCACCCGCTTATGAGTTTCCTTGAAACATTTTATAGAAACAAACAACTTAAGATGGACTATAAAAATGACTTCAAAATTCTTTCCTGCAGAGCAAATCAAGTTGATTATAGCAAATTCACCTCCTGTAATAGCGTCACCTATAAATGAGCACAAGGAGCTTCAGAGTAGTGAAGGAGCAGAGAAAAGCAGCACACATCATCTGTTAAAAGTAGGGAGATCAGCTGGACAGAAAACACTACAATAGTGTAACGCATGAAGAGCTTCCTATACGCAGGTGAACTTGCTACATTACAGTTCACATGGATTTCAGACAACTGTGCTCTGGCGGAAGAGTGCTAACTTGCCCCTCAGACCACTGGAGGACACACTCCACATGCAGTCTACGCTGACACTGGCTACAGCTAAGGCTAGGAAGCTAAGACTGCCATGAAAGCAAACAGATAAATGACCACACTGTTGAAAAGCCACTTCTTACAAGTATTCCCTAATTGCTATGACTGGACACCAAGTTCACAGGGCCTGATTTTCAGAAGTGCTGAGCATGCATGCTTTTGAGAACATTTTAGTTTGGCAGGAAACTCAGCAATATTAGCAGACTGAAAGATTTGGATCATAGATATTTAAAGTTTGGCAACCAAAGTTGTTGCAGACTTAAAACTGTTAAAGCTTAGTACAACATGATGGCCTGATGAGAGTCCTAAATACAGCTGCTCTAAGGAACTGTCCCTGTGTCAAGGATCCAGCTATTTACACTGAAGAAAGTAGCTTTAGACCCTTCCCCAATGGCCTTGAACATATCAGAGCCTGCAGTATGAGACGGCAATCTAAATTTAACTAGGACCACGATTGATCTTACTCTGTTCCTCATTACCTCTAATGTACTTGCTACTGCAGGCCAAGTTTTAAATCAAAATTTATTTCAATAATAAATAGTTAGACTGCCTAATACAGACCTTAAAAAAACTTAAGACAGGACTGCAGGTCGAAGTGATGACAACCATTTCTAGAACAAGGTTATAGCATGGGTTATGCTTAGAACCCCTGTTCGTATGGTAATATAATGAAAATAGGTTCTCAACACTCTTTTGATTAAAGACTTCACATAGCCATAGAATTGTGAGGGGAAAAAAAAAACACTGAAACATGACCAAAATATATTGGTGTTGAGGCCTGCTTGAGTTTCCAGGCAGAATGAAAATAAGAGCGCTAAAAGATATTTTTAAATTCATTTTATAAATTGTGACAACTCAATGATGGTAATACTTTAATAAGAGACCAAACCAGCACTAGAGAGAAAATTTGTATCATGTGGACTCTGTCATCAACCCAGAACAGCATCGTTCTATTGGTATCCTCTTTGAATCAATTAAGAGTCTAAAACATTCCTCTTTTCCAATACTGGGTGGGAAATAAAATGAAATTAGAAAGACAATCCATGGAATGACTGTTTTGGGCAGTTCTGTCTTTAAGTTAACATACTGTAACAAACATGTCAGGAGGGTTTTTCTGTTTTGATGTGGCTATCCAAAGAACACAGAATTTTAGAGAAATGCTCCCCTGCAGTGACTTTGCATAACATGTATGAAAGACTCAGGAGAAAGCCCAGAAATCTTATAGTAATTAAATCTCTTCAAGTCTTACTCCTGAAAATACTTGGAACTGCAAGCAAAAGTTTTTCTTGAACTTGGTCTTTACATTCCTGGTGCACAGATGTTTTGCAACAAG
Organism: Apteryx rowi; assembly: GCF_003343035.1. Taxonomy (NCBI): domain Eukaryota; kingdom Metazoa; phylum Chordata; class Aves; order Apterygiformes; family Apterygidae; genus Apteryx; species Apteryx rowi. The sequence goes on along the minus strand of NW_020447275.1, from coordinate 290,149 downwards.
CTGTTGACAATTTTCAAGTTTCTGCTGAAAACAAAGATGTTGAAGTTTGGAAAAAAAAAACTCCAAAAAACAAAATGTTGATTAAGACTCTTCAGAACATTAACTCCCATCTTAAGTTTTAACTTCTTCTTTAGCCAAAATAAACAACATGTCTTCAAACGACCAATTCAGGTCTCAAATATGACCACATCCTCGTTTTATGCGGCTATCATTTGCATTACAATTATCAAAATGAGGAACTAAGTATTTTAATAATAACTGTATCCCACTGTTACATGCACTTAGCCTACATAATTACTTAACATACAACTATTTCTTTTTTTCATACATACATACATACAGTAAAGATACTTGTGGTATTTTTATCAGCCCAAGAGTCTCAAAAGACTGTTTTTTTTAATATAAAATAATGCATACACACTGTTCTGCCTATGTGACATTGCACAAAGGTTTAAATACAACTTTTGGCTATTGTATAAGCAGACAGTTGCACAGATATGACATCAATTTATGTAAATTCTTACACTTTAGAAAGAACAGATACCCAAAATATGAAGCACAGGGAAATCTAAGCTAGTCATTAGTTTGAATTAATTCTAAACATCAAAAAATATTCCTTTTTCAAATAAAGATGATCAAGAAGATGTTAGTGGAAGACACCAGTTTCTTACGGAATACAGTTCACCTATAAGAAGTATGTATGAATTAAGACAGAGACACATGCTAGAAATGAGTCAATAACATAATGCCAAAATTGTGGAAAACTCCCAAGTTTTGCAATGCTGGACATTCAAAAACCCAGAGCAATTTACACAGAAAAGCTATACAATTTGCAATTTATGAATTTAAAGACAAAAGAGGGGATTCATAAAGTTTGAGAGAAAAGATATTTTTAGCCGGCAAGCACTTTTTATAGGCAAACCATTTTTGCTTTATCTTGCTCATGAGACCTCTTTCAGATACAAATACATTTGTTAACCATTATTGTGAAGAAAATAAAGCAACAGTAAGATAATGTATTTGTTCATTCTTAAACAAATCACACACATTAATTCACTTATCAATGTTTTATGATTTGCAAATTCCACTCTCATTAATAAGCAGCTTATTTTGATAAATCAATTGATTCCATCTAACTTGGCAACTCTTTTTTAGATGAGAACTTTTTGTCATGAGACACTTCAATGAATCTGTGTGCATCTCTGCAGTATGAGTGAGCACATTATGAAATCCCAAGACACAACATGAAGTATAAAACATATTTTAAAATTAGAATGCAGACAAAGAAATGCCAGAATTAGAACATGAACAAATGCCTATGAGAAAACTGATTTGTCCACTGCTTGAAAACACAATACTTCAAATTCCATTCAAAATCCTGAAAACCCATAAACGCTTACACTAATCTTCACAACGAATTTGGAGTTTCTCCATGAAGAAAATCAGCCAACCAGATGTGAATTCATTTGAGTAGGGTTCTTTCTAAGTCCAGGAACAAAGCAAAAAATCTCCTCCTCCAACCCCACTGTAAACACATTAAAACAGACTGAAGTTTTCTATTTTTCACTCCATTAGATTACAAATCGGTAACAGAAACTATTTACAGATCAATAACCCTGCACAACACACCCTGCCATTTGGGAAGAACTTTTAAATTTCCCTCTGGACAGAACTGAGTAATTTCAGCTCAAGAGTAGCCATGACGATCCCAAATCTAAAAAGCTTTCCTGAGCCTGAGCGCTAGGAAATTAATATTGTGGGAATAGTCTTATAGGGAATCCAGCTCAGAGCAGAGCTAACAAAGCCAGTGAGACTGCCTGCAGAGGGCTATGCAGAAACCACCAGGACAATTTCTGCACTGAATTTGCCACTACTCCAGGTCTCAGAACAGAGAGCACTGATGCCAGAGCAGGTTCTAGGCAAACTCAGCTCCAGTCAGGTAACTGCAGCTCCACATCAGGCAGAAAATGATTACGCTGCTTCCTACACCACGCTAGCATGGAGGCTGTAAAGTAACATTCTTATGAAACTATCAAGACCACAGTTCATCTGCAATTCAAATAGACACAGTACGGACAGCTTCGTGTAAGGAGCCGGCTGTTTCTTGCCAGTGTGCTGCAGCAGCCCAGAAGAGGATTTTTACCCTGCTTCTCCTCCTCTTATAACCCACCATGACCCAAAAGCTCCACAGAACAGCAGCTGTTAAACTTCTAAGAAATGAAATGCGGACAGAAGGAACACCTAAGGACTCTTGCTTTTTTCATTCCCTCCACAACACAAAGAGAACTCAACTGCTCTGAGGATAGTTAGGTTAACTACATTTACAGTAAACAGTATTAGAATCTCTTTTTTAAGAATAAGCAGGACAAAAAGCCTAAAGATGAGAATCTGGCACTTTTACCACATATGTTTAATGCAATATAAAACCGGCATGTCTTCTTTTCCAGCCTAGCAGGGTGCAGTTTCTCCAAATYGCCTACCTCCGATCTCCTCAAGAGTTCCTAGAAATAACACTGAGAAGTATTCTAGGTACAAGGCCTGAAAAAAATAGCATTTCCCAGTAACATTCTTCTCTCCTAAAACTGAGGAAATGTCTATAGAAAAATAAGTTTATAAACCATACATAGTTAAAAGTCTGCCAGAGAAGCTGCAGCCATGCAATGTCTTCCACAATAAAGTGTCTTCAGTGCTCTACAGGGGGTAGTTCACAGACGAATCCTGGGAAACTGGCAACGACCAACAAGTTTCCTGCTAAGATTTAGAAAACACCAAACAGTAGAAAAATTGAACGGACAACTGAGAAATTATCCAATTTTCTCTGGAATTTCTCCCGAGCTATAGAAGCATGCATTACTCCTCCTGTCTGGAAAGCAGGAGCTGGACTTGCAGGCATTTCTGAAACATACACCTATCCCGTACCAATGAAGAAAACATTTTTTTTAGGCCCAGTGTCAGTACATATATAGACAAACACTGAAAAAGAGAGCAAGGAGAGCAATCTTCCCACATAAAGAGCTATTTTTTTTCAGGCAGCTATCTTGAGCAGCTAGATTTGAAATATTATTCATCTAAATAAACATCAAGATGGAGTATGCTGGCTAAGATTATAAAAGTTGTTTAGATAAATCAGTGTAATGAAAACTCGTCTGGATGATTCTCAATGGGCTGCTGAAGGTTTAGCAGACTTAAATAAAGCATAAAACCATCACAATGCATACTTATACTGACTAAGCACTTGGTGGTCTTCCTGTAACCTTTACTACATTCTGCCGTTTTTAAGTTAATCAAATATAAATGAAAAATTAACTTTCATTTTTTATTACTAAGTGGAAGGTATTATACATATCAAAATTATACTACCACTAGAAATTCAGCATACCAGAGAATGATTCTCACCAACCAAAACCAGCAGAAACAAAAGTCTTTCAGTATAATGGAAAACGTTCATAGATATAGTGAAATCTGTACTCGTATCCTCGGAGAGAAAAAATACTTTTGGGGGTGGGGGAAATCTTACAGATCTGAGACCTTCTGTTTTCTCTTCCTCTTTCCTGAAATAGCAGCCAATGAGGATCAGAAACCTACTGACAAGATGAGATTAGCATTAACAGACCACCCAGCATGTTGATCAGCGGTCCTCAGGCTCATGAAGAATAAACTCAAAGCCAATACAAGGAAAGGAGAAAACATGCTGCTTTTAATAAGTACTCAGTAAAGCAGCACACCTGTCAGATCACAGTTTATGACAGCCAAGTAGAAAGCTTAAATAAACCAAAGCCTTTGTACCTTCAGCTGTTTCTCCTTTCTCTGACAAAAGAACTGCTGATCAACAAAATATGGCTGTTTTTCAAAAAGGACAGTAACTTGGCAGGATGCTTCTATGGATTTCCAGGGCTTGCTCATGTTCAACGTGTCCACCAGGTCTTCCAGGTCCTTTCCAGCAGAGTTGCTACAAAGCCAGCGAGTCTCCAACCTGTACTGCTGCAGGGAGTTAATCTGTTCCAGATTTTGTGTTTGACATTGCTAAATTTCATGAAGTACCTGTTGGTCCATTCCTCCAGCCTGTCTAAGTCCCTCTGAATGGCAGATCTGTCCTCTAGTGTATCAAGTGCAACCCCTCAGTTTGACCTAATCTGCAAATCTGAGTAGGCTGCATGCTGTCTCCTCCTCCAGGCCATCAGAAAAGGTATTAAACAGGATAGGTCCATGAGAACTCCAATTGCAACTAGCCTCCAGATAGAGTCTCTTTAAGACCAGCAATCTAGTCTCCTGTCTAGCAGAATCCAGCTATTTAGCCCATAACATCTCAACTTGGATACAAGGATGCTGTGAAATACCACATCAAAAGCCTTAATAAAGCCAAGGTAGATGACGTTCACTGCTCTCTCCTTGTCCACTAATCCAGCCATTTCATCACAGAAAGCAATCAGGAGTCAAGCATGATTCACCCTTAGTAAATCCATGTTGCTTCTTCCTAGTCACCTTCTTCAGGTGCCCAGAAACAGCTTYCAAAAGATTTAATCCAGGTTTTTCCCCATGGACCGAAGTGAGGCTGAATAGTCTGTTAACACCCCAGGTCATCCTTTTTGCTCTTCCTGAAGATGGATGCAACATGCATCTTTCTCCAGTCATCAGGGATCTCCACTGATCACCACAAGTTTCAGGTTTCAACAAAAAATTCAGACACATGGTCTAGTTCACTAAATTATATTTCTAACTAGTTGTTACTATGTACAGTAATGTGTCTTTTTAACCAAACAGATTTTGAAGAGTACAGTTCCAATGGTTGTTTATGCATCTTTAGTTTCTTCTCTTTCAGAAGGACAAATAATTGAGTTAAACTAATAAAGCAAAAGAACTGAAAACAAAAGGTGAAATTAACCCCTCTACCATACATTCCTCTTTTACTAAAGAAGTAAAACACATAACCAGGACAGATGAACAGGCAATGTAATACAAGAGACTGCATTCCAAACCTTAAGGGTGTTTTTTTGTTTTTTTCATGATAAGATTTTTCTTTTGTACTAGTTGCAAAAGACGGTCAGAGTCTAACCAAACAAGACTAGATCTATGACTACCAGTGATGAGTTCTTTTACACAAGGAACCCTTAAATATTCAAGCCAATAAGCAATATCTGCGCTTAAAATTATGCCACTGATCTGAACACACTAATATAACTGCCTCAGGGCAAATCACTAGCCCATGCTAGGTGAAGTACTGGGGTACTCTACTACAGTGTAAGATAAAGGAAGACTTTAGAATTAGACGTAAGTGAGGACTGGGTCAAAAAGGTACAAGTCACTGGCTGACAGGAAGAGTAGGTGGTCAGTTATGGCAGTGAATTACATTTTCCTGGATTCTGGTGGGAAGACCAACTGAAATAGACTTTCAGGGGTAAAGGGGCAGAGAAAAGTGAAGTGACACACACTGAGATGTAGTCTTATATCCTAAACTTTGTCTTAATTGAACTGAAGGTAGTATATGAGAATATCATTTGAACATTATTCAGAAAGCAATGTTCTAGACCACTTTGTCTTTCAGCCTAAAATCCCCAAAGTCATACATTCACTACTGCATAAAGACATTAATTAGCTATGCAGAGAAAAATATGTAGTCCTCTAGTGAAGACTGCAAAGTTTTACAGCCTGGCTAAATATATGCACACAAGACTTTAAGACAGCGTCTAAATGTAACCAGTAAGTATTCTTATGACAGAATAATATGCACCTCCTGCCTGCATTTCTGCCAAAGAAAATGAGGCCTCAAAATATGCAACTTAAGACAACTTTAGATTTCCTCTAACTAAAAACAGGTGGCAATTCACAAAGGCTGATCATTTCTGCATGACTTAAACACACATAAGCATATATAGATTGAATTCAGCTTTACAAGTAAAAGTCTTTTTATCACCCAAATAAATGTTGTTCCTTGTACACTCTTAGCCAAACACATAAAACTGATACTGAAATTTAGGAGTCACAAGCAATCCATCTGACTGAACTAACTTGTTTCATGGAGCTTATTAATGCTTTTGTACTGCTCAGTTAGAACTGTCAAACACTTCACACCAATTTCCAAATGTAATCCACTGTTGGGGTATATACATCATATATACCTTTGAGTTCAGGTTCCACTGGCTAGAAAAGACTTACTGACAGTTGTAACAAGGCCTGGAAAGGTCTTGTGGTTTTTTAAGGGTTTTCTGGCTGGTGATGGCAGGGGACTTTTTCGTTTGTTTTACACTGGTAGCTTCTAGAACAGTACTCTGCAGCCAGAACTTCCTCTGTCCTTGCAGAAAAAGCTTCTCTTATGACAGATATTACCAACAGTAAGAAGGCTAATTTCATAGAAACATCTAGCTTTAGGTGCAGAGAAGAGGACCTTTTATCCATGACAATGTAAGTAGAGGAAGCTAGCTAACCAGGAACATAGGAAGCTGTTTAGACAAGTAACTTCCTTGAGACAGAAAATATCAAAAAATTCTCAATTACAGAACGAAAAGCAAGCATTCAGGGAGCTTAGAGAAAGTCCACAACTCTTTAAAAGGGACGATAATATAAACCACTTGAGAATTCAGTGGAAACAACTTTTACCATTAGGACACATAATGTTACATCTCTTCACTTGCTACTGGGTTTGTGCCTTTTATTATAGATAAGCAGGCTTTGTTCTTCAGAAAAACATGTTCTAGACATGTCAATAAACTATATGTTAATACATGCTACAAAATGGAGGAAAGGGAGATTTTTAGAACAACCCCCACTTCTGAGATGTCCAGCATAGCTGTAGAGCACTGAATAGATGTATTCACCATGCCTGAGAATTGGATTAATCTTATCCATCATATATTAACATCACTAAGGTCAACTGCATCCTGAGTTTCTTAGGAACTCTCAGGATCAGTGGCATTGGAAGCACAACCCAATGACCAGGACAGAAGAACCATGTTTGGCAGAGATTCCTAAATACCTGCCTCAGGACCCTTTTTTTTTTTTTCTTCATAGCCAGAATGCCTGTCTTGAATGACAATGTCCTTCAATGGCCATTTACTTTCACTTGCCAAATACAGAACTCTGGCATGCATGTTAACTATCAGAGTCATCTGATGATTGTCAGAGATTTCCTTGATGCATTTCTTCTTGCCCCCCATTGTTAGTCTATAGAAAATTTGGTTATCACATTCACACACACAAACATTTGCTGTATTTACCTTCAGAACTGAAAGGGCTACAAAGCCAGTCTATATCTTAGGATGATCTTTACATTCCATTAGGTTTTATATGAAACTGAGTTTCTTTGTTCACCATCCCACACTGCTATACTAACTACGGGAAAAATTAAAGTGTTCACCTTGTCACTTACACATCTGCTTACAATACTACAAAAGGATTTGAACAGTGAAGGTCACTCTCAATGGTATGTGTGTAGGAGCTGCACTCCCAGTAACTTCCAGAACAGAAGAGTTTGCTTCTGAAGAACAGATATGCATAGAAGAAAAGTTAGCATAATGAAAATTAAAACTAATTAACAAAATAAAACACACTACATTAAAAAAAAAAAAAGGCACAGTCTGAAATGAAAGCTGGCAAGCGTTATGTTAGTTATAATTCAAAATCAAGAAGCAACACTGACTTTTCCAAGCATTTATCTTGGTAGTTACACCTTCACGCACAGGACAGTGACTTATAAATGTGCTAAATCTGGTAAGTTTCTACTTATGATGCAAAATTTTAAAAACCCAAATAGTAAAACCCTGTATCAGCTGGAACATATGAACAGCATTTGTTTTTAATAATGAGAAACAATTCTTGAAAAGTTGATCATTTGTATCATACACTTACAGTGATACCAAAGTAATTTCCTGCAGATATAGCTGGAAAGCCAGTTTCCCTCTAAAACATACAATCCTTAGAAAACAAACTAATATTTGTTACATCTACACCATAAAAACGTACAACACAATCATTAGTAACTGATATATTTATTTTAAAATTATCTACAGATTCATCTACAATCATCTGTACTAACAAAGCAAGACAGTACTATTTGCATCTTTTTGAAGGTATATTTTTGTGGTAACATTTTTTTAAGTGAGGACCTAGAATTAAAAGACATGCAATAGCCATGCTATCAGCATATTTTTTCATAACAACTATTCTCAACGTTGAGAAGGCGGCTGCAAAATACCTGCTAGCAGAAATTCAGGTGAGCCAGAGATGATTTTTTTTTCCTAAGTAGTTCTTCTGCTACTCAGAAACAAGACTAGCACATTTACTGCATTTTGCTGTCTCCCACAATTCACTGTGAAATTAATTATTATGGGCTGAGACAAAGTACATATTTCAGAGTTCTGATAGACTAAGAGTTTTTACTTAAAAGAAGTCAGTCCCCCTACACCCCAAATTTTGAGATTTCTACCAAAAATTAAATTTACCTGAGTTAAAGGATTTGAAAAATTTAGTTCTGAAAAATAAAAGGATATGTTCACTAATCTGCAAATCATTCAACTATAGTGAATATTTTTTATTAAAAAAATGTAACAACAAGAACCTGCTGGTGAAAAGAATGAACTTAAACAATCCTCCTGCATACACCACAGGATCTTACAATTGCTTTGACGTGTTCAAAAAATATTCTGGACCATTTAAAAGTGTTTCCAATTTTTCTTTGTCGTCAGGCCTGCCACTTGATAACAATATACCAGGTTCCAGAAGATGAGGAATATGAAAGATACATATGATATACTTTCAAATTTTTCAAGTAGTATTTCTCAGTAAAACATGCAAGAAACAGAAAAGGTGCTTTGATGGAAAAAGTTCACAATCTGTAATTTAAAGTGACTCATCTATTTCTCATTCTTATTTCAAATAGGAGTAGTGGTTCAGTGCCACTTTACAAAGAAAAAGGCCTGCAAGTACGTTGCAATAGAATAACGTCCTAAATAAATGCTTCCTTCCACCTATTAGTGATTAGATGTTGGACTTTTTCCAAAAACACAGAGTTTATATCCTTTTCAAATTTTGTTCTCTGGAGCCGTTACTATGGTCTATATTTAGACATTTACAAAGAAATTCTTTTTTAATCTACTTGACCTTTAATTCTTTAAATTCTTTCAATTCTCCTTGAATTCCTAGCCTTCTTCTCATAATAAACTTATGGGAACAGTTGTCAGAGCCTAACTGCGCACTATAAAGAACAGAAGCTCTAATAGGGTGCCTGTATTTGTGAGTTTTCTATTTTCCTGTGTGTTCCTGCTCAACATGAGCACAAAGTTGTCTTTGCGCCATATCAGAGCTTTCCAATCAAAATTTTACATACTTTTTCCAAAATTCAAATAGCTCCTCTTCAAAGCAAAATGGTTCAAATCTTCAGGGTTTTGTGTTTGTTTTGTCTTCATCCTTCACAGGAGCACTTCATCTACTTTGCCATTGTAATAATCTTTCCCAAAGTTCCCCTATTTCTGTTGTTCCAGGCAACAGTGGAAGTTTTGATTTATGTTTTATTTCCATAACACTATTTCTAACCCATCTTAGCATTTGCTTTTATTGACTGCTGTTGCTTACTGAGCCAGAGGTCCTCACTGTGGTGTCCAAAATGTTGTTCAGATGTCTAAATTTGTAAAATTAATTCATAATCCAGTAAAGTGTATGAACAGTTCAATTATTTCCTTCAATATGCACACTTTTGCATTCATCAGCATTGAATTTCATCTGCCATCTTGCTCTTCATTCAAATAACTGGCTCCCCCAACAYTCCCTCATGGGTCTTCTCTGACCCTGACTAAATAAATAATTCTAGTATCAGCAATTTTGCTAATCCTATTTCCCATATTTATTATTTTACATACTTTCTCAGCTCTAATATGAAACACTTCAGCTGTGATGAAACATTAACATTTATTGTAATATTTTGTTTTCTTTCAGTTCTCTTAGTCATTACCTGACTCACAGCTGCCCCTTGTCTTAAAATTTCCTTGACCTATTTTGAAGTGATTTGGCAAAGGACTTGGAATCTTCAAATAAACTGTATCAGTGACTTCAGCTGTATCCACTGTTTGGTTTACGCACTCAGAGAATATTAATATATTAGTGAGGCATAGTTTTCCTTTGTAGACCAAAAGCATTTTGTTCCTTCCATATTTTTGTCAGCTACAGTCTTTTATGACTGCTTATTTTAATTTGTAGTCTGATAACAAAAGGAAAAAAAATTCTGAGATTGAGAATCAAGTTCCTTTTCAAATTCTCAAATACTGCACCCTCCCCTTTACTTTATTTATTTCACACAATTATTAAAACTTAACATATCTTGTACTTGACAGTCCAGGCGAAGAGAACGTTAGTTCCAGGAAAAGGAAGAGCATGTCAGCAGGCTGCATCCTTTTTTCTGCATACGTTGTTTCCGGGGTTTCCCTAAATAACTTCGGAAGTGACAAACACAAAAATGTGCCTGGGATGAGGCCACAGGCTTGGAAGAATTTGCTGGAATGGTATGCAGGAGAGAGCAATGAATCCCTTATCCCATGTGTCACACACTCCGGGTCACAAGGTGAAGGGATCGGCTCTATGGACCATAAAGCCTCTCCACCTGCACTACAGAGGGATCCAGTTCTGAACGTGCACTCAGAGAGTAACAGATTCGTGAGGCACAGTTTTCTTCTATGGAACCAGTATCATTTTYGTTCTTTAGGTATCCTGTTCATCTCCGCCCTCCTTTTTTTTTAATCTGCTGTTATTTAATTAGTTGTTCTTTAATTAGTTATTCTGATAACAAGTTCTATTGTCTTTTCAATGCACAAACTTAAGATTTGATGATACTTGTAGTTTTATTAACATAAAAGGAATGCATTTGGCGTTCTCTAAAAAGATACGTCCATTTTACTCTCCATACAGAGTTCTAACTATCTGTGCAATTAAGGTCTGACCTAGATGGTACTTACTAAATCCCTCAATGTATTTTTATGTAGTAATGACAACTTTCCTGCAGGACTTGTGTTCTTAATTACTAGAAATATGTATGCAGTAAGTATATAGTATGCGTAGCCATAAATTTTTGTGTCATGAAAACACAGCTATTCACTTAAATARGAGACATCAGAACTTAATTTATCATCAGCACAGTACAGCTATGAACTGCAACGAATTCTAACTCTAATGCATCATCAGTAAAACAGTGCAAAAAAACCCCCTCAAGATGCAAGGACAACAATAATGGGTGCCTCCTTTCACAAAATATCCTAGAGTTCTAGAGAAATCTGAAAAATTGAATTACAAAAAAGACCAACCGGAGCTACAGTGCAAGAAAATATTGCAACTCCACTATAAGAACTATCTAATGTATTTATTTAGAGAAACATGCAAAATGTTCACAACGTTACCTAAACAGAGCAAGCCTCCTGATTACAATCACACTAACCTCTTACACTAAGATGTCAAACTGTAGTTTCAGAAATGCTGGGTTCTCTTGCTCTAAGAACAGCTTACTAAGAAGTAACATGATGCTTCTGGTCAAAAGCTTTTTCTGGAATATGTTGTAAATGAAAGGAATCTTGGCAGGTCAGCATCTCAACTAGAACGTGCAATTCTGCATGTCATTGCCGCTTGCTTATTCACTGAAACAACAGATTTCATTACAAAACAAGTAAAAGAAACAAACACAGCCTCCTGCGGTTCCTGCTTATTAGCAGCATTCACCTTTCCTTTCCTTTATCCTGACACCCATTGCCAAGACCATGTCTCACTGCAGGACAGGAAAACAAAAGAATTAAAGAATTGCTAAGCTGAGTTCAGTTATCCTTAGTCACCAACTGATGATACTCCTATTTAGGCATTTTTCTAAAGCAGTGCTTGAGTACTTCCTGGAAGTTCGTGCTGCATTCCGCATTACAGCTGGGACTGCATTACAACAATGAGAAGAGTTTAAAAAGTCAAGCAGTTTCTGTCAGATACAGACCTCCATGCATAACTATCTGATGAAGCCCCAGCCAGGTTTGCCATGCAAACCTCACATGAAATAAAGCTCACAAATATGACATTAAAAAAAAATATATATATATATATTTACACAAACTTTAAAGTAGCCATCTAGTTACCTTTATGCATCTATAYCACTTTTTTCTTTTTTTATTCCAAGTTTTTACTCTCATTTTACTCATGAAACCTATCCTTCAAAACAATTAAAATGCAAGTCACATAGAAAAACAGTCTCAGCCTGAAGTTACCTAAATATATAGAGCATAAACATTTATATATTTTCGCTTTTTTTTTTTTTAAAGGATACTCCAGAAAGCCACTTTTTAATTGGAGGAAAATATCGGTTTCATTACATTTCAGATATACTATGAAAAGGCACGTTCTCACAATTTCATCTTTAAGATATCTACATATCTTTCAAAGTAATTCCCATGAATCTTTACTAGGCATTTTGTAAACACAACATATAATGATATTCAAGATGAAAAAAGTGAACATTTAGTATTTTTTATACAGAAAAATTCCCACTTCCCCAAGATGGATATTTTAATTTTAAAATCTCTTGCAATAGATACATTCACTTAAATTTTGAAATTTCTTTGATAATATGGAAAAATTATAAGTTAATATGATATAGATAATAGGTAAATCATTATGGCTTGGTCTTTCACATGTTTTCCTGAAGTTAAAAAATATACAAATAATGTCTTATAATTGAAACAGAGTTCAGAGATCTACCTGTGACAAAAAAATAAAAATTAAACCTACTATTTTAAAAAATTAAAAGGCAAAATAAAAAAATCATATTGTTACCCCACTATGCTTGGAGGAGTAAAAAAAAAAAAAAAAAAAAAATCTGCCTACCAGCCATTAAATCATTAGATTAGCAATTAGACATTTGTGACAGAAGAAAAGAGCTTAGAGAGTGAATAAGCTCCATTTCTTCACACACTGACAATGAAATGAATTTCTGAATTGCTTAGAGGCTGCTTTTCCCGAAAATTAAATGATTAAGTGATGAAGCAGGTTAATTCCTTTTTCCAGCCTYTGCAGCATACACTGCAGTCAGTAGCTGGTTCTCTCATTTTGCTTCATTGCATTTTTCAGTAGACAACCATGCTCTCATACAAAATTCCTACCAAACATGCCACCTAACAATTAATCAAAATTGTTTATCATAAAAACAGCTACATCGAGTTAAATTCCCACCGAATCAAGTACTAATCCTGTCTCTAGATAGGGCCAATAGTAGACATGTAGGGAAGAGCTTGCAGGCCTCTAATAACTTGGGACCAACAGATTTTGTCGGCTAATTGCAATCAATAGTCKCTACCAGGTATTTTCTATGAACATACAGCATTACTATAAAACAGATGCCAGGTACTAATACTACAAACCAAGGCACAGTAATTATTCAAACCAATATATTGTGTATTTGGTGACTGAGGGGAGTAGTGAAAACAACTGTACAATAAAAAGCAAATATCCTGTCAATGAATATTAAAAATTAGGAAGGGGGAAATGTATTTTTAACTTAGTTGCTTTCTTCTTCCCCCAAAATGTCATATTCAAACATCTACTGTAAATACAGGTTTGAGAAGGAGGCCACTAGTTGCATCAAAATGCTGGAAATACTCAGGGCAATTAATAGGTCTGTCTCCTGAATTATGTATCAGCATTTCATCAACACTTTATTTTAAGAGATGCACGTATTTCCAGTAAGATCCTTTAAAAGATATTTCTGAAATATGCAGTTTGGTTTTGTTAACAGGTAAAAATCAGCAACTGCTGGATGAGTCAGTTCTGTGCCGCTGTAGAAAGTTGTCTGTTAACTAAGGACGGACTGAAAAACGTCAGGTAAAATTAGTTGATAGACTATGGACTCCTATGTTGTTGGACAAGGAAAAGAAGAAGCCTTGCAAAACATTTATGCATTGCTACATATGAGAGATCAACTGCAAAATTACCCATATGATGTGTGTTGCATTTCCTAAGACCTACATCTCTTTTTATGATTCTAAATTCCTATTTTCCATGTCTTAGATATTTTCAGACCAGGGAAGGAGAGGGAAATCAATAAAAAAAATTACAAATCCAGATGAACAAAAATGATATTGCCTGAGAGAGAAATAGCTGTCTGAATAACAGGGTTTTTTTCCGGTGTGGTACTTGTTGGGATGAAACCAAAGAGAACATAATATATGCATTCCTGTAATGCTAGGAAAAAAGCTACTAAAAAATGAACAGTTCACAGTTGCAAATTAAACTTTTTTCCCATAATCACTTGCATTTCTCTAAGCCTAACAAGAAAGGAGCACAGTATTTATATATACAGTGACTAAAATATTAAAATACAGAGAAGATTTAAAACATGTATTATATTTCTGAAGAAATCTGTTGAAACTGTCTTCTTTGTACTTTGCAATTCTTTTTCAGCTAAGCCATCTGATACCTTGACATAGTTGTGTCAAAAATGCAGACGATAACCAGTTTGGGGATGACTGGTTGATAGACTGGAGGGCAGGGTTGTTACTGTGGGAGACCTGTACAGGCTGCAGAAATGAACAATGTCAGGAACCTCACGAAGTTCAACAGCAGCAAATGCAAAGTCCTGCACCCGGGACTCCATGCCTTAATAAGAAAATACATTTTAGGGTCTATGCAACAATTTCTTCTTGTTTTGTATGAGTTCTACTGCTCTAGACTGTAGAAACTGCAATGTCTCTTTTTATGCAAAACAAACATCATTATTCTGCTGTACTATGCAAAATTGAAAGTTCCAGAGCAAGCTTGCAACTGTTTTACTGCGATAAAAATTACTTCAAAATACCTCAACCCTGAAATCATGTGTAGACAGCCCATTTTCTCCTTCTCATCTTTACTATACTTCGTACACACACACGCACCCCGACAAACTAGATAAAACTAGCTGAATTACAAGATATATTTCCAGTAAGTATACACTTGTGGCTGCAAGGTTTTACCCTACGAACAACTAGAATGCCAAGATTAATGCACTATCTTTAAATATGTCACCAAGTATTTATACAGAAAAGACATTATGTCCAGGCAAAGAAAGTTTTGTAAAATTAAGTATGTTCGTAACTGTGTCAGGAAGTATTTAATGATTTATTTTATTCAGAATATCATCTGTCATTTCTCTAAAAATCCACAATTGAAACATATAAGGAAATACAATTTGAACCGTTTTCAAAAATAAAACTACAAAAAGTAGAACCGTTACGTCTAAGTCCCTCAAGTTCCCAGAAAAATCCATGTCAGCCTTCAATCTCTGCAGAATTAACAACTGATATTTTCCCATTTCTGTTCTTCTAGACTTTACATTAAGGACTGGAAATACGTATTGGAAATACGCAACACATAATGAGTAAATGTTTATGCAAAAAAATACAGATGGACTACCAATAAATTAGGAATTAAGGCTAATCTTAAAAGAAACCTAAGATATTTGAATGCAAATAAATTCACCACATAAACACAAACTACTTCAACTCAAATCACCAGTGATTTCTACTACCTTTTTTCTTTTACTTATTGCAAAACCAATTATTAAACTAACTTTCCTCTGACCCCAAAGGTTTTTCTCAGGACACATGGAAATGTAAAACTAGATCGCACCTTGCAAGAATGGCAAGAATTTGGAATGGTACATGCTATTTTTTACTCCATATGGACTCCTCAGTAGGGATTCTCCTCTCTCTTTATAGTAATGGTTTATAACTTATTAATGCCAGCTGGCACAAGGTGAGATGTAGTTTTAATCTGGATGTGATCTCGCTGCAGAGTTCTTCCCTCTCATCACCAATCCCCGAGCACATATGCCATGTAAGATGGTGCTGATCATAGCAGGTCTAGTGGAAAGTACCTCAGGAGGTCTCTAGTCCAACCTCCTGCTCAAAGAAAGATCAATGCTGAATTCAGACCAGGTTGCTCAGTGCTTTATCAAGTCAGTCTTGAAAAACTCTAAGGATGGAGACTGCATAGCCTCTCTGGGCAGCCTGTTCCAAAGCTTGACTCTCCTCATGGTAAAAATGGTTTTCTTTACGTTCAGCTGGTTCTCTTGTTTTAAATGTATGACACTGACGCTTGTGCTCCCATCATGCGCCACTGAGAAGAGCCTGCATCTT
>NW_020447275.1:150658-273996 GCF_003343035.1 Apteryx rowi | reverse complement strand
CCCCCCCAAGCCATCCCTTCTCCAGTCTGAATAAGTCCAGCTCTCTCAGCCTATCCTCACAGTGCAAGTGCTGTGGCTCCCAACCACCTTGGTTACCCTCCACTAAATTCACTCCAGTTGATAATGTTTTCCTTGTATGAGGGCGTTCCAGATGTGGTCTAACAAGGGCTCAGTAAAGGACATAAATAATCACTTCCCTCAAACTTCTGGCTATGCTCCTGTTAATACAGCCCAGGCTGCTGCTGCTGGTCTTTGCTGCCAGGGCACACTGGGGCTCATGTTCAGCTTGCTGTCTAGAACTCTAGGTCCCTGTCAGCAGAGCTGCTCCACACCAGTCAGTCCCCAACACGTATCACTGCACGGGGTTCTTCCTTCCCAAGCACAAGGCCTGGCATTTGTCCTTGATAAATTTCATACCACATGGCTCATTCCTCCAGCCTAACTAGGTCCCCCTGGATGGCAGCCCTGCCCTCAAACTAGTCCCCCAGTTTGATGTCATCTGCAAACTTTATGAGGAAATATTCCATCACCTCCTCCAAGTCATTGATAAAGATATTAGGACAGGTCCCAGCACAGACACCTGCAGTACTCCACTTTTTATCAGCTTCCAGGTAACATACGACCCACTAGCCACTACCCTCTGAGCCCTATCATCCAACCCTTTTTTACTCATCTTGACTTACATTTTCATCCCAAGCAAACTGACCTCTTGATCGTATATATATTTTATATGAATATATCCATAATATAAAATTGCCTATAATGAATTTCCTAAAATTTTTGAATTTATAATAGGCTTTCTTACAAACAGTTCTTACAAGCATTTTTAGAACAGCTAGAAAAACAACTTACAGAATTATTTTTTCTTTGAGCATTTTATCAACAAATGCATCTGAGGAATTACAGATTAAACCTGCAAAGTTTCAGGTTAACTATAAAATAAAGAAGAATTGAATGATTTGTGTGCATATTATTCAGAAAGAGGCTACAGTAAAATAAGCACTGCTGGAATGTGCTGAACTGATCAGCTAGGAGCTCATGCAGTTATACTGAAACTTCTGGATGGAAGTAGAAAGTTTCTAGGCAATCTTCTTATCTACAACTCATTCTCTGAAATTTGGCTTGCAGAAGCAATCACTTGCAGAGTTTCAGCAAATTGCTGGAAAAAAAAATTCCTATAGTGAGTGACTGAACCCGAATATTTTTTTCAGCTCAGCTATTTAAAATTCCCCATTTTAAACATGAGCCAGAAAGATTTCAGAGAGCTCTCTTTGCTGATGAATATACTGTATATCAGGTGATGTTACTTCACCTTCTCAGCAGACAGCTGAAAGCAAAACAAGTACGACAATGGGCAAACCGCAAAACTTTGACTACGACACATTCACTTGGACACAAACAGATGAACTCTAGCGGTGAGGTAATTACTCATTTCTCATACCGATTCTACTTTGATTTCTTTACTAAAGGACCACTGTATTACACATACATTCATTAATGTCTCTCACTTTTCCATTGAGGGTTAGCTATCTCTGTATAGAACTTAAGAAAAAGGCTGCTTATCCAGGGAATAGAGCAGGGATTGTCAAACTTAATTCCAACAAGCAAGTATGGTTTACCAGCTGCTTTATTTCCTGGATCTCTGTCATCTTCTTTTAAACTGATTCAAAGGGTAAAAGAAAGGTCAGGAGATGGAAAGAGAACCCATTTCCAGACTGCAGCTGCACCACCGTGCCACTGTCTCTCTTCACTCCAGCACCCAGTACACACAGCAGATGGCAGGGTCAAGTCAGGAACCCAAGAGTGGGACCGGTGGACTGCAAATGGGTGAGGGGTGGCTCAAACCAGGGTAGCGTACCTTATGTTCATTTATCTTAGTTGTCAGTATAAAGACCATACAATGAGACTTATAACCCAAAGCGTAATAATAAAGCTGGTTAAATATTACCAACCCTCTCACACAAGCAATAAAAGAATTCTTAGCTCTTACAAATCATACACTGCATAATGAACATCCTCAAATGAAACTAGAAAATAATTTATCACGTGTTTAAAGCAAATCCTTGTGCGATATTAAAAATTAACAAAGACAGTCTGTTCTTTAGAGGGAAAAAGTAAAGAAAATTAACTAAGTACTGGTTTTCTTTGCAGTTGCTGGATCTAGTATCTGCTAGTATCAGATTCCAGTAACTGCTGGAAGACAGATACTTGAGGTTTCTTCATGTAACTGATGCTAACAAACTCCTACTGGTTGCTTAAACAGAGGTGTTCTTAAATGTCAATGTACTTCACTGAAGACATGACTTGGAGCACCAAGGGTCAGATCTGTCAAGTGAGATAGTGAGAATATCCTTAGATGGTAAATATCTGATTAACTCTATACATTTCTTTAATGCTAGCCCTATTTATGCATAATTCTAATGGCTCATCTGAAATAATTGTTTCAAGAGACACTAGGCTTTTTGTTTTTCTACTATAAAAATAGTATTCTTGGTAAAGGAATATTTTACAAAAGCTTCAAAAGGAAATACTGCTAAATACAACTAAAAGCAAAAAAAAGGGGGGGATGGGGAAAAAAAAAGACAAGAGGGAGAGAGGGAGGGAGCGAGCAACTATATGATCTGAACTAGGTAATAAAATTCTAAGAAAAAATATTCTGTCTGGTCCTTTGCAATGAATCCACATGAAAGGATTCAAAGACTTGCAGAAATGTATGTTAATGAAGTAACTTTCCCTTAGGCTACCATAAGTTCAAATAATGGACAATTTGTCTCCTCAAAACAAAAACCCTTCACATTCATCCATGATAAAGATATTTTTAATCTGTTGTTTAACAACCTTCTCCCCCCCCATACAAAATATTACACCAATCTTATTCTTAAACTGTGTTTAAGATAATGATTAATTTGGTTCAAACAAGGCAAAAAACATTGTAGAAGATTAGCTACTGTATTACTAAAAAGCAATTATAGTATTCATTATATTGAATACAACAGATAGAGAGAGCCAATATATGTAAGAAAAAGAAAATAGTAAACCACTCCCTGCATTTATCTTCTATTTCAGTTTAAAGTATGGCAAGTATTTATTGATATGCATTCTGTAAGCCACAATTAAAAAAAAAGCAAGAAAGCTCTCAAAGTCACCCTCTCTTTCACTAGCCAGAAATCCTAAAATATAAAGGATATGTGAAGAAACTGATTAGGTTTTAATTTTACAAAACCCATACATATAATCATGCTGACTGAATTCAACTATAATTGGGATTCACTGTGTTCCAAGGATTACGTTCACGACCTTAAACATTTTAATTCTTTTCTAGATTAGTTTATATTGCTCTACTGTAATAGAAAACATCACACATAAATTGCAGTCTTGTGCAAAATTTATGAGACATAGGAGTGAAATCAGAGCCTAAAATATAAAAAATATATATATAAAAAAACCTTATCATAGTAAAGTCCACTAGTATGAAATCAGTTGAAAATCAGGACTAGTCTACTTTAGAGCTCTCAATACTACACATTTCAGTCAGGATTGAAAAAAAGCATGGCTTTAGCCCATTCCCTCTTCTAGCACCTGGATAAGAGATAAGCATCTGGAAGTCTTCAGGTTCCTCAAAGAGGATGACTGCCCTGAACTGTTCTCTTCACTTCGGACCCGCATAGGTGGAAGAAAAGGGCTTGATCAGGAAAAGGAAAATTTGACAGTGACAGCCCCTGCCACTCAAGTCAATTGCAGGAAGATATAAATACACACACACACACACATTTTTATTTATTTATTTTTTCTTTCAGTTGAATCATCTGGTTGGTTTCAGACACTCCTGTTGTACAGGGTTTTCCTTCTCCACTGCTTAGGATGTCATACAGAATGCTCAAGGACCACTTCCAGTATTGTGACTCTACTGAACAATTCACACATACATAGTCAAAATGTACTAATTGGATTTTTTTTTTTTTTTTAAAGCTAAGACAGAAAGAAAATCCTACTGGCTGAAATGCACATGTCAGAACCTCCCAATCAAGAACAATGAGCTTATTGCATTCCATGTATCAATACTTAATTCTGGGCAAGGTAATACATATTAAGTTATTTCATAATTTAAAATATATAAGTACTTTTACATTTGGACTGTTCTTACTAGAAATTTTTTAGTACTAAGATTACAGTGAGCAGAAACTCTACAGTTACTATACTGTATAATTTCTGCTTACTGCTTATTCCACAAATATTTGAGGAATAAATTTGTCACTGAAAATAAGACTCTATCCAATCAACATGCAAGCTGTTGCACGCATGCTATTATGGCAGTTTACTTAAAAGTATGACAGTATGGTTGGCCTGCAGTTCAAAGAGGTGATGAAAGAGCTACTGGTAGACGAGGCTGTAACCTCTTCAAACGGCACAGCTGCATCCAAAAGAGGATGTATGAATAAGTTCTAAGATAAGCATTTGAGTTTTACAGTACAATGTACAGTCTTCGCGATTTGCCATGAAAACATCTCTGATATTTCTTCATCAAATATATCTTCACTAAAATACCTGAAGTATATATCAGAGCAACAGAAATTTAACATCAGATTTTAATCTCCTCCGTTATTTTCATGAGAGGTGCATTATTTTTCATGTAAACTTTAAGAAAAGGTAAACACAGCACATGTACACAATATGCAGAAAGTAATTTCAAACAGAAATAATTATGGACAGATTTGGTAAGGGAATTTCAAAACAGTATATAGTGAGCCAACGGAAAATTCAAGCAGTGATAAGCACCATGAACTCCAAAGTTGTGTTTCGAACGAACACAGGCTGGCCGCATTTTCATGAAGGCATACTCTTAGCAACTCGGCTGGAAATTTCAGAGAGTCAAAACCTCTGCTTGGTAAAACTCATCAAAAGCATTCTTCTCAACTTCTAAACATCTTTTTATTAGATGTTTCAGCACCAAATATCAATTGAAAAGTTAAGGAAAAAAGTTGACAGTAAGTATGCAAGACATGAAAGATCAGCATCCAGAATGATCATTCTGGCTTCCTTCCCTGCTCCTCCTGTCACATCCCAAGCTAGGACAAGGTGGCCAAGTCAGTTTCCACTGGCTAGCTGCATCCAGGCCCTGCTCCTCTGAACAGTGCAGCTGCTTCACCGCAGGGAAAGCCGCAGTCAAGTCAGACCGCATTGAGCCAGCAAGGTGGTCCTTCTTCAAGCGTTTCTTTCTCCATACGGCAAAACTTTGTATTAGAAGGGCACCATTCTAGATAATGGGGAAAAACAATCCTCTAAGATAGAACCTACTCACTGGTGACCTTGATCCTCTTACATAGAGGATACTCTCATAGTAGCAATGACCCCAGCTTATAAGGAAAAGCAGGCTATAAAGCCAGGGGGTTATTAGGAATATAACTACACCAGCAAGAACACAAGCAATTTGCTTTTTGGATGTCACTGTGACAAACCTCATGAAGGTTTGACTTGCTCCAAAGAAGTGGTGATGAGTCTGTGAAGGTCACCTAATGAGGTGGGAGTACATTAAAAGAGATCCACATATAGACTATTTTAAGAATCTGATATTATAAGTATTTCCAAGAGAACTTATTTTTCTAACACCACACAGTATACATAATTATTCTTTGCAAACAGTATTAACCATCAAAAAAAGTCGCATCCAAATTGAGGAAAGTAAAAATGAGCATAAACTCTGACAAGTTAAATGTAAAGCTACCAGTAAAACAAACCAAGTTTCATGGAGGAGCTTCCTAAGGCATAAACATTGTTAATAAAATTATTTTCAAAACACCTCTGAAGTAGAAAGGATGGATGTAGAATGGACGATTAAAGGTAAGACAATCACTCAAGAAAGACCAATCAAGAGCCAAAAACCAAAAAGAATTCTCTACATTAATGCTCACTAGAGGTATTTGGGGAGGTTCCCATAACAGAATGGCATTTTGGAAAGGAAGATTCTATGAAAGTACCATTAATTGAAGTATCTATAGAAGATAGTTCAGAAAAAGTAAATTAAATGAAAGATCGAATCACTAGGAACAGACAGTATTAATCCAAGAGTTCTAAATGAACAAAATATTAAGTTACAGAGTTATTAACTGTGGTTGCCACTTTCTACCTTAGTGTTGATGGCAGATTATTGGAAGATGGCAAATGTTTCATCCATTTTTAAACAGCCTGGAAGTTATCCAACATCCTTGTTCTACATGTAGCAAACTTGTAGAAAGTATCAAAGTACAGAACTAGTAACTCTATGGATAAATTAATTATACTGGAGAAGAATCAGAAAGGCTTCTCTACAGAAACATCATAAGTCAGTCCATTAAGAGTTCTTCAAAAAGGCAAATGATGTACTCAGTATAATATTTTGCTTTTCAAAAAAAATCTTTTGGTAAGAATACTCACAAAAAAAAAAATCAATTAAATTAGGTTATCATGTTATAGGATGACAGTTCTCCTCTGGATCAGTAACTGATTTTTTTTTTTCTTTTTTAAAGGAGAAATAAATGGTCAGTTTTCCACAATAGCAGCAGATCAGAAACAATATGCACAAAGATCTGTGCTGAGATCTGTATTGTGGATGGATGATAGGGTTAGTTGGCTTGYTTTATTTTCTCCAGATAATTTATGAACATATCAAAAAGTTAAACAGTAGAGTGTCAAGTCTGTGGAAGACAGAATATTCAGGATAGACATAGCTAAAGCTGATTATGATGGGACCAAAAAGGATCTCACAATGCCAAGTGACTCAGCAATAAAGTATAAGACAGAATTCATAATAGAAAGTTAAAATTAATGCACTTGAGAAAAAATAATCCTAAAGATGCGTATGTAGTAACAGAATCAAATTATCTATTACCACTCAGGAAAGAGATCCTGAAATCTGATTAGGTACCTTAAAGTGTTACTGTAATGTGCAGTAACAGCAAAAAGATTTTGAACACTCAGAATTATTGGAAAAGGAACTGGGAAGTACACATTTGAACTAAATCATGGTGGGGAGGAAGAAGGGGGAACAACAGTAACCAGAGGCTTGGAATGGCTTCTGTACAAGGAAAGATCACACTAGATGGGATTCTCCATCTGGGAAAAAAGATGATCAAGGACAGGAACAGAACAGGCATCTACGTAACTATGAACAGGATCAGTAATGTAAATAGAGAATAATTATCCATTATTTCTCATGGGAAACAATTAGCACTATATAAAACAATCACATCGTAGGTATTAAACAAAAGGAAATGGTTTCTCACAAAGCACAATGAAATTGTAGAACACATTGCGATGGAATGTTATGAAGGACAAAAGAATAATGGATTAAAAAAAAGAGAGAGAGAGAGAGAGAGAGAGAGAGAGAAATAAATGGGTGATAAACCCCTTAAGAGCTAGTATACATGATGGCTGATACATATCCTCTCACTGTGGAAGCCTCTTAACTACTGATTGCTCAAAACTGGAATCATAAGCCAGAGTATATCAAAAGAAGCAACAGTGTGTCATTTCATGGTATCTTATACTCCTTCCCAAGGCACCTAGTACTGACCTGTGTTGGATTCTGGACTTTTATTCTTCTCTTGGATATCAGTATCTCCATTCTTATTTAATGTAATTATCACAGGATACTCAGGAATCCAAGACACTGTTTTCAGCATCTTCCCATAAACCTTGGGTGACCTTTGGAAAGTAGCTCAACTTCTCTATAGCATTTCTATTTATAGTGGAATTAATATATTTAAACCTATTTATCTGTTACACTGCTAAAATTAATGTTTAAAATGCAGCCATCCAAAATTCATATAGTTCTTGTAGCAGTCATGTAAATAATTTAGGGAAATGAAAGGTCACACATACATTTTAATAAGAATACAACTTTGCAGAAACTGTACAGTAAGTATTTTTGCCACTACGTCTAAATTTAAATACCAAGTCATAGTAAAACTTTCTCAGAGGGCATCTTTTCTGCCCTCTCTCTCATATAACTGTGTAAAAATAAAGTATTCCCTGTAAATTTAATTTATGCATTTTTAGATTGAAGCTTGTTAGGGAGTCTTCATTTTCCTTTCATACTGGATCAGTGTGAGCATAAAACACATAAACACCCCTCACCCCCAAAAAGAAAACCTAAAAAAAGGAAGGGGGGGGTAATTGGTATTAAAACAAATGCTAGGTAATTCTGTGTTAGGACCAATCCATTCATACTTCATTCAGTGTGAGAAATAAAGTATTGGGAGACTAAAATTGAAAAAGTGTGTTCTTTTCTGCCACACATTGATAATCTGAAGAGATCAGAGTCATTAAGTTTATATCTTTGAATACACTTCAGAAACCATCACTAAATACAATCCCTAATCTAATTACAGGTTCTATTACAGTATTGCTTTTGCAGCCCCCAAGCAAGATATCATCCATAAAAGGTAAAATAAGTACATAAATTTGCTTTGTTACCCAACTCATCACAGTAAATTAATACTTCAAAAGGAAAACTTAGAAGCACTATCATATTTAAGCAGTAAGACATAATAGGGTGTGCATATGGTGTAATAATGACACACCTTAACAGTTAATAATCCACAAAGTATGTCATTATTATCCCATACTACACACCCTAAAGTGCTTCAGTAGAGATCACATCTGTAGCTTAGTTTAACAAACTAAACGAGTATACTTGGAATAGGTGCCTATTTAGTGGCTGTTAATCTCAAAATGTTTCATCAACAAACCATAAAACATGCCACAAAATATTCCTGCTTGAGTAATCATTTTTAACAAATTCCTGAGATGACGACTGAATTAAAAATACGCACTGTAAAGAATATTTGTGTAAATGAACTCACTCAGAGGCCCGATCCTACAAAAACAGGTAAAAAAGGAAGGGAAGAAAGCAAAAATGATCCATCTCTTTTGTGATTTTGAAGTGTTCTTGCAAGCTTAACAGTGAGTTTTGAAAGATGAGGTGTATCTAAAAACCTTTGCTAAGAAGGCATATTTTTTAGTTAAACTGCTATTACCTTTCCATTTTAACACCACCACCACCACTCAAAAAAACAACCGGCTACAATTATTTCTACTAATTTACAGATTGAACTCCGGGATTGAGGAGTTAAGTGGCTTCAGCTGAGCTCTTCCATAACAACACTATACTACTTGCAGTCTAAAGCCAGTCAGCACAAAATCAGACATTCGATTATGTCTTCCTTAATTGTATTGTTGCTCACCTGGGAGGTAAACAGAAACATTTGGGAAAACATGTTATTGAACAATTAACTGTAAACTAACCACTTAGCCTTTGCCACACAAAATACAAGCAAAAAGTATGTTTGTGGTAGCCAAAATCAATGAAATTTAACCCTGATATGTCTTCTTTTTAAATTCAACAATTGCAATGTATTTAAGTATTTATTAATTACATACAATTCCACAGAATTTATTACTATGTACTTTTTCAAGCATACTAAGAACAACTCAACTCCTTTTTCTTCAGTGGAGGCATACTATCACAGAAAACTAACATCAATGATCTCTCAAGACTGATCAAACTTGGCAAAATTATTATTTAATGGATTCCCATCCATTTAATATCTCTTTAGTTATACAAATTGGAAATGGTTTCCCAACTGACATTAAGTTTCCACAACTCCGTTAATCAAGAACAAAGAAAATTGTAGGTATTCATTTATTACAATGCTTCAGAACAGTTTTCCAATTACACAGTTGGGAATGCTGCTGATCTTTTAGATACAACAGACAACCAGACATGAAATGATGAAAAAACATCTTTTTACGTCACACTATCAAAGTGGAATAAGAAGGAAATCTGGAATTTCAAAACTGAAGAATTTTGAAGACGACATGCTCATAGAAATGATTCAGCCATAACCAAGAATAGCTACAAGTGATTTTTCCAAATAATTTTTGTTACTCAGTCCAAATGTGACAGCTTGTAGGGGACATTTAAAAGATTCTCATGTGAAAACTGTTGCTGCTAAAGCACACTGGCCATACATGGGAAACATCTAAATATGGGGGGGAAAAATGTACTCTCCACCCACTTTTTGAGAGGTTTTGCCAATTCTACTATTATTTGAAAGAGATCAAATTTAATATACAGGACATGAAACAGATATGAAAATGGTCTAACAACAAATCTTAAAAATTGCAAATGCCAACAAGTCTCTGCAAGTACATTACTAAGCCAGAAGGAAGAAAAATCATTGTGGAATAAGCTTTTCTGGTATGCAGTTATAGTGAATAATCATGAGGTGATGTCGAGAACTAGACAAATCTGGTATTTGAAGAATGTTAAAAACACTGAGATCACAAATACACATTGTAACTTTAGTACCCACTTCTTATCCCACTATTTTGATATTAAATCTAATTCATTGTTCATTCTGAACTTATAAGCCACTATTTTAAAGAACATCTTTCTCTTTTCCGCATGCTATGATGCATGTGGAAAAGGAAACAGTTAAAAATGAAAGTAGGTTTCATTTTGTGTACTCCATTTGGGGAAGTGAAAGACTGTTTTTAAAATACTGCATTATAATGTCATTTTTTCAGTAAATTATAAAAGTAGATAGCCTCTCGTGCAGCAAAAATTTATTTGCACTTTTTTTTAGAATAAAAGTTTGCCTCAGTTGTTCTTAGCTCACAGGTAAACCTAAGCCTGAGATAAATGATCAAAATCATAATTCCATTGTGCATTTTTAATACTAAGAGCATATCTGCTTGGTTAATATCCAGTGCAATACACAGTGTCAATCTATACCAAGTAATTACATAATCTCAGCTTGTCCCACCATAGTGTCTTTTAGAAAGACACACTACTATAGGTTCAGATTTAACTGCCTTTACTTATATAAAAAGCTAAAGCTTTAAATCCTAAAGACATGGAGACAACCAAAAAATAACAACAGCAGCAACAAAAAAGAATGAATCAAAGTTAAAGCCTGTTCTTATGTTAAATTCCCCACAATTTATTCCCAAATGACAACCGGAGTATTAGCAGACCAACAAAATAGCAGATTATTTTATGGGGGGTGGGGAATGGGGGTTATTACACATTATTTATTGCATTAAAATAGTTTTATTCCTGATTTTATATATACATTGATTGCTTTAGTCTAAGTAACTTGGCAGAGATCCAAGTCAGAGCATTTCGAGTATTTTCAAATATTCTTGCAACAGAAAAAAAAAAAAAAGAACAAAAGACTTGAGGATAAACTGAAAACCTGTTCAGTACCTGAGTGTGATCTATCTGTTTTTCATAAATAGAAGATGGCTTCTCATGAAAGATAAAGGAAACAGCCTGTGCAAGAAAAAAGATAGTAGTAAACAAGCAGCGAACAAGTAGTTTGAGGACACCTTTATGATAAAAATCTAGAAGGAAAAGAAAAGTAGCTACAAATACATCATCAGTACTTTAGTTTAATATATAAATCCAAAAAGATGAGGAGAAAAAGAAATTTTTGCTTCAGAAACACCACATTTAAATAAAGCTTCAGCTTTAAATATGAGGGGTTTTTTGGTTTGGGGGTTGGTTTGTTTGGTTTTTTTTTTTCCCCTGGAAGTCATGCAAAATGGAGACAGGCTATGGCAATATTTTCATGCTCTAGAAGCACACAGAGTGTAGGTGACACATTTCAAAGCGTATTCCAAAAGTCATTCAAAAGAAGATTTGGGTATCGACATTCTTCCTGTTTACCTAGGTTCATGCCACAGCTCAAATTTAATGAGTTGCAGGCTGAAAAAGAACTTCAAACCTTAAAGGATCATCGTACAAGTAATATTAACTTCAGTCTGAAGCACCTTATCTCCAAATGTGTGAAAGTTGGAGCTTCGGAGACCAATACTAGCCAGGAGGCCAGTTCAAATGCCCAGTATTTTACTATATTGTTGATATAAAGTTAGTTTTAGTCTATCCCTGATATCCATTACAGCTAAATAAAAGCACCTGTTTAAATGATCCTTAGATGGCATGTCCTTGAAGGGCATAAAGACACTGCATCTAAGCATATCTTAGAGACATCTCTTAGCAACATTAAATAAGGCTGTATCACTTCATGGATCAAACTGCAGCATTAATACTTTCATCTTAGAAATCTGCCACTCCCAAAGCTTTTGTCCTGCATTGGTTAATTTCTGAGATTCACACACCAAGGACGACAGAAAAAGAAGAAAGGCTTCTGCTGAAACAAGTCCAGATAAACTACTGACAAAAATATTTGTTTCACATATTGGTTTCACATTCAGAACTCATTATAAGAGGCCATGCTTATGATAGATCCCCACTCATGAGAATTCCAATACGAAGACCACATTTCTTAATCAACAATTAGTCCTAAAATAAGCACTTATAATATAGATCTGGATATATTTGTATTTTTCTTCTTCCTCTTAATACAAATTGTATTTTGTATATACATGAACATTATTTCTTTACTCTTATTTTACTATGATCAAAATGTACTCCGTAAAATTACTATAGATTTTTTTCCTTAAAATAAGGTGGTTTCTTCATTACGCTCTTACACCCATTTACCAAACCCTACTATAATAATCATCACAATATCACCAATATTCACTAGAGCCCAGAAAGCTTATTAAAATCAGGTTAGACTTTATCAGAAATTATTAAATACMATACAGGATGAAGAACATCTAAATGGCTTAGCTCCTTTTTATATATTAAAACTTGCAAGTTAATTACTAAGGCTTTCCTTTTTCCATCTACAAATATCAGGCTTTATACAAAAGAAAACAATACACTATCTTATGAGGAAATGGACAAAAAAAAGTCTGAAGAGGCTGCACAATAAAACCTGAAAAGATATGAAACTGTTTTTGCCAATTCCATGCAATTATTCAAGAGACAGCACCAATATAAAGTACTGACACCGTACTGACTAGTCTTTACTTGAAAAGCAAATCAACCAACCTTCCCAACCTCAGGATTTCTAAGTGTCAGAAGCAGTCAAAATTAAGTCAGTGAGGAAGATGCCTGAGGCCAACATACTCCTTTTGAAAAAAAAAAAGAAGGAAATAAACCTTCCAGTGCTTTCCCTAGGACTCCGCATGACAGTGTCCCTGCCAGACACTGAACCACTGAAATCAGCTTTCTCCCCAAGCCTGCACAGGTCTTTGTGCCAGGCGTGTGTTTAGAGCACACAGCTCTGTCCTGTACTGGCTTCAGAAAGTAAGATCAGAGTTAAACAAATTGGAAACAGCAAAGAGTTTGCACAAATGCTTTTGCTTGGCTTCTAACTGGATAATGCAAGGGCTAAAGCAATGAGTTGCAGCACAAAGAATACGCAAGGTCATCTGTGAAATGTCTTTCGAATATTCATTATCATTCATCTGCATTAAGCCTTTTTTAATGAACACAACTGGAATACATCTTTTATAACATATTATGAATAAGCACTTCTATTGTATAAAGACAAACCACAAAAAGTTTCAGGTTTAAATAGTCAAGTTTTAAAACTGTTGAGCTAAGTCAGCAGAAGAAACTTGCATCAGATGTAACTATGTAAAAATTTCACACTAGAAGTTACTCAAATTGATGTTTGTGGTAAGGTGGGAGGAGAATATCATGATTTACAAGTACAACTGATTAGAAATTCTTAGCACCGGAAGTAGCAGCTTTAACAAAACATAAACCCTTTACAAACTTGTTCAGAAAAACAAAAAAACTTCCTTTATTTCCATTAGTCTGTTTTCCTGAACTATTAGAAAACATTCCAAACTGATTTATATTCAGAGGAATCAACTCCACAGATAAATTATTTCTGGATTCCCAGAACACATTCAGTGACCCGGTTCAAATTTCACAATCTTGTATTCAACCCAATAGACTGTACTTGATTAGATGCACATTATCTGTCTTTCTGCTCCTTCACACAGCCCTGGAATGGACAACTTTGTGACAACTAGACATAGAGTTATAAATTCAATAGACAACAGTCTTGCTTTGTCGCTCTTTCCAAAACCACACAAATTCTCAACTTCCTGCACACATACAAAAAACTAAAACAAAGCCAGAAACTTCAGTCAATTCCTAAAAACTTCTAAAGAATCGCTTGCATTACAGCATGTCAAGAAAAAAAAAAATTCTTACAGAAGGTTGATGAGTAATTATCTGCAATAAAGAGCTGAAACAAAATATGGGAATTTAAACAATAAATTGTTAAGCAGTTCTGAAGTGATTCAGTTTAAAGCCTTACTGAATATTATATGATTACGTTTTTCCTATTTTTTCTTCTTCCCCTCTGGTAGTTATAAGAACCTGGTCTGACAAGCAGTGAAAAAAAATAAATTCTTAAGAGAAAAACTGTATTTTACCAGTAAGGACAAAGTTCTAGGGGAAACACATGTGACAATGATATGTAAAGACCAAGCATCATCTCTTGTGGTAATCCAGACAAATCAGGTTTCTTTCTTCACTCATTGCCACTCCAATGTCTCAATTTGGGATCTTTCCAACAAGTAATTACTGCCCCTCTCAGCGGGGAAACAAACAAGCAAGTAGACAGCGATCCACAGCCTTAGCTTTTAACAAGTTTAAAAAGAACCTCAGGAGACTATCCAATCCTCTTTCATGCCATACGATTAACCTAATATAAGTCATTCCTTACAGATATTTGTCTAATATTAAAAACAAACAAAAACATTCAAAAAAATTCATCCTAAGCAGTATAAACTCTGTCTATTCAAACATTTCCTACCATTCATGCTAAATCTTCTTTACTATCATATCTATCCCACTACTTCTCGCCTTCTTCTCAAAGGACAAATAGAACAGTTCATTCTCTTCCTCTCAGCAATAATCTTTATCTTAAGTCTTCTTCTGTCTTCTTTCTACACATTCTATTCTAATCTACGCAACTCCAATTCTTTGGATTTTTAAGTGTAAATATTTTCTAACCTCTGGTGATCCTAGAATAGTGTTTGCCTTTCTTCAACAGTTTAACTTTCTTGATTCATGCTTAGCCCAACATGATGAACAACACTTGTTTGCCAAGGAAAAGGATGGGGAAATACCAACACCTCTATACTACTAACGCAGAAAGGGATAATCAATTGCATACAGCATGAGCAACAACAGGAAAATAGTAGTTGTGTATAATAAAGGATCTGGATGCTACAGTGCACATAAATATGTGCATATTCATTTATGCATATTTGGGACTATATCAAAACAGTTCTGTAAGCTCAGAAGGTAGAGCCTTCGTAGTAGCTTTTAATAGACTTAAAAGTGTACATTAACTAGTGTCCCTCCAGACAATGTCTTCATATGGAACTATTTTGGAATAATATTCAAAGCTGATTAGCCTGAAGTGGAATGGGCCACCTCATATCAAATTAAGAGTTTCTTTATTCTGAATAAAGAAAATGCTCAGTTGTTTAGAAGTAGATATAGCACTTTACACTCATGTCTTGCATTCATCCAAGTTAATTTTCAAGCCTAAACAAGCATTTTTGGAAAAAGACAAAGCATGTCCATAACAAGGCCAATAAGCAGTAGTAGTAAGTTACTGTAGGAAGTTTAGAGCTAATCTATAGATGTTCTTTATCTGTATCTATAGATATCTATATCTATAGATGAAGGAAAATAAAGTTGAAAAAAGTAAGAAAGCTTGCCTGCAATTTTTGCTGCTCTGAAAATGAAATATAATAGGATCTCTGCTCTTTGACTTTGGCTCTTGGAGATGTAGCTTATTTTCATACCACGTGTTTGGATTTCATGTTGCTTTGCCTCTTCACTCTAGAAGAACTCATGGATCTTGGGCATGAATATGGGCATGAAGAATATTCACAAATGATTACATGCTCAGACTGAGCACACACAGATAACAGGATAAACTGATGTGGAAAAAAACTGTTACCAAAATACACTAGTCACAAAACCATTTACTTCAAGGGTGTTGTTACACATCCTAGGCTTGTATCCTGTGAAATTAAAGAGCACAAAGAATGCTTTGTAATACCACGGTCTCTCAGATGTCAGAGAAAGGTAAGGGGAGAAAGAAAGAAAACACATATGCAAGAAAAACAACTCTAGAACGCCTAGTCACAGTAAGATGGAACTGCTGAGGGGAGGAACTACAGGTCATTCTCAAGTATGTACAGGAGAGGGAACTCAAAGAACAAAAATGACGATACTGATATAATTCCATCATCATAACACTATTTAAATGAATCATAATCACATGTTTGAATCACTATATTCAGTAGGATCTCCATTATTTCTGTGATTATATACTTTTTCTTTTTTTTTCCTTAAACAATACCCTTCGAACAACATTTAAGCAATCAAAATTTCAGGGTGTCCAGGAGAAGCAGGGTCCCCTAAAGACTTCTCACAGTTATAAGCTTAAAATGTCATGATCACCCAAAGAGCTTTGCAAACATTACCGTACCACATGACTGAACTGTGCTCCTCAAGATCTCTTCTGCTTCACTGCTAACACAAAACAACAAACAAAACTTTACAGAAATGTCCATGCTGCAGGCTTGTTTCTAATTTTTAAAGTAATCAAGACAGGAAAACCTTACAGAGACATAATAGGGATACTGAATCAGAAACACGTAAAACTCATGGGGAAGAGAGTATCTTACACAGCCAAATATTATTTGTGGAGATAACACAGGTACTATGAATGAACTAAGAAAAATGTTTGAGGTTGGGGGGGGGGTTGTTGTTTTTCTTTTTTTTAATATAGGAAGCTTATAAAAATGGCTCTGCCTGCAGAGGATTTGAGAAGAATTTAAGCTAAAATAAAATATTTTCCAGTGGCACAAAAAAAAAAAAAAAAGTAATAGGATGTACTTTAAAACACCTTGATAGCATAAAAAAAAAAAAAAGCTAAGTCAACACCTCAATACTCTCTATTTTTCATCATCTCCATGGAAAGATTAGTAACAGTTTAAATTTCAAACTGATGTCACTTAAATACTTCAACATTTTTACTAAAAATGTTAACTCTATAATAAAGTGTTCCCTTTTTTGGTTTGAAAACAAACTTAAAAATTGTATAGAACATTTTCATCACACTACTTCAGAGTACTAAGTAATATAAAACCAAGTTTTGCTATTCACTACTTGCAATCCTTAGATTTTAATATCAAATGATTTTACTTCACTAATCTACAAAGTCCAGAGATAAATCCCGTCAGTTCAAGTAGTGGGTTTCTAAAACCAGAACATAACTATTTTACAGCACAGCAGAGACACTACTGTAAAGCACACCACATTTATGGCACTTTAAGATTTGCAAAGGAGGCTAATATAGATGATTTAAAGTAATATAGATTGAGCCCATAAAATAACACTATTAAACAACAATAAAAAAAGAGTAGCTGTACTTTTGCTATCATCTGTCTTATACTAACTACTGAAATCACCAGTACTGCAACATAATTAGAGTGAATGAAGAATACAGTGCATTTAAAAATGCTGCCCTGAACTCTGTAATGCAGTTGTTTATTAAATAATGACATATGTAATGAATCCTGGAAGGCAAAAAACAGTTTGAAGGGACAGAGAAGAAAAACATCACAAAACCAAAATTTCTGCAGCTGAGCAGGTGCACTGAAGGTTAAACGGATGCTGTAGACAGCCCTTTATTCCACCTCTTAAAGGCATTAATGTTGCAGAAAAATTGGCTTACAGATCAGCCAGTTAAGACTGAAGCATTTAAAGATTAACCCCCATAAAACTTTAAGCACTTCAGGCCTTAACTGGCTGATCTGCAACCCAGTTTGTCTCTTCTTTCACCATATTTAAAGTACTAATACATAAAATGTTCAAGTGTCATATTTTTTCCTATAAAGGATGCATTACACCAAAGTGTTAAAAGAAGAATACCACTAAATGATTAGCATTTGAATTCTAAGAATATTGTTTTTGTAGGAATATCTAATTTTTCTGAAAGACTGAACTTTGGGAATCTCCAAAGTGTTAGGCATTCACTACCTGAAAATCTGGCTTACCTTAAAGTGTCCTGAGTTGACTGACATCAGTTCTGTTTTTCAATGCAACTCAGAGGACAAATTAGTTACTGTTTCTTTTTGATAGCATTCTTCTCCCCTCATGCCATTGTGAAGCTCTAACAGCAGCGTACGTGTTCACTTAAGATCTCAGAGGTATCGCTTTCACTGATAACATCCGTACCTCATCATGAAGTAGAAATCTCTACAGGATGATGATGTTTCTTGTCAAAAGATTGGTATCTATTATGATTTTAAATACTGATATATTTTGAAAATACATAAATACCATTCCTTACACTGATTTGAATTTTTTTCATTTCCCAAATCTTAGGTTAGTAGAAATCTGGGACATGGATCCAGTATTTCCTAAAAGACATACTTCATGTATATTCAAGAGCTCATATTTGAAGCTGTGCAGAAATGCTAAGATCAACAAAGATAAAGATAGACCAAGGAATAACATGCTCATTCCAATAACACCAGCTCCTGAAACTGTTTAGGCATGTGAGAACTTCAGTTTTTCATGCCTTCTTATCTATGCTTCTTTTTTCTAAATAGCAAAGAAAAGCTAGATGTGCAACTGAAGCAATCACATTTGTCCAAACCTACATAGATTACCTGAATTCTCAAAAAGCATGAAATACTCTGTTCCTGTTAAGTGCTTTGTGAATCCCCAACCATCAACAACTCAAACAGATATTCAATTAAACTGCTAGTGTGGCTATACGATGAGGCTAAAAGGATTGCTCCTACTATCAAACTTCTCTCTTTCTCTAGGAAGAGGCAAGCATCCTGCCAGTTCTCAAAGGGATGCACACACCCTCTCTTCATGCTATTTTCCTTGGAAGGAACAACAAATAACTTAAGTCTCAAGTTTAGGTTAAAAGATAAACCATGGTGGACATGGAGTGAAAAACTTGGGAAATTCAATTGAATTTGATTTCAAACAGTTGGCGCAGCCTAGCTGGTCCTTGGCAGAGGAGAGTATAGTAGATAATGACAAGAGAAGCATTCAGAAGTCATGTAAATTAAATTATTTAAACCAAAAAGGCACTCGACATCTACTTTAGAAAATTCTCACAAATGTAACATTCACATATGTGACTTCCCCTACAGGTCCATACACACACAAATATAGAAGGGTAAGAAAAAGGAGACTGTCCTTAGAAGGAAAACTGAAGTCAGTAAACACCCTCCATTTTCTAAGGCATTCTGTGCTTCAATTCAAACTATGCTTGCAGCATATGAGTTGCAACAAATGAATTATAGTATGTTTTGCACTCTGCAGGTTTTCTTCCAAAGCAATAGATTCAGCATTGCCACAGGTAAGTTGTCTACTTACAAAGGGTTTCTTATAATATTTGTTTCCTTTTTTAAACTACAAAAATTGGAACAGGCTTCTCAAAGGCATCAAGCAAAATATTTCTGTCAAATCTCATCTTTAACAACATGCTGAGTTTCACTCAAATCAATCTAATTATTAAGGTAATATGGAATCAAAAGAAACGTTATTCAGTTTTCTTTCCTACGAATACAAGGCCACAGAAGAATGTCTCCTAGTATCATAATACGTGTATGCTTTCTCCAAAGGATTGTATTAACTGTTTTTACTTAAATTACAAAATGTAATTGTAAATTGTAATTATCTGGATGGGCAATTAGCTTGTCTGGAAATGTATGTTTATTTTTATACTTGCATATACTTGAAATGAAAATTATAGATTCATGACTATAGTACTACTGCTATTACTACAGGTTATAGTGGGTATTTTTTCCCTGCCACTAACTGCATAAACACATGGTATCCAGTTCAAACGTAGAAGAGGAATCTATTTCCAGGTGTGACTTTTGTCAACCTAATAAACATTAACATCCCAACTCAGAGTAATGAAGATGACACATGGTTCAGCTAATTTAGCCCACAAATGAAATGAGTGTACAGCATGACATTACATACCACAGCTTCCTCCTTTGACATGTAACTAATTATGACATCTAGAAAGGTTTACAGCAGGATTTAAATTGGCTTATAAATAAAAAAAAAGCAGAAATATACAAATCTAGTTCATTCTAGCAACATACTCTCTCTCAAAAATTCTTTCTACAAGTGAGAACAAGAAGTTTGACCATCCTATGATTTCCTAATATTAAACTGCTGTAGATCTCTTTCCTGATTTTAAAGGATTCTTTTTAAATTTAAGTTGTGTCTGTGTAAAGCTGAAGTAACTTCTCTGAAACACACTATGGAGAAGAATATATTTATTTAAAATAGTATGGGGGGCAACTATCAGGTTTGTATGTTATAACTGCAGGCTCTTGAAAACTGATGACCTAAATCTTTTTCTGAGCCAAATACTTTCTTAGCTTTAAGATGAGTATAAATCTTTGTTCCTTAAAGTCGGCTCATTTCCATGAAACTTGAGAAACTATTTGCCAGTAAACTTATAATGCTCTGATTCTGAGAAGCTAAAATTACAAAAAATGTTTCCCATTATGCCTTTTGAATAGCCCACAAAAGGTTCTAGCAAACCAAAGAGCATCTTGCTGCTTTTGAAGTAATGAAGTCAATATGTATGATACGTAATATTAACAACTCTCATACCTTATTCTCAATTATATCACAATAATCATTACAACAACCACAAAAAAATATGTATTGGGAGCCTTATTAGCTACTGTAATGATAAATAATAAAAAAATTCAGATACGTTTCACAGGAATTTGCAGGCTGCCCACTATTCAAACTTTCTGCATTCAGTTACAAACTGAACAAAGGTCAAAGTTACAAACCCATGACAGAAATGGCAAAGGCACAGAACATAAGATGAAGGTAAATTTATTTTTAAATTGCATTTAAGTTACATTTAAATGTAAATTTAAATAAGGATTTAGGTACATTGATGAGATGCAGATGAGTCAAAGTTCTAAAAAGATCCACTGACCAAGGCCTATTGACAGTATCTTTCCCTCAGAAGTGTCATGGCTTTGTTCACTTACCACTGGCAAACAGAAGACAAACAATTTGTTTCTTTAACAAAACAAATTCAAACACTTCAATATGATTTTATAAAATATATTTCTGTTGAATTTTGGACAATGTGTTGATGCCATAACTTACGTGTATGTTAAACAAAACCAGAACATACCTAACACTGCATAGACAAAACCAGAAATGGTTTATGTGCAAAGTGTACATAGACAGAATATGATACTCTAAGTAAAGTTCAGATTGTAATTACATTTTATAAAGACCAAATTCTCTATATAGCTGTGTGAAATTAATAAAACTACAAACGCAGTCAAGGCTACAAGTGAAAAGCTGAAATAAGGACACCAACTTTCCTAGATAAGCTATTCTCAAATGATTCCTTTCACTCAGTTAAGTGCAAGTCCATTAGGTACAGTTCTTCCAGTGTAAGCCCATTTCTCAAAACTAGGCTCAAAGGGAAAAAAAATATTCTTTGCAGTTTTGTTATTATTGAACTTAAAATTAGCCACACAGCTCTGTTCTCCAGATCATCTTCATTCAGGTCTCAACATCCAGCCACATGGAGACAAGCATGTCTAGCTACATGGAGTCAAGCCCAGAGGCATGGGAGGAAGAGGACACAAATGTCAGAGGCTTTTGTCTATTAGCTTTGGCCGGCGTTTGGACAAACTGCATTTCTACAAGCTGCGGAGGCATTTTCCATCGCACAGTAGTAAAATTCAGAGGAGGGCTCTGTAAGGTAGCATTAAAGTAACTTTTTTACTTTGTTTCATAAAATATCATTAAAAACATGAAGGGAAAAGTACTATTTATTCATGTCATCCGTTACTTCCCAAGCTGAATTATCTGACTCAACAGATAGTATTTGGCCAAATAACTTGGACATCCAAATGTCCAAATTCACAGGCAAATAATATACTTTATAAAACACTGCATTTCAATATTAGCTCAGATCTTCACATTTCTTTTAGACTAGTAAAAATTAAATCTTATGAAAATCTACTAGAAAACTACCTTCAGTTTCCCAGCTTTGTGTTCACCTCTGGAAGAATTCAATTACTTTCAATTAACACATGAAAATAACATATGCTTATAGTGGGACCAGAGTCCTTATTTCTATTGTTTGGCTGCAGTAATTGGGTAGTGACAAAGGAGTGGTGAACACATAGGAGAAGTAATTTTTAGCTCAGATATATGTTCATTTCTGTTCATGTCACAATATAGATTACAAATTAAATAAATACATGGAATAGTGTTTTTAAAATAACTTAAGGAAAAAAATAATAATTCATCTAAAATCTCAGTGGATCATGGCAGAAGAACTTACTTCAGTAGAGGTTAAGACACCCCCCCCCCAAGAAAACAAACAAAAACAAAGAACCCACGCCTTTCAATCCAGTCACTAGGCATGAAAAATTTTGACCTTTTCTTCCTTCACAAAAAACATAGTGGATAGAGTTTAACATGCTTTTCAAATGTAAGCCATCTTTTTTTCTTTTCTTCCATCAGGGAAACCATATAATGCCATAAAGAACCTTCACTCAAGGGAGAGGTAATACACATAAGACATTTTTTAACTCAAAATATTGTTAGAACTAAAGTGCTATTAATTTGTAAGAACATCTACCTTAATTCTCATACACATTCCTGTCAACTGTTGTACTCTTACCCTTCTCCTTCTTTTCCCCCTATATTTGCCTCTTATAAACTTAATGATATTAACATTGCCCTTAAGATGACAACCAGAAAATGACAGATTGCTTTGTTTTTCTCCTTTTCTTTCCCTCAATTCATACTGATTCATGGTACTCATCCAAAACTTGAAAATAGTATCCTGCCAAAACCTGATTTTCATGAGTGATTTACTTTACTATATGATCTTTGTAATATCTCTAACTCTTCAATCTTAATTAATTAAAAATGCTATTACCATGTTTGGAAAACAAATCAAAATAGGAGTAATTTTATATACTGGATGAACAGATACCCTTAATTCAACTTTTAAATAGCCAGGTTTCACTTTAGTTTTAGTTTAAATTCTCAGTGGTTTTGCCTAATGAGTCATTTGAGAACTAATATAAAAAACAATGTTTTGTTCAACCAGGAAAAAAAAAAATCTTCCTTTAGAAACGTGTTTCTTGTAACACTAACATCCTACAATTAAATAAAATGAGAAATAATATTTAGGTACAGATACATCACTTAAGTAGCTTCACTGCTTTAAGAACAGCTGTGATGACTTATTTCAAAATACCATTGGAAATCAGCCACATTACTTTGTTTGAAATAGGTAAGGAAGATTTGCATGACAAAATAAATCTCCAAACATCAAACTCTTGCAGTTGTTTAAGGCAAAAAATCAAGCCATCCAATTAAACCCAAGTGTTTAAAGTTAATAAAAAGAGAGAAGATAAGCCAGCTAAGGAATGACAGTAAACTACTCCGAAAAACAAACAAACAAAAAAACCAACAACAGCAAAAACAGTAGTCATCAAGCACATGCTGGCTAGGCATGTATTAAATAGAGAAATACCAGCGACATCAAACAGCAATTGCTATATATAGCGGTATAATGTTGTAAGAGTAGTAGAAATACTTCAGAGAAAGCAGGAGCTTCCATTGTTTCTGCACAGCACTACATTGCCAAATGCAGTATTATGCAACTATACCGCAAACACTGTAACTATCCATCATGTGCATCAGAAATAATGCTTAACCGGTAATTAATGTGTGACATCCCCTGAAACTTTAGACGTACGCTTGACTGATATGAAGAAATGAAAACCGCAGGCTGTTGAAGAAAACGAGCAACCAGTCGCGTACACCAGCACACCGTGAACTATATAAACCTCTGTAGATGAGAGAGCAAACTGGCAAGCGCTGATCACCAAGATCACTTCTCTTTCACTGAGGACAACATCTGGCCAATGGCACGTTCTGACTCAGCAAGTGAGTGAGGTGAACACTGACTGAAAGGTATCATACCAATAAAAGCTTGCTATTTGCTGTATCTGTATAATAAATTTAGTGAAGAGTCACAGTGTCTTTGTAGCCTGCAGCTGATTTTTGCTCTGCAGTACAAAGACTTCTATTGCAACACTTCTTAGAGGCCATCTTCTCTAGCTTATCCTGTCCCAGAAGTCCTCAAGTTCTAGGTAGTAAGAGTTTCACTGATTTCTCAGAAAMCTAATTTGCTGAGTATGACCAAAGTATTCTGTTTCTCTGTAGGATTTTCAGGGCCACACATCTAACAAATCCCTGATCTGGATGAATAAGAAATACCTATTCCTTATATCTCACAATATGAGACCAAGGAAGGGAAAGAAGTGGTATTTAGTGAATTATCAGAGGGGGCATTTAAAACAGATCACTATATACTAGTCTTGTTTAGTGTACTGTTTTCATAAGCACCCATTATACCATCTGTCAAGGACAATATTGGGTAAAGATTGACCATTTCAATCAAGCCAGTTCATCGTGGTGTTATTTTAAATTGTTATTTGTATACAACATACAAATACACATTTGTTTTTATTTGAACATGGCAATGAAAAGTCACCCAAGATCTGAATGATGCTTCTAAAAATGTAGTCAACTATAACTTAATGGTGCAAATAAACATTTATTTCAAAAATACTTTTTCTAACTTTGCAGCAGACACCTTCTATATTCTAGGAATATCTACTTAATAGATTAGGAACGGAAAAAGTATTCTGTCAGCCAAAATTACTTTACTTAAAGCTATCATCTATCCCTCATTCATGTAATTTCTGTGCATGCCACGTCAGGTTAGATAACACAGATTATTGCATGAAGGCCAATTCACCTTCCAACTATATGCAAAAGAAATTCTAAAAATTACATTATGCAACACAAACTTACCAACTCTATTCCCTGTGGAAAAGGAGTGTCTTCCCAGTCCTTCTGAGGAAATCTCTGTATTATTTTACCCAAACCTTCTGCTGAGCCTGGTGAAAGATAAAATTCAATTACTTACAGGACAAAATACTACAGTTTAAAATGCCAAAATTTTCAGAAAATTCTTCCTAATATTAGGAAATTTTTTACCACAAGAAGTAGAATAGGCTCTTTAAATGTGTTTTGCAGGTCACATAATAAATACAGTCTTAATATTCTCCAGCAGTAACACAGAGTAACTATACCAAATGAAGCTGCAAGCCGTACCCAGCCTATGCCTGCCAAGGGTGTTTTCAACATGGTATGTGATTTTTGGTAATTCTAGTCTCTCTCTACAAATGGAAGTAAATTAAAAATGAATATAATGGATATCCTGTTTAAAAAAAAAAAAAAAAAAAAGTCAAACATTTTTCAAAAGCAGTCTGCTAAAAAGTTTATAAATTAAAAATTTACAAGGTTTATCCAGGACATTCCAGTTCCTTGCTAGGATCCCTAGTCGTTTTCCTTGAACAAGGCAAAAGTGTTTTTCTACACTGAAAAGCATAGAGAAGAATTGTTAATTTCCTATAACTTCTCTGATCCAAACATCCTTTAACTACAGTGCTATAGAAAGCCCTTCAGAAATGTAATTTGATTTCTGTGATTGTCACAAACATTAAACTGTAGTGCCCTATCTTCTTGAATGGTATAGGAATGTATCTACAAACATGAATTTGTTCTTTCTTCATCTTGGAACTGTTGAAGCCTTAGTGTAAATCTTGAAAAGAACCTTAACTTTTTACTGAATTTTAGCTCTGCGATACACAAGACACCTGTAGGAAAAGGCAAGATTTGTGTAAGAGAAGAAAGTAACCTATTTATCTTACAACCAAATGGTTTTAAAAATATATATTTTTAATTTTGTTTTCTGAAGGAAATTGCTTTAAGATAGCCAAATATTTCATATGCACACTGAAGACTTATCTAACATTCTATATACATTTTAAATCCAAGGAAAGAAGACTTCTATGATAACATTATAGATCCATCAGTTCTCTTGGATGTTTTAAATGGCATTTCACAGGTAAGCAAACATAAAAAAAAAAAAAAAAAAGATTCATATGCTTGCAAGTCAGCTGCTGGGTAGAAAAGAGAGGCTCAAACTCCTCTGCTTTCCTCTCCCTGCACTGAGAAAAAAGTAGCAGATTGGAGCAGTTACATCTTCTGTATGGCAGCTTCCAGCTAGGTAATCAGCATCGCAATCAAACTGGCCAAGCAGCATATACAGAGCTCTAGACTACCACAGTAGTATTTGCATTCCCTTGCTTAGTAAACGTATCACAGGAGAAACAGGGTGGAGAGGAAGCAAACTGCAATCACTGCAAACAGATAAAAGTTTATGGTTTAAAAGAAAAATATTATATATTAAATAATTTATATATTATAAAATAATTTATTTTCAATACTTATGAAACCAGGTTTCATTAAACTATATATAAAGTTTCCTGAACAGTAAGGCTGAAATTTACAACCATTTAAAATCTATTTTAATAGTTTTAGTAATCTATGCTGACTCATCACAGTCAACTGCATCATCCTTTCTCTAAATTCATACTATGAAACTTTGAGATTAAATGTTAAAATTAAGTTTTAAATATTTTCTTGTGAAATTCTCACAGCTATCCTTAGCTGTGAAAAACAGTACAAATTCTATATTAATAGAAGGAGTCCATATATGTTGCATCCTCTGCAGACACCCAAGCAGCAGCAGCAATGAATACATTATTTTACTGGCCATACTATATAAACAATACTCAGTCTGAAGAGTGTTGCCAACAGGTGGAGGGAGGTGATCCTCCCCCTCTACTCAGCCCTGGTGAGGCCACACCTGGAGTACTGCGTCCAGTTCTGGGCTCCCCAGTACAAGAGGGATGTGGCACTACTGGAGCAAGTCCAGCGAAGGGCTACAAAGATGATGAGGGGACTGGAGCATCTCTCTTATGAGGAAAGGCTGAGAGAGCTGGGCCTGTTTAGCCTGGAGAAGAGAAGGCTGAGAGGAGATCTTATCAACGTGTACAAGTATCTGAAGGGAGGGTGTCGAGAGGATGGGACCAGGCTCTTTTCAGTGGTGCCGAGCGACAGGACGCGAGGCAACGGGCACAAACTGAAACACAGACAATTCCATCTGAACATGAGGAGATACTTTTTCACTGTGAGGGTGACAGAGCACTGGAACAGGTTGCCCAGAGAGGTTGTGGAGTCTCCTCCTCTGGAGATATTCAAAACGCGCCTGGATGCAATCCTGTGCAATGTGCTCTAGGTGACCCTGCTTGAGCAGGGGGGTTGGACTAGATGCTCTCCAGAGGTCCCTTCCAACCTCAGCRATTCTGTGATTCTGTGATACAGCTCAAGTCTACTACATAAAGCAACTCATAAATCAATTTTATGGTGGAAAAAAGTATGTTCTCTTTAAGCTTCCTGCTAATTCACATTTTGAGTTTGCTTCTATCCTTTAAAATCTGTAATAAAGTTAATAAGGTGTTTAGACAGGATGATAAAATAATTTACTAAGAGCTATTTTTTCCATTTTATGTATTTTTACAGTTAACATTCTATGACTTTCTCTTGGAAATAATTTGTCAACACGTGTTCTTAGTATAATGGTTATATAACTATGCAGAGAAAATTCCAAACAGCAATATTACCCCCAAAATAGCGCATATCAGTTTTGACTGTAAATCTGTGTTACTGCAAGCAAATAGGACAGCATACTGAGGGACTGCAATCAGACTGAGTTAGCTAGAAGGTGGAAGTGGTAGTAAGAGAGAGCTATTTAAAAGCTGAAGGAGACATAATACTTAGCGAGAACCTGCAGAGGTGCTGAGAAAGCAAAGAGTTAGGATGTGCCAGAGACCAAGAAACAAACACACACGGCTACAGTTTTTGTAAGGAAAGGGAGTTACATACCTATTAGTCTGTAAGGGCTAAATGGGCTCACCAGTCACTAACTTGTTTAAGGACAAGCATTGCCTCATGTACCCTTTCTTACAGCAGTGGCTTCTACTCCTTTCCCCCCTATTTCATCTCAACCTCTGTCCAAAGTTAGGAGGTATAAACTGGAAAGGCTTTCCCATCTGCTTCTTCCTAAACAGGTCTCAGAAGATCAGACAGTCATGCCACTTCTCTCCTAAGGAAGAGAAACACTCTACCGTATTCCTTCTTTCTTCTATGGGCATCCAGTAACTCCTCCCACACAAAAACAAGAACAGAACAGCTGTATTTTCAACCAGATACTGCAGGGATTGATACGCATTTTGTGGCTAGCATGTAATAAGTAGTCCCCTCTCCTCTTAACTTTCACCTTGTGTACCCCACTCACAGAGAACTCCTCTTTTCTCCTATTCCTTTACACAGTCACTGACTTGACAGCCTCCATTACTCACTCCTTCAATTTGAGAGGGATGTTCCTTCACTGTGTAAGTATCAGA
Organism: Apteryx rowi; assembly: GCF_003343035.1. NCBI lineage: Eukaryota > Metazoa > Chordata > Aves > Apterygiformes > Apterygidae > Apteryx > Apteryx rowi. Next base: position 245,625 of record NW_020447275.1, on the reverse strand, counting down.
ACTTCTTCCTTTGTAGCATAAGTCTCAAATTACTATGTTATCTGCTCTTCATAAGTCATACTTTTGTCAAATCAATTCTTCCTCTTGTTCTGATGGTGGTCAGTGGAGGAAGGAAGGGACAGAAAACAACACAACCAAGACAGCAACGAGCACAAACACTCTCCAAGGGAAGCAGAACTCGTGGCTGCGAGGCCAACAGCAAGAAAGGCCAAAAGGACTGAGGCGAACAGAGAGACTTCCCGGAAAAGAGTTATCAAACAATTACAGCACCAAAAAGTATTAAGTCTCTGCTATGTATATTCTCTCTGTGGGAACACAGGTGACATTCACTCTAAAGTCACCCCAATTCTGAAAAGTCTGAAGAACATGGAGACCTCGGACAGAACAGGCTATTTCTGTAAACAATGAAATCCAGGAAAGCACCTCAAAGACTTTCTCGTCCTTCTTCTTCACATGTTTTGAAGGTAACAAAGCTTCTGCTTCTCTTTTTATTAGACTTCTAGAAAGATGCTCCTACACTAAAGGGACTTATATTAACTCCAAATCTTAAAACATGCTATTTTTATGACATATCTGTAATAGTTTCCTTTATGTCAAAAGGGCATCACTCTTTTCAGGCTGCTTTCCTTGGAAGACTGCTAGCGCTGGCCAACTGTGTTAAAAGAGTTCACTGCATATAATTCCAGATTGCTTCCAGGAATGGCTAGGAACCTCAGCAGGAAATTGAGCTGAAAAGAATTTACCTCTGAACATTTTTTGAAAGCCAGATTCTACCTTGTAGGTTGCCTGGACTTGCACTTATTTCATCTCTGGGATCAAAGGGAAATTATTCCAAAACAACTAATAATTAAAGTTTCATATGCTGTGGAGATAGCCTGACATCATTATACAGAGTGTAAAATGTTCTAAATACTATTTAGAAAAAAATAAAAATAAAAAATAAGCGCTTTTCTTCTGCACATCTATTATTATTCTCTTAAAATCACAAGTAAAGCCAAGAATGACAAAAGGTTATCAAAGAACTAAATCTGAATTTGTATGAAAGATAATTTGTAAGAGCTTAACCCTGAAATGAGAAGATTCGATTGACTGAATTGATCGAATGAGAAGATTTAAAAGTAAATTCCATCTCACAGGACAAAAGTTAGGACTACCTCAGTGTTAGAAAGAATATTTTGCCACTTGCTTATCTTCAAAGTTTTCAGATTTTAATTGCAATAACCAAACAGTTTTAGAAGTGATCTCTGAAGGTCCCTGACCAAAAAAAGTTATCAGGTAAGATTCTTGATTACATATTCCTTGCTCATCATTTTATTCTGACCACTAAGAAGCTCCTTTAAGAATATAACTTAAAGATCTATCTGTGTTATTTCTGATACCCACTCCTACAAGAAAATAGCATCATTGGTCAGCCAAAGAATAAACTTAGAACAAAACCATGAAAGGTACACATAGTATTTCCCTAAATAGGCATTCTTTTCCTTAAAATAACAGCATTTTAACCAAATCCACAAAAAATATAGACTAAACCCTAAACTACAATTTGTTCTTCCATTCAACATACAAACGCAAACTGGTCAAATTCTGAAGAGGAGTCAATTTGGTTTGTAGTAAACCACATCCCATGCTGGCTCTAAAAAAACACAGATCAAGCATTTTTTTGACATACTAAGTTCATACTAGAACCTTAAATTTTCATTGTGACCACAGTTATCTCTCAAAGCCTTGATAAACCTTGATAAGGGAACGCTCAGTATTCCCTGTAAAAAGCATTCTGTCCTTACTTAAACCACTCTCTTCCCTCCCCCCACCCAAATGAGCCTTGTACAAATAAAGGTATACCAGAAATCAGTAAGTCTACAACGAACAAATAGATGCTTTCGTCCAGTCTGGAGGAAAGCAGCTTTAACAGAAGATACCTAGGAAAGCATCACAGAAGCATTCCTTAGGACTTTCTCCTGCTCGTTTTCTTTTCTCTCTCTGCCGCTCCTTGCTTCCTACCCATTTTCTTCTGCTCCAGCATGGCTGCTCCGCAAGCCCCAGGCCTCTGGGGCTGCCGCAGCCCCGGCGGGGTGGCCCGCGGCCGCCACAGAGGTGTGCCTTCTCCGGCGGGGAGCACCTCCTTCCCAGATCGTGTTCCCAACAGCGCCCCCTTCCGGGCCTCTCCTGCGTTTCCCCTTCGGCGTCTCGCCGTCCCAGCAGCCGCGGCGCTCCTCCGCCCGCCTGGAGCTTGGGCGCGCGCCGGGCTCTGGGTGCCGCTTTCCGAACCGGCTGGAAGCGGCTGCGACGGCCTCAGGGCAGTTGCCCATCCCCTCCTACAGGGCACCCCTGCCGCCCCCTGCTCCGCCAAACCTGCCCTTGGTACTCAGCACAGTTATTCCAGACTTTTCTACCTTAGAGGCCCTTGTTTGCAATACACTCTTGAAAAAGAAGTACCTTCCATCTGCCATCTGTTCAAGTACAACTGATTCGATATCCACGTTTTCAAAAAATTAGAAAAGGAAATCCCTTTACAGGAAGACTTAAAGTCTCTCTCTCAAAAAAAAAAAAAAAAAATACTAAGCAGTCAAAGTTAAGACCCACAGCAATTAAGATGAATCATCAAAGAATCATTAGCTTAAACATAAAGAAAGATCAAAGTCGGAAATAAGATTTTATGGAAGGATGGATGAAGGATACATCATAGAAATGTCCCAACTTGGGGGGGGGGGGGAGGAGAAGAGTGAATAGTTCTGTATAAGATGCAAGCATCAGAAAAAGACATTTGCCATCAGATGTGAATAAAAAAGAAAATTAACACTTAATCCTGCCATGAAACAGTCCTGTGATAAGAGATTTACAAATCTACTCATAGTGTGTAAAATCTATTTCACATGGCTACTTAAATTGTATACAATAGAGATAGAGGGGAAACCATTTTCCCATGCCACCACAATTTGTTGGATTTTTCTTTTTTTTTTTTTTTTAAGGCAGCTTCTGTCCTCTCAAATCACAGCAAATCTTCAAAATCTCACAGATTTGTACATTTGCAATTACAAAGTGAAATTCAATACAATAAAATATTCATGACGTTTACAATGGTACTCATCTAAACTTTCATAAATTGAGTAACAATCCAACACAGAAGCAAAAAGATAGAATTTTCCTATCTCATGAGCTCTACTCCTTTACATGGATACAAATACAAAGTAATTCACTTAATGCTGCTACCCAAGATTAAAATCTGTGCAAGAGAAGACACAGTAGCTGCACTTCCATGCAAAAGTGAAAGCAATTTAACATAGTATATTTGCCAAATTTTTTCAATACTTTAGTGTAATTTCTGTTGACTCTTGGTTACTCTATTTTTCAGATCCATCTAGGCAGATAACATTGGTATTTTAGTAAGTGCCCAAGTTCCACAGGCTTTTGGGGTCAATGACCTTATCTGCCTTCAGCTGACTTTTATTAAGTCATTCATCTATCAGCAGAGCAGTTATACCTGAAAATATCAGATTATTCAAGAGGTGGCTGCAACTCAACACCCAAGTAATTTTACATTCTCAACTATTACAGCACAAAGCAGAAAAAAATTACTAAAATCATGGGATTTCAACAATAGTTAAAATCTGTTTCAATATATGCTACTGGCAACTTTCCAAAAATACCAAGGCCACATACCAAACGTTAACTTGTTATTAAAACAGTTTTCATTTCCATTTTTCTATTGTTTAGATTACAATAGCATATTTTAATGTTTTTTCAAATGTGGACTTTTTAATTCTTATGAGCAAGTATTTGAAAAAACAAGTTTAATCAATAATGCATTTTTTTTTAATGTACAGGAATCTCTTTAAAATGTTTAACAAAATTTAAAGACCTCAAAGAGCAAATCTGAAAGAGACAGAGAGCCCAGAAAGAGACAGCATGCATGTGTGCACTTATATGAACGATTTAGCTCTTCCAGTGATACCTATGCCTTCTGTATGCATTTGGATGTACCCACTAGACTCCCATATTCTGTATAATGGATACAGTTACTCCAGTTCTGCATGAACCAAAGCCACTGCATCAGGTTGGCTTCAAAAGAACATACACCAACACGGTGACAAAATGAAATTTCCTATTCCATTATATTGCGTCATTCACTTGGTTAAACTAGGGAACGAAGTATCGGGGTAACCTTGTCCAAGTCTAGTCTTTATTGCTTTCACTATACAAATAACAGATTGCAGTACAACCTCATTTACTACCTGCCAGTTGCTTTACAGATCCCAGAACTATAAAGATTCCAGAAGTTCAGCTGTTCCCCAGCCCCTTTACTCAGAGAGACAGGAAGAGTTAGCAGTCATTAATATAGACACCTTGTGTTTAAATTGGAAAAATAGGTTATTCCAGTATTAACTTTTCAGATAGTCACAACAACAATGAGGAGCTTTGTATCATCTATACAAAGATTTCTGTCTTTTGATATCCTCAAGTAATAAGCAAGCCATGCAAATTATCCTGGTGGAAACTCCACAGCTGGCATTGCTCACTGAATTCAATTACACAGTCCCCCCCCCCCCCAAACTGCTGAAGCTCAGAAGCACTCTCCACATCACTCAGACTACAAATTACTTAATATAAAATACATGTTCATGAGCCTAGTATGCAAGATCACTGCATACTAGGAATGCGTTCCACGTAAAACAGCAATTCTTTTCATTACTCTAAAACATGCCTGGCAATAACAAGAATTCAAAAAACGTATTACCAACAAAACCACTGCTACTAGAATTATTAAAACACTGCTGTTACTTTCACAAAGTTATTCCTACCAAAGCAAAACTATTTCTACACTTTAAATGAAGTATTTTGCAACTTTTTTCTTACATTTTTGAATAAAATGTCATAAAGTGGGTAAAACAATTGGGAAGATATCACAGCAGTTTTGAAAGTAGCGATTTCACACCCACATCAGTGAATTATAATTTAATTTCCATGAAAGAAGCCAGTTTAAAACAAAACAAAACAAAAAAAACCCTCTATTAGTATCTTTATCTTCAGGATTATTTAAATCTTTAATCCATAAAGAATCAAAGCTGACCATATGGTAAACTGCACTTCAAATTTTTAGAGAATCTTTAATTCTTGTGCCCATACAATGCATATACATAGTGAATTTGTCCAAGACCAGTTTTAGCCTATAAAAATACTAAATCAGCAGTCTATACTTTAAGCTATTAAGGAAGAAGCAATTTTTCTCCCCAACTAACCCCTTCTAATCTGCCCTTTCTCCTTCCCCTCTTCCCCTCTTTTTCATTTAAACATTAAGAACATGCAACACATTAAAATTCTGGCATAATTCGCTGGTTTCTGAACCCTAGTCCCCTAAACTCCCTTCTTATATAAATCTTTCCCCATGAAAGGTCACATGCCATCTCTAGCTTGCCCTTAAAATTCCAGAAGCAAGCTGTTAATGCAACTTACATTCCAAATTAATGAGAACTGTGATAAACTCTGTCTTCTTACTTACAAGCCCCTGATAAAAAAATAATTTGAGTTACAAGTATTGTTAATCATACATGCAAAGCTTTGGATATANAAAAAAAAAAAAAAAAAAAAAGAAAAAGAAAAAGAACTATCATTTTGAGGTCTGGACAGAAGAAACACTACAGATCCCAGAGTAATCACTTCAGTAATTATGCCACACAATGCTTCAATTAGACTATCATTACAAATCCTACACGTAAAGTTAAATCATTTTGAGTATTCAGAGGCACAACTTTACATGTTCAAAGATAGAAACATACTGTCAGTTTGAAAGATACACAGATGCAGGTGGCCGAGTACAGTACTGCTTTTTCGTCTTCTCAAAACAGAACCTAGTACGTAAAAATTTCACTAAAATCATCTGTGAAGTAAAATCCTTTCTTTATCAAAATTCTTAAAGAAATATGAAACAACAGAAGTTGCAAAGATATTAACAATAATGCTAACTAGAAATTAGTGGAATCAGAGCCAAACATAGATAAATTTTCCACACCAAACATTATTAAAACCCAACCCCACCATACTTTCCTACTCAAAAACCTTTCCTCAGCTTCTCCTAAACAAGTATCAACCATATCTAAAATCATCTAATTACACTAACCTCTTCTGCAAAATGGTTCATTTACCCATTGAAATCATTTGAACAATATACTCCCCACAATTCACCAAAAAAGCTATGTGAAAGAAACATCTTCAAGGCATCTTCCAAATAAACTCCAGATAGGTTATTGTATCTATATCAATCAAAATGCCAAAATATAACAGTCTGGCAACCACTGGCATTCCCTCAAAAGGATATTCTTAGCTATCCTTCTTAAAAATACGATAATTTTAATATCTAAGATCAAAATTTTGCCATTTAGAGGCAACGCACTTACAGGAAAAAATGATGATAGAAACACCTGAAGAAACTTAAGGTATTACGATCCTTGGAAATATCTTAATATGAGTGTGATAAGCTTCAAAATAATAGAAAATTCTCAATTTCACCAGTTAAAAAGATCAGTAGATTCAGATTATTTTCTTAGCTTTACAAATAAAGAAAAAACAGTTAAGAATTTTTATTTACTGTTTATATAGTTTACAGACTGGTTACCCTAACTGAAATTAGTGTTTACTAACATACATGAATGGTATCAAGCAACAATATCTCAGTTCAGAAGGATTTTCTTTATGATCTAAACACTAAATATTGTAATTGCTGAAATATTACCACCAACACCTAAACATAATTAAAATCAACCTTCAAGAATTGAGAGGCTATTTCCTTTAAACCCCCAAACAATTTTCTAGCATACCTCCTTACAATGTGTTCCACTTTAACAGATCCTAATTCTCCAATCTTTCTTCATGAAGAATCCATCCAAGTTTTGAAATACTCCCTTCCCATCTCAAGTCCTGTATTTTTGGGTTCGTGGTGGGGTGAGGAGAGGGTTTCAGATTAACAATATTCTAAATGATAGCATAATAAAATTTATATAATCATATATTCCCAAGATTATTTGTTTTGCACAGTTTATTGTGACATTTTCTTTAACTGTTCCTTATGTAACACCACTTGGATCTCTGTGCACTGATCTATACTGCAATCTTGTAAACACTGCTATTAAGTATCTAATGTCTGTATTTTAAATAATTATACTGGTACCAGGCTAAATCTGGTATAGATACCCACTGCTGTGGGCAAAATGTTGCAGGTTGTCCAAGTCAAGGCCTAACTATGAGAGTATGCATGACTAATTATATTCTTACTAGCTTCTTGCAAAGTACTGTTGCTGGCTTCTCAAAATATTATCTATCAATTTGATACTAAAAAAAAAAATACCCTTTTTTTAAAAAGAACTATTTTAAGTTAACGAAGCTGCAGTGGCTTTTGTATTTTATTTATGGGCTTTTAGAAATCTATTTTTCATTATCACAAATCTGGTCTTCTTGGTAACCAACTGAAAAGATAAACTCTGTCTCTAATCAGCAATAGGACCAGTTTCTAACACCTGCTGGGGCAGGGAAGTCTTCATGCCTTGTCTCTCCCATGCAGCTCATCACTCTTGGAAGAAAATCTCAATCAGTGAAACAACTTCACTGTTCTTTAAATAAATAAAATTAGTAAAATCATTTCTTTTTTTAAAGGCTATCCTTATCCTGAAGCCTACAAATAGACTGAAAATAATTATGCAGAGTACTGGCTACAATCACTATCCTCATCTGTTCCACTAAACTGTCTTCCTCTCTACACACTTGTTCTGCATGGTCTCTGATTTAGAATATGATTTTTGTATAGCAGTAATTCGTTGTTTTGTATTTGTAAAGGCCATTGAGGTTCTGCCTCAATGTAATGAAAGCTAATTTTAAAGGCAGAACTGCCCACTAATTGCCATTTTCTTTTGTAAGTCCTTTCAAATGTCAGCTATTTCAAAAGGTTATCATCCTTTCTTCATGACTTGTTTTTTTCTGTCATTGCATCATAACAAATCTTTTCTGCATTTCAATCCTTCATCCATATTTCTTGGAAAGAGTGATTTCATCTCCTCAATCTACTGGGAAAAGACAATCCAAAACATGTAACTAAACTCTTCTGCGTGATCTCTGGCTTCTGGGAGTGGAGCTGTTGTGGGGTTTTTTTGTTTTTAGGTTTATGACAGTCTTTTCAGTCCCACCACCCTGATTAAAAAAAAAAAAAAAGTCATGTATCTGTTGGATATTTTGACTCTCCATCACTTACGCATTATACAAATGTAGACGTTGCTATAAAGTGACTGCAAAGGCCAGTCCAATAACAAGAATAAACAGCATCAAAGTGCACTTCGTACTATCCCCACAGCAGATATCAGAAGCGTCTGTGCTGGAGATAACGTCAGAGTGCCATTAACACTGCCAACATTCGTTTACTTTCAGACACTAGAAGACCCTTAACACTCTCAAAATCCAACCATACTTGCAGAGAAGGCAACAGCTTCTTGACAGGGTTCTTAGGCAGTGTTCCTTAAAATGCTCTATGTAATGTCAAGAAATGGACCAAACACACAACTATGTATGATCTTTGGTACACTGAATCTTCTTCCCACTTTCTGATAGTACCAAGGCTGTGAAAGAGCAATGTCCCTAAAAGTTTTTTTCTGAAAGGGCTGGAACCACAACCTACTGGTATTACACAGAATACGTTTCCCATGCTCTTCAGCAGACAGGTGTACATCTGTACAAGACATCCAGATTTCTCCAGCAGGAATAATTACAGGACTGTCTGCTATTCTTTACAGCAAATGGCAGTCCGCCACATGCTCTTATTCCACTAAATCAGAGGCAGAGTGGACAGCACAGACAAGCATTGAGTGATCTTCTAACTGATGGTTATTAAATGGAGAGATACAGTCTACCAGGACAGATGAAAAACACACTGAAAAAGGGAGGAGGGGGAGCTGCACTCAGGTAAGGTTTTGTTTACTTTTTTAACCAAGAGGTTAAAAATTTTAATGATGAAGGATTCTTGTCACTTTTTAGAAGTTTTGGAATGAGAAAAGTTTATCATGGAAGCACGAACACAACTGGTGTTCCATCCCATGCCTCAGTTTGTAAAAGCGAATAGAAAAATACCTGAGATCTTCTCATACCTTTAAAAACATTGCTACAGAAATCTTGATGCCAAAAGACAGACACTGTCAAGAAGGATACTCCTGTTCTAGAAGACTTTAATTCAGTCTCCATACAGAAATCAGAACTAGAACCAAGGTGAAGAAGAGATCAAAGGAGAACTAATATTAGACATCTAAAAAGAAAAATATTTCTTTGACAGGCCTAAAAAAAAATGTGGCACAAAGTTCTGAAAAATCTGCTCAACCCTATTATAGCACATAACAGGTTATGTGGCCTTGAAGTCTGAAGTAGATTGGACATTAAAATTTACCTAAAAAGTATTTTATGCTAATGTATTCTAGAGAAGAAAGACTTTAGTACAGCCTAACAGAAACAAGTTTAAAAAAAAAAAAAAAAAAAAAAAAAAAGCTTGTACTTTTAGGAAGACAGGGTGAAAACTGGCTTCCCACAATGACCACAGAAACTATTTGTACAACTGGCAAATTTCATGGTCAGTTCATCTTAATGAAGTCAAAGAAATGCATGTAACAATCTTGGGAATTTAAATGATAGACTTGCTGGAGACTTGCCATATTATCAAGGATACAACAAATAATAGGATAAGATGATCCTTCAACCCTTTTCTTTGTAAACAGGAAAATTTTGTTGAACTTCCCAGAAAAAAGAAAAAATATTTCAATCCTTCTGAAATTCATTAGCACTGCTAGTTTGGACTATCTTAGTCACTTGGATGGTCCCAATTACTGAACACCTCAATATTTATTTGATTTTGGCACTTTCCTATTTTGTAGTCATTAACTCATCTTACACACAGGGTAAGGAAGCACAGGGAAAGTGATCCATGTCCCCAGAGGTCACCTAAGAAATGGACTCAATCCATACCTCCCAAATCTCTGACTAATGCCTTATTCACAGAATCATCCTTCCTTCTATTGCAATTCTCCTGCGCAAGTCAATTACGATCTTCAATATTCCTGGGTATCAAAAATCATTTCTATGCTTTGCAAGTAAAGGAAAAGAAATGGTCCCTACTCTAGAGCTTACATTCTAATTAACTTAAAGGGGGGGGGAGGGGGAAGGGATGGCAATACATCCCATATCTCATTCTACTAAACCAACAGGTGCTTCTGCTGAAAGAAGGCTGGCAATTGCTACTTAGTTAAAAAACCTCTAAAGTAGGTTTGGAAAGTCTGGGAAAAGTTAACATTAAAGGATGAACATCATTCACTGAAGCTGTATTTATGCAAAGTGTAATGAAAATGGAATGAAATACTATGAAAAGCAGAAGATCAAAAAAAAGAAAATTGGAGAAAAGGGAAGCATGGGCAGAATGAAAAGGAAGAGGAAGGGATAAACAGGAATGTTATAATCATCATCTTAGATTAGATGCATATTTACCTATTGCAATGTTGTCTCTCCAATAGTGCTCTGTATTAAACAAAACCGGCAGACAATGCACGTCATGATTTGGCCAGTACTTGGTGAGTTTCTAATTCCTCTGAATAGTCAAATACCAAATGTCACCAAGAGGTAATATTATATCTGAAAAACTCTTATTCATGTAAAACGGTGTTCCATTTTGAATGTTGTTTTCAAGAGCAAAACCTTAGCAACCTATGGCAATGAACTCACTGGCATGCTACAAGTACAAGTTCTGTAAAAAATTATTTCCTTCTACTGGTGTTACATCTACCCTAGACTGCATCTAGTCCATATAAGAATTTTCACAATATTCCAAAGTGTTCTTTGAAACACTTCTCTAACCTACAATCTATAAAAGCGTCAATTATTGTTGAAGAGCCCTTCAGTAATCATCATTCCTCACCTTTCACTAAGATTCCAATTCCCCCCAAATTTTATCTGGATCAGTTACTGATACAATTAATACGGCTTAGCTGTAACAGTTGAATCTAAAGAATCTTCCCTCCAAACAGAAGTCTGGGGCATAATACACCTTTCTGGAAACACTATATTTTTGCTGGGTGGACAATAACATCACTTTGCAAAAATCATCAAAGGAAATAACAGATAAGGAAAAGCAACAGTGAATGTTAAAATACTTTCAAGCAACTCCCTACCCATTTGTTGGCATAATATTCAAGAAGCAGAAAAAAGCTTGGTGGGCTGGAGAGGAGAAAGTTTCCTACTCAGTGACAGTTCTCCTTTGTATTTGCAAATAAATCGCCTCTGCCAGCTTCTGGATAGGAAAGGAAGAGCACACTTCAAAATGAATAAAAAATTAAACAAACCTCCTTTTGAACACACTGAACCGAGCAAGGCTTCCCCAGCTGTCTTGGAAATCTTTTCTATTCATTTCCATGGGCCATATAAAAATGAAGATGACAGAACTGTACTCTGAATCAACGTCTTAGAGCTTCTTGAAGTGCTAAGTAAGAATGTATATAGCTCTGCTTTAGAAACAACATTGCCCTATCTACTAAATCTGATTTCTGTTTTTAGTAAGTTATCTTCCTCCCACAACCACACATTGTTTTATCTCTAATCTTTAATGACAAACTAAATAATTAAAAATTAAGCTCTACTGACAAATTTCCTAAATATAGTAAGATAATTTCTTCTAAAATGATTTCATGTTTTCAACAATATTTCAACATATTAATGTACAACTATTTCAGCATTCACAATTTGCATAAAACATACATTAGAATTGAAGAATTTTAAAAATCAAACAGCATGAACAAACACTTTTTTTTTTTTTTAATACAAATATGGATTGCAAGGTTACATTAAGTATTCAGATATTTAGAATCCAGGGTTGTAAGCAGCTATAACTGTAATCCGATTTTGCTGAGTATAAAGAAAAGCTATTCATACTTTAAAATCCTGGGAACTAACAATTTCAAAAAAGGCTTTCTACATTTAATCTTAAGGTAAAAGAAGTCTGTTATTTCTGAAACCTATTTTTCTAAATCTCTTTATAGGAGTATAATAGTTAAGGAAGCATGTATCAACAACAATCTCCTCTATATAAATATGCATTTGCGGGTTTCCTGAATAGGAAGAGTCAGGCCTAAAAGCAATTCATAAAAAGTTAGAAGATACCCTGAAAATGTTAAACCACTTACTTTACTTTTTATTTTAAATACGAGCATGTTTTAATCTTTTTTTCTAGGAGCAGAGTGGAAACAAAGCTAAGTCAGGGGGAAAAAAATCCCACATTTATTATTTTACTGAGCATATGCTATTGTTCTGATATACAGAACAATATCTTATACCTTCCTGAAGTGTCTAATCATGCTTGGTAATAGAGAAAGCCGCAATTATATCCATCGATAACATTATGCAGATAACAATCCTAAACAAAATTCAGGCCTGACAAAAGTAAATACAAATCCCACAAAGCAGGAATCCACTTAAATACTAACGCTGAATACAGAAATATGCCATTATATTCTATTTAAAACATTATGGATATAGTTTAGTTTATTTTGACATCAGTGTTGTTCATGTCTATATGAACTTTGAAAATAAAGGTTACAAAGCCAAGACAAGAAGAGATACCTTCTGTGACATTCTATGGGAATACAAAATAGAGTCATGTCACAAAGAACTTTTAGAAGTTTGTTTCAGACCCTACAGAACTTAGGTGAATTGGAGACTAAAAGCCTATATAAAAAGTCTAAAGAAATTTCACAGAATCACAGAATCGCTGAGGTTGGAAGGGACCTCTGGAGAGCATCTAGTCCAACCCCCCTGCTCAAGCAGGGTCACCTAGAGCACGTTGCACAGGATTGCGTCCAGGCGCGTTTTGAATATCTCCAGAGAAGGAGACTCCACAACCTCTCTGGGCAACCTGTTCCAGTGCTCTGTCACCCTCACAGTGAAAAAGTATCTCCTCATGTTCAGATGGAATTGTCTGTGTTTCAGTTTGTGCCCGTTGCCTCGCGTCCTGTCGCTCGGCACCACTGAAAAGAGCCTGGTCCCATCCTCTCGACACCCTCCCTTCAGATACTTGTACACGTTGATAAGATCTCCTCTCAGCCTTCTCTTCTCCAGGCTAAACAGGCCCAGCTCTCTCAGCCTTTCCTCATAAGAGAGATGCTCCAGTCCCCTCATCATCTTTGTAGCCCTTCGCTGGACTTGCTCCAGTAGTGCCACATCCCTCTTGTACTGGGGAGCCCAGAACTGGACACAGTACTCCAGATGTGGCCTCACCAGCGCTGAGGAGAGGGGGAGAATCACCTCCCTCGACCTGCTGGCAACACTCTTCCTCATGCACCCCAGGATACCATTGGCCTTCTTGGCCACAAGGGCACATTGCTGCCTCATGCTTAACTTCATGTCCACCAGCACTCCCAGGTCCTTCCCAGCAGAGCTTCTTTCCAGCAGGTCAACCCCCAACCTGTACTGGTGACTGGGGTTGTTCCTCCCCAGGTGCAGGACCCTGCACTTGCCTTTGTTGAACTTCATGAGGTTCCTCTCCGCCCACCTCTCCAGCCTGTCCAGGTCTCTCTGAATGGCAGCACAGCCCTCTGGTGTATCGGCCACTCCTCCCAGTTTTGTATCATCAGCAAACTTGCTGAGGGTGCACTCTGTCCCTTCATCCAGGTCATTGATGAAGAAGTTGAACAAGACTGGACCCAGTACTGACCCCTGGGGGACACCGCTAGCTACAGGCCTCCAACTAGACTGCACCACTGATCACAACCCTCTGAGCTCTGCCATTCAGCCAGGTCTCAATCCACCTCACTGTCCATTCATCCAGCCCACACTTCCTGAGCTTGTCTATGAGGATGTTATGGGAGACAGTGTCAAAAGTCTTACTGAAGTCAAGCTAGACAACACCCACTGCTCTCCCCTCATCTACCCAGCCAGTCATTCCATCAGAGAAGGCTATCAGATTGGTTAAGCATGATTTCCCCTTGGTGAAGCCATGCTGACTACTCCTGATCACCTTCTTTTCCTCCACATGCTTGGAGACAGCCTCCAGGATGAGCTGCTCCATCACCTTTCCAGGGATGCAGGTGAGGCTGACTGGCCTGTAGTTCCCTGGGTCCTCCTTCTTGCCCTTTTTGAAGACTGGGGTGACATTGGCTTTCTTCCAGTCCTCAGGCACCTCTCCTGTTCTCCAGGACCCTTCAAAGATGATGGAGAGTGGCTTAGTGATAACGTCCGCCAGCTCCCTCAGCATTCATGGGTGCATCCCATCAGGGCCCATGGATTTGTGGGTGTCAAGTCTGCTTAAATGATCTCTAACCCGATCCTCCTCGACCAAGGGAGTCTTCCTTTCTCCAGACTTTCTCTCTTGCCTCCAGGATCTGGGATTCCTGAGGGCTGGCCTGAGCAGTAAAGACTGAAGCAAAGAAGGTATTCAGTAACTCGGCCTTCTCTGCATCCTTCGTCACCAGGGCACCCACCCCATTCAGCAAAGGGCCCACATTTTCCCTAGTCTTCCTCTTGCTACTGATGTATTTGAAGAAGCCCTTCTTGTTGTCTTTGACATCTCTAGCCAGATTTAATTCCAAACGGGCCTTAGCCTTCCTCGTCACATCCCTGCGTACTCTGACAACGTTCCTATATTCCTCCCAAGTGGCCTGTCCACCCAGTGGCCTGTTCCTAACTTTGCAATCCTAATTTCATAAAAACTGCTAAATAACAAATTGGAGAGTAAGGGGAAAAATCAAGTCAACTTAAGAAAAAAAAGAAAATAAACATCATGACAAAAACAATTGAAAATTTGGAAGAGGAGAGGGAGAACAAGTAGCACTGTGAGCAACAAGCTATCAAAGCCTGAATTCCTGAAGGGCTTGATCCTGGTCATTAGAATCTCAGTCTAACAAGGTCTGAGCACCAGTAACTTTTCCCCACATCTGTAACACCTGCCCCACAGGGACACTGGTGGGTAACAGCATTTAGATTATGCTGCAACCTTTTCCTACCACGGAAAGGTTCTTCCTTCTATTAGACTACCTACTTTCACCAAAATTGTTGGAACTCAGTTTCTTCAATATCTTTTGAGCTTCTAGCTCTGTCTCTAATAGATTAGCTTCCCTTCACGCTTCCCCAGCTGGTTTCCTAAGGAAATGAGCCTTAAACAGTTCATATTGTGTTAGTCTCTCAGTTTCTCTCCACTCCCTTAGCCTGTTAGCTATATGCCTGCTTACAGCAAAAGAATTAAAACAAACTCTGAGTTATATTAATAATATATAGTCACTATGAAACTCAGTGCATCATTCATAGTACTTACTATTCATATTGGTTAATCTAAGATCCACACAGGAAGAATTTTCTTTTACAGGAACTGTGTGTCCTGTGTTCAGGAAATGCTTCTAAATCTGATGCATTTGCTACCAGAATAACACTAAACCCAGTCTGTCTGGCAGATTAAGATTAGTACTAACTAATATACAGGCTAGATATACAGGCTGGAAAAAGCAAACACATGAAGTTCGGAGTTGCTTTTTGTTAAAGATCTGCAAAGTCTCGGGCAAAGACATTTGCTAAGGCTAACAATGAGACTTCCCTTGAAGTGCACATTTGCATCTAGCGGTCTGCACAATAGGTTTTGCTTGAGGAAGACAGAGCTCAAATTCAGTCAAAAAGGAAAGAACTTTGAAAAGTTCTCATAAAAATGGTGATTCAAAAGAGCATTCCAAAATGAAAGGGAAAGATTTCATGCCTACTGGATCTATCAAGAAAAGGAAATAATGCAAAGCAAATGGTTTTCTCAAACATATATACAGTTATATATTTTTCTTAAAACAAAGAGAGATTCAGAAACAACCACTAAGAGAAACAATTTTTTTCCTCCAAAAATTGCAATGGTTTGTGTAACATGCTTTAAAACCTACTATCAGAAGGATTTCAAGCAAATATGAAGACTGCATCCCTACCACAGTCTATCTTTGAAAAGATAAAATTAAATTACCAGTGTGAATTATCACCTGAAAATTTTGCTGATGAGGAAAAACTGTCACAGTACAAGACCAAATGTGTCTTCTCAAGCTTTGACGTGTTTCAAAGGCACCAGGGAGTCGGATGCGTCTAATTAGCAGGGAATGTAATGTTGCAAAAGAGTAAGCAAAACACTTCCCAGAGCTGGCTGATAACTTTAGTTCAGGGTAGGGCTCATGAGCATACAGACCCATGATAAGTGAGCAGAAAGTATATTTTTTGAGAGAGAGGAAGAAGATTTTGCACAGATTTTCCATCCCATGGGGAGGAACACACACAGCAGTAGATCATAGTCTTAACTATACCAAGTTCACATTATCAAAGTACAAGGTTTGGAATCTATTTTTAGTGAAAGATTAATCTTCACTAGAGATCAGAGATTTTTTTTCGTTTAATCTGAACACTTTCCACTTCTCCCTAGATCTTCATATGCCTTTTATAGTAAACTGACCTGTGTAAACAACTTGAATGTAGTAGGCAAAGAAACACAGTTATATATTTAAATAGCTTAGTATACCTGACCTCTAAGCAAAAATACTTTTACTGAGGTAAATGGTTATACCATTAATGAGATATTTTTGTGAATAATTCTAAAATATTTTGGCAGACAAATATTTTGCAGTTATGTGTAAATTATAAAGCAGCTAATAATAAGAAAAGGGTTAGTTTTTTTCTTTTACAATCGACAAAACACACAAATCAATTTTTTAAAGCCAAGGCATTTGCCATTATTTAGATCTCCTTATATTTTACATAGACTACCTGAAAGATTCCTCATACATCCCAGAACACCAACTCTAGTTTCTAAAGAGGTAAGTATTAGCTAAGATATTAGCTGAGATTTATCTCCTTGAAGATCAGTTTGCTGACGAGGTAGTCCTGCATAATCTAGTTTCTAACATCTTTGCTTGATGTTAATGGCAAATCTAGCTGAGCAAATAAAGAGAAATAATTAAGGATATTCCTCTAAATCTTATACTACGCAGGAAGGTATTACTCGAGTTATCACCATCGTTCTCTCCCAGGATAACACGCTGCCTACAGAATTCTCTACACTGTTTCATCACCACATTTCCAGTTGAAAATGGTATTACCCTCCTGTCCATAAGAATAATCCTGTACACAAATTCTTTAAGGGGAAAGGGAGGAGATACATGAGAGAGCTGTTTTAAACATGGAAATAAAAGAGATTTAGTATACAACACTTAAGATATTCATAAATAAGGAGAAACTGCAAGTTCTCATGTCCTTCTGCTCTTCTATTCCACCGATTTGCCTGAGCTTACAGACTTTAATAGGCCAGATCCTGTTAATTATAATGCAGTAATTCATGCATACATGGATCCAGTAGTGGTTACTGCCTTTTTGTTAGACGAATAGAACCATGTCAGCTTCAAATTTGAAGTTTTTAATTTTGGTAACATCACTGTCTCAGGAGCCACTGCTGTGAGTAACATCTGTTTTTCTACTACTACAGTTTCTAAGAAAACTAAGTTTCACTTGAGAATTTTGTATTGACTGTCATCTTGACTGAGCTGCTCCATTAGTGCAATATAAAATAGCTATCCTATATCCAGTGGTGATGCAGCCATGAACCTCAACATAAGGAACTGGGTATTACCCAGCAGTGGCAACATCATGTGATGTGGGAACATAGCATGCCATCAAGCCATATTTTTGTGGGTAACTTGCAGAGAGAGAAGCTAATGCTTCCCCCCCCTCTCCTTTTTTTCTTCTTGCCTACTAAATACATAGTTCTCCTGAACCATTATATTTAATGAGAAACTGTTTACTTTTCAAAGATTTTTGCCTATTAATTTTTCTTCAGCCTAAGAGCTGTACTCAAAATATATTTTTATTGTGCCAGATGTCAAGAACACAAACTTAATATTTCAACTTATAAAGACACTTCCCATCATAATACCTCAAAACTTTTAATAAAAGGAGGACACTACATTTGGTTACCATGGTGAGAAATGACCTATCAAAAAAGAGGTATTGCTATTTTATACGCAGAGAAAGATTAATTGCTCAAAACCACAAGTGACAAAGCTATAAATAAAACATCACTACAGCTATTTTATGTCACAATGTAATGTTTCCACCAAGGCGTTTAAGTTCTTGTGTCCCCAGGCAGACTAGCTCTTATAAAAGTCATTTTATTTTTATTAAGCAGCACTATTGCCCAAAAACCAATTCTTACCATAAAACATTCTCAACTGTAGCCTAATAATAGACATTCTTTAAACTTCACTAAACAATTCTCTCTTGTTTTGTGATATTCTTATGTTGACCACATATACTATTTTTCTCTGTTACAGAGGCACGCATCCTGAATATCTGAACTGTACCACATACCTGGTTTTGCAGAGGAGGATCTAGAATCCACAGATAAGGAGGTGACTGCTACTACCATTATTCTGATATCTTCATTTCATTTCTCTGGATATGAGTAGCCATATTCTCCAAGGCCTGAGGTCTTAGAAACATAGCACTTTAAGCATGTATCAACTTCATCTAAGATTTCACGGAATGACCTGGTGCTGAACAAGTTCCTCAGATGTATCGTACAGACAGAGAGGTAATATCCTCAAAAGGGACTTGTTAGGACAGCAGCACCTCATGAACTTGGTGACAAAAACTTGCCTAGGGCCAAAGATGGTGCTAAATGGCCTGACTTTTGGTGATCCCAACTTGTGATAACCACAGGCCCTCAGATCCAGTGAGGCTTTTAGGGCCTATTCAAAGAGATAATTTTGCAATTTAAGATCTTGGCCAATTTTTGTTTTGTTGAAGAATGATTGGTAGATCACCAGAAAGAACATTTCCATTCTCTTCAGTAGTGGGGATAAAACGTATGTGGTGTAGAAGATGAGGTCAGTTCTCAAGTTGCAGAAGAAGAAATCAAGAAGCCAGACTATCTTGGATAAAGAACAAGCATAGAACAACTTTTACTGCCACTTTAAAAAGCAAACTCCCAACTATGGAACACTCCCATCTCCTCAAGAATGAGACATGCCAGACATATTCCAGCTAACACATCCATGTGTTTTCTCATTCTCCACATGTGGAACATRGATTCCCCTTTACAGATTCTGTGAAAGGAAAACATTCCCCACTCTCAAGTGCTCAAGTGTGTATGGTGTATTCATATTGGCTATCTTCAAAAGCAGAACTACAAATTCTGTACTACTTTAAATTAAAAATAGCATTATATAAGAAAGTACTATTAAAGGGTCTGGGAAGCCTTTCTTCTATGCATACTGTAATTCTGTACAAAATCTTATCAACCATACTGCTAAAAGGATTTTTACCCCTCTGGAATAAAGAGCAGAAAAGTACAACAGGGATTCTTTTTCTGGTCAGTACTACTGTTCTGTTAGCTGAATGATTATGTTCTGATTTTTGAACCCTAAAAGAATTTCAAAAGTAGAACAGAACCAGATGTTTCAAAGCAAGTCTTTTCATTCTGGCACATTCAGGCAAAATCTGCTTTACATAACACAGGGGACCTAACTATTTAATTTTGGAGTTGCCTACCTATCAGTGACATGCTGCAGTCACTCAGACAGAACATAAAAAAAAAAAAAAAAGTGTAGGAAAGAAATTGTGCCAACACTCTGCTCCTACCTCCCCAAAGAAACTAAATGAAAACTGGATCTGAAGTTCTAAAGGAAAAACCATTGGACAGGACTCCAACTGTGGAAAGACTATTCTAAAATTCTTCCAAAAATAACTATCACCTGTATATAAAGACTGTTGGATTTAGGCTAGAATCCTCTTTGCATATAAGCTCTATGCTTTTAATTCACATGCTGGGACACAAACACGTGCTCACGCCATATAAATAATTAATGAGTAGGAAAATTAAGGACTTGCTTCACTTTTACATATAAACCATGTGCGCATATTTCAAAACAGTTGCATAAAAGAATAGTGGCACAAAAGATTTGTTACTATTAAAACTATGCTCTCTACAACACAAAAACACATATAGGTATAAAATTACCATATCGCAAACCCAACTACTGTCTAGGGCTCAAGCATGATGCCATCTATCTGATCTAAATGCCATCTGTGAGTGTGTAAATGTCTAAGTTAACAATAATTAGAATTAATTAGTTACAGCATTTATCACCATTATAACATTAAAAAAATGTTAATAAAGTATTCTGAATCACTGGCCAGCACCACAGATGTTAGGGTTTATTGATCAGCTTTTATTCAGGTGCCTGTTACAGAACAGGTGCTCTGCTGTAAGCCTTAATTACAAATTTTTTTTTTATTTTTTTTAAATCAAGACTCAAGCATGCAAAATAAAAATAAGAATAATACATTAAGACATTGTTTCCTAGACTCCAGACCTGGAAGGTTATCTTTGAAGGCTTCCTGAAAGCTACAGGCATCACCATCTTTAACATGTGACATCCAAATGATTCTACTATGCTATTACCCAGCCCTGCCACCACATGCAAAAGAATATTAAAGTGCAAAAACTCTACAAATTTTGAAGTCCAGTGGGACTAGCTGTGTGCAATACAGTCTGAGTGTCAAATTTTCAAGTTGCTTCCACTTGCTCTTAAATGCATCCTTCCAGATCATCACTGCTACAAAGAGGAAAGAATCTCTCTGTATGCTGAAACTGGCACACAACAGAGATACCCCAACAGACTATTCCAGGATATCCTTCCTTATATTTGTTGTCACCTTAATTCAGTGTGAAGTTTTTTTTCAACTCCAGGTGTCTGAAACCTATCAAACGTTCTGTCAAACAGTACAGCCTAGTATGCCAAGTTTAAGTGAGATGTTAACTAATTTTACTTTTAAAACAAATCAAAACTCAACTTTTAGGATGAGCTTTTGACCCAAATTAGACCCAGAAAATGAGAGTCAATCAGTGCATACTGGACACTCAACTAACTACCCAACATCTATTATACATAATAAGCAGTCTTTCCAAATCCTTTCAATTAAGTTCCTCATCACCTGTGGCATCGAAGAAACAGAACATGCCTCAGCCCTGGAGAAGAACCTGATCTCATGATCCCCTTAAGGTCTGCTCAGTCAAACACTTGCCAGCAGCCACTGATAATATCATAATTGCACCTTCAGTGTTCCCCAGAGGACAGATAACAACTTACATGGTATTTTTATTTTCAAGGTTGTCGCATCATTTTTCACTTGTGACTCATGCCTACTGACTGCCTAAAGTACTTCAGCCTTTTGTACCAGAACTTGAGAGCCAAAAGTATGGTGGATAAATAAAACATATTTTGTAATAGAGCTAGGTAGAACAAATGCCTAAGTAATACAAAAAGGATCCTTGCCATTTCAGATTAATATATTTAGTAAGGTTATATTTACTATGCACATTTATATCAACTAGATGCTAGTAATGCTTTTGCACAGTCAGATTTTTACAATAAAAATTTATGCCAGTTATGCTTTTATTTGTCAAACTGATAAATTATACTTTCTGAAGTAAGCATTATTTTTCCCACAGAGGTCTGCACGTTAAGTACTCTTTGTTCTGTACACTGTAATCTAAGTCCTAGTTGTTTTCATTGCATACAAGTCTCAGTGAAATGTATTTTCAAACACTCACTCTAAACTGTGTTTCTATTTGTTCTGCAAAACAGGGGTCCTTAAAGACACTGTTATACCATTTAACAGCATGCATGCAAAACTCATGATTGTTTTTCCAGGACTTGCTTCTAATCTCTTCCTTAGTGCTCTCACAGACTATCCTTACAGCAATCAATTCCTCCCAGAGAAAGAATTATCACAGCAGTTTTCATACCTTAATACATATCTTTACATAGAATTTTCATTTTTCAAAGCCTTTTCCCCCTCATTTTAACTACATAAGCAAAGATTTTATTAAATGAGATGAAAATTATGCCCGATTTCTTTTTTTTTTTTTAAGAAGAAAGCAAATCATAATTCTAGCCTGCGTCTAACCAAACATTGCCTAGATTGCCTAAACTATACATGAAATGTTAACACCCATTTCTCAATATCTATTTTTTCTTGTACCACTAATAATACAATTGAAGGCATATTTTCTACTACATGTGATCCAAGAATATGAAAAAGGATACTAGAGGTTCCTGAACATGCAAGATAAGCCTTCCAATTCAAATGTAAGAAACTCTACGATACCATCATAACTAACATGGAAAACCTCAAACATACCACAAATATTAACCTGAAAGTGAATAAAAGCCATATGAGATTTTCTCCCCTCTGTAACTAACATTATCTGATATTCTTTGGTTGGGGTGGGGGACCCCACACTCAGTTATAAGTATCTTAAATTTATAGAGGGGCATCAGGGTGAATGGAGCCCTCACCTTGCCAGTTCCTAATGCCTGAAGGGCCCATTTTGTCCAGGCTCCTTTCCGAAAGTTGCTCACTTTGACAAGCCAGAACACACAGCAGGAGAGGGCAGCAGAGGCTGCTGAAAGCCACAGCATCCCATTGCAAGAGCAAACCCACATACAACACTTATTAAGAAATAGCTCTACATCTCAATGTCTAGCTTCTGTACATCCCGAAAGGTGGATGGGGGAACAAAATGAAGGGTATGAGCACGGAAAAAAGGTACACATCCTGAATTCACATACTTAGCATTCATCTTTTTTGTCCCTGAAGCTCTATGAGCTAAAACACCTACACAGAAAGAAACTCTTAAAACAGTGTAAAAAACATATATTAAACTAAAATTATGCCTCCAAATATAATGCATTTATATTTGGCCTTTTTTGTTCACCAATATATTCTATATTATACCAAAGTTTTTCTGTTATTCTATTTTGTTTTCTCATATTTCTCCTCTTCTAAAAAAAGAAAAAACAGCAATCACACAAAAAATCTAGAACAAATCCAAGCAAATACCAAAGCCAATAAACATTTTGCGGTTCTCTTGAGACTCAGTGTGTTATTTATATTAAATCCCTACTACTCCACAAAGAACATTCTCTAGCCAATTAGCCAGAGAAATATCAACCACACAAAATAAAGTAAAATAACTTAAGTCTCAGCTCATTGAAAACTTTCTGATTGTAAACCGCCATGAAGTGACATTTACCCTATTTTCTTCTACCAAGAATCAAATATGCTCAGAAATGGCCAGAGATCCTACACCACTTAGAAGTACCTGTAACAGGAACCATATTTTTAGGGTCTATTGGCTGGATCAACCTATTCAGAACTCTCTGTTTAGTCAGAGATGTCAAGTGTAGCCAATGCCACCCAAGGTTCCATCACGACTGTTACTACGACAAGGACTGCAAGACAAAACATTATCACTGTTCAAAGACCACAACAGTAACAAAAGAAAGCTCTTGAAAATAACCTAGAATATACTGAAAAGCAAAACACATCTGTAATTAAAAATCTGACTCACATGAAAACTGATTACATGGTACAAAGAAAAGATTGGAAGCTACCTATAATTTAACTCCTAAAACAAAACAATACGCCCCTATACTGTAGAGTACTTTCAGGCACTAAACAGTTCATTTTTGCTTTAACGTGATCTAGGAACTAATATCGACATTCTCAATCAATTTTACACTGTAAAATTTTGCTTTTAATAGAACTCCAAACATCTACCCAGGTCATTTCAGTGTAATGAAAACACTCTGACATCCAATCTTATGTGCGCAAGATAGCGTTAGTATGGTATAAGCTAGTAAATGGTGCACTTAACAACTAAAGTGGATTCCTGTTTACAAAAATGACAGCTTGGCAAATCATCATACTAAAGGAAGAGAAAAGGAAATGCAACAGATATCAAGAGCAGGAAGCTTGAATTCAAGTTGTCTGTTCAGAGAATGAGAGAAAACTGGGGAGGGAGGGGAGAAAGAAGGAGCAGAGAGGAAGAACAAGACCAGTAACTCAATGAAATCAGATGGAATATAGGTAAGAAGGTACCATTTGTGAAGCAAATTTGATATAATAATATACTCCTCAATGAGCATCTTTCAAACCTGCCTTGCAATTCATTGTTAAACAAATAATTCAAGTGATGTATCAACAAAAGAAAAAACTCTCTATTAGGTCTGTAAATTAGAAAACCTATCTAGAGGAAATCTGTGGCAAGTTTAAAAGTAAACTTTACGTTAAAAAGTGAGGCATTTTTTCATTTCAGCCCACAGAAAAGGAATGGCCCTACCTCTAAATAATTTTAAAAACTGAAATAAAATGTTAATAAATCCTCACCTATATCACTTTACTGTTAGCTTCAGAGATAATGATAATACTTCATGTTAGCTTATATATAGTATATTTATTTTAGTAACTTAATATCAATAAGAGGGGGGTGTTAGTAATAGAACTAAAGTTGTAAGTAGTTTCAACATGGCTGAGCAGTCAAGTTGACTGTGAATGATAATCCAAATCCAATTTGTGGATTCTGATGCGGTGGCTCAAAGATTTCTCTGATCTGATCAATTCCAAATTGTGAAAGATACAAACACGATACTGAATTTTTAATTCAGTCACAAACAATAAAGGAAAATAATTACATTTATGAACATTCACAGCAGAATGACTTTAGCCTCATCTGTAACACTAATGAAGGTGCCCTGTAAGATGATAATAGCATAAAATGCCATTTTTTTGAAAGGCATATTTCAGATCTAGGAAAAGTAGAGATGTGCAAACTAGAACCTGAAACTACTGGGAAAATGCTCTATGTAAGATGTCTAGAACAATCAGAATGATACAATCTGAGTTAATTACAATTGATATTAAAATATTATTTTGTTCTTCAAACAAGAATTTCAAATACTTAAAGAGCGGAAGTAAATATTTGATCCGAGTACAAAAGAATTTACTTTAATAATACCTTTGTATTCTTTAGAACTTCAAATACATTCAGCATGAAGAGAGTACACTGCAACTACTGCAGTGGAAAAAAGATCTATAACTACTAGCAACTACTAGCATGGAAAAAGATCAGTAAGAATTCTATTCCTAATGAATCAGGAATCTGTCATGTGAGACTAACGAGTCAGGAAAGTTTTGTTTGTTGTTTTTTTAAGGCAACTCAAATGCAAACCGCAAGTTATTATAAAATACTCATACTGTCATGCAAATCCCTACCATAACTTTGCTTGCCTCTTTACTACCTGCAAAACACACCTTTTTTGATAGTACATACAAATTCTCACAAATTACATATATTCTCTATCTTCAAAGAATGTGGTTTAGTAGTAAGTCTTTTGCATTATGTATACTTGGCCAGGTGCCCTAGAACAGCAGCGCAGGACCAGAGGGCAGGCGGAAGCTGGTTACAAGCCACCTTTCCATTTCCCTTACCCTTTGCCTGGTAAGAAGATGACCAGTCCTCAGTGTTAAGTACAGCCTATGGGCTATTCTTAAACATGTCCTTCAAGTGGCTGTCAGAGCAGCTGAAGATTGCCAAGACACCATGGCAGCTCTACACAGAAGTTTCTTTCAGTGAGGATTCATCAGCTATAAAATTATCGTGCATCACCACAGTTCTAGCCCTCTGCATTCCTTAGCCTGCCAAACGAAGTACTAAATTCTACTCCTGTTACACCATGAGCAAGCATATTACTATTAACAGCCAGTCAGAAACATCTTTTTATGTCAGTGAATCCACTGAAAAACAGAGTATTCTATGTCCCATTTCTTTTTGATACAAAGTAAATGCTTACAGTTTTAGCATTCCAAAATAAAACTGAAGCGCTCCTCACTGGTTCTGCAAGATCTCATTCAACTACTTTATCCATTACAGAAGGTATTTTACAATCTAAGGAAAAAAACAAAAAAAAAAAACAAAAAAAAAACAAAAAAAAAACACACAAACTTTCAGGTTTATCCTTCCCTCACTTTTCCAATCTCCCTACTTAAGCAATAGCCATCACAGGAAAAAAAGAAAAAAAAAAATCCATCCTCAACAGATAAATTACAGATACCACATGTCTTTCACTGGAACATCTGGTATAGGGACCATGAAGAAAAAGAAAATGAAAAACTGATTATGGCTTATTAGTTTGTTCCAGGATGACAACTTTATTTTAGTGTTATTGAGAAACAAAAAATTACAAACTTATATAACAAATACATACACACACATACATATATACACAGATATATTCAGAAATATATCTTTTATGCATCCTATTTTAGAAATAAGCTAGAAACCATCCTTAACTAAGGCTCAAAATTCAGGAAATATGCCATATGATATATTGAAAATTGTTTCCATTAGCTCTTCTATGAAAGGCATTTTAACACCTAAGTCCTACTCCACATGGACAAAGGATTAGCCAGTATACTAATTTGATATTGTAAACAAAACCAAAATCTCTATTTTGCAAACGACCTATTTGCCATCATAAAAAAAATATATATATATATAAAAAATTATATATATACACACACATCTGTTACTATTACCAGAAGTATCAATATTTTGAAAACTACTTAGCTGATTTTCTATTTCTTCTAGTAAGCTATAAAATTGAAATAAATAACATAGTGCAAAGGAGAGCTGCTCTCTAAATTCATACGCTGTGGGCTTCTTCATTAATCTAACCAGCACTTGATATCAGTCAGAACACTGACACTGAAAGAGAAGCACAGCAGAAAACCAGTGCCCAAGCCAAATAGCCATCTATTTCTAACATTACTTTTCCTATATACAGTAGTACAATCTAGCCATCAAACACTGACCAAATGTTTGGGATTAGTTTAGAGAACTGAGAATTTATGGATGACAAGACAATGATGTGTGTATACAATCTCCTCTGAGAAGTCTCCATGGAGAAATAAGAGAAAAAACAGAACCACCCTGTCAGAATGAAAAAAGTCTGAGGCACATCAATACTTATAAAAGAGGAAAAAAAAGAATTACCAAACAGAGGCATAAGAATCTTCCTAGAGACCATGGCAACTTCCTGAAGGTAGAATATCTATTTTATATTATGTGTCTTTAATATAACAGCACAACTTCTACCCATCTTTCTCACACTCTCTACCTACATTTCTCTGTTTTTCTCTTCTCTTTGCTTCTCAGTTCCCCCTAGCCTCAACTTCATGCAAGGGATCTTCCCCAAACTATCTCATTATCCATCTTTTATTTTCCAGTAGTCAATATGAGCACAGCAGTTATTATTGCACTGAAACAGAAAAGTCTGTTAGAATTTCAGTCCTGTTTTTCCAGGTCCATTTATTAAATAAGTATGACACTGACATAAAAAAGTAACATTGAATTCATCAGAACACAATGTTGGTACATTAATTTCTGCATGTATTTGTTACTTTAGAAGTCATGTGCTGTAAAAGAATGTAAAAGGGAAAAATCCAGTGACTTACAAAGGCTTGATTTTAATTAGGAAAGTACAACTGATGGCTAATAAGGTGGCTTTCTACTTACTTAATATACCATGCTAAATCAACTACTATGACAAAACCGCATCTAATACTGAAAAAAAAAAAAAAAAAATTTAAGTGCAGCTTACAAAGAAATTATTTGCCCTTAAGCTGAAGTGGTTATCTGTATGTTACTACTAGGTTTCAGGTTGTGTCCTGCTTATACACAATACAATCACAACATAAATAAACTTTAAATTAATAGAAGCAAGACAGTTTAAAAAGTAGAAGCATAATGAAACAAAACAGAAACATACCAACATTTAAAGCAATCCTTAAAGTCTTGAGAAAGAAAAAAAAAAAGTCTTTAGTGCTTTCTTCCTCTCCCCACCCATAACTGGAAACGTTAAAATATACTAAT
The DNA here is from genome assembly GCF_003343035.1 of Apteryx rowi. Taxonomy (NCBI): domain Eukaryota; kingdom Metazoa; phylum Chordata; class Aves; order Apterygiformes; family Apterygidae; genus Apteryx; species Apteryx rowi. Next base: position 217,835 of record NW_020447275.1, on the reverse strand, counting down.
TTAGATATACAGCATATAGAAACAAACGAGGCATGTATTTTTATTATGGTTACATGAGAAGGCCACAAGCTTGCAGAAGGGTTGCAAGTTGAACAAGTGTCAATAATTTGTATTAGCACCCTATTACTGAGCAATATTTCAGCCCTACAGAGGTTAACATCATCTACCAAAGAGGTCTTCCTGACAGAGGGAGGTAGAGAACCTCTTGTGCAACAAGAGTAGGTCTTACTTTTTCATCCTCATGATAAAAACCTATTGCTATCAGTTACTCTAATAACTGAAATGCCAGAAGCCACTTCTGGATCTGAAGCTATCTTTCAAAAGAAGCCCTAAGCTTCTACTGAAAACACCTTAGAAAAACAAAGGTAGTTATTTCCATTTTTTTTCCCCCAAGGACTCCCTCATTTTTTATATAACTTATCAGGGTTGGCTTTGGGGTTTCTTTTTGTTCAAATAGCAGCTGAGGCAAGTTACTTGATGCTTTTTAACAAACATATTTTTACAATTAAATGAGAAGAGCTGAAGACAGAGATAATGCAGATTTCCTACCACCTAGCATTTGTAACTTGTCATTCTCTGATTTTAGCAAAACATTCATCAGGAAATAATTGACTATCAGCTGGTAAAAACTTCAAGTCAACAAAAGTTGTTTTTAGAAAGCTCAACAGATAATATACTGAAAAACTCAGCTATCATGAAACAATATCCCTGGCATTATAGTGCATTCTGTATCTAGTTATACAGTGAATGCAGGGCTTTAAATTTTAATAGGAATTTCCAGTATTGTTTGGCATCACCATGGTTTTCAAGTGTTGTATGGGCAACTCTCCACACAGTAAACCTTCTGAAGACTTATATTACTTAAGCACTAAATATTCTTACAGAGATTTACTAAAACAATTTGCATGGTTTGCACATATTATCCTTGTCACATATCTGTACCCATAATTATTTTTGAATTACAATCTCACAGACTATTCTGTTAAGCTGTCAATGGAAAAACAGAGGAGAGAAGAACTTACTGGAGACAGTACTCAAACTTCAGAACTGATCTATTTTCAAACTTAAAGAAGTTCAAGGCTTTCCATTAACAGAGAAGGTAGAAGAATATTTCCCCATGAATGAGGCAACAACAGCAACAAAACCTACCACAGGTAAACAAAATGGCAGAAATCTATGTGCCATAGAAGCCAAAATAAGCATGTTTTACAATAGGCACCTTGATTTAAAATAAATAGAAGAAACCTTAATAAATAACATTCTTTATAAAGAAGGTAACATATTTTCTGAATTTTTAAAGGCAAAGGACAACAAAGCTTTAAGTCTACTTTGCAGTTTAGATGCGGTATGTATGGCTATTTGTTTCAAAAAGACACTCCACAGAAACAGTGCAGTGTAAAACATTCCAGTTGGTACAATGTACCAAGTACAACAATCATCACTTTTAAAGGCATCTTCAGGTTAGGCAGTAGTACCATATCTTCAAAATACACACTGATCTTCAGTAAAAAGTACTTGTGTGGACTTTGTATTTCCCAGAATCAAAGGAAATACATACTTGAGCCAAAAACTTATTTGAAAGATCCACATTTCCTGCTAAGCTGCAAGATCAGTATAGCTTACTGTTGCTTTACACTGGACACACATGGGAGGGAAGCACAATATGGAGCATTATGAGAGTATTTACATCAAATAAAAAGTTCTTTGTATTTTCTTACACATAATACTTAGATACTTCATGCTCCAAAAGACTATCTTGCATAGAGTAGCTGAAAAGGCAGAATGTTTGTTCTATCGCTGTAGGGCTAGGGGCTTATCATGACCTCCGAAGATTTAAAATTACTTCTGAACAGTAATTGTCAACTGTGTTGAAAATTAACATCTCTATAAGGCTCAAGATATTCTTGCAACACAATATCAAGCCAGCTCACTCAAGAATTTTCAACACAGTCCCTGTGAACTACAACATAGTTCAGACAGTAGTGACAGATAAACCTCTTCCATCTTCACTGCCTTCTGTTCAGCATCTCCAAAAAAAAGTCCTTCCTTTTCCAAAGCAGTATCTTCAGACATTTTTCATCTGTCCCAAATCATAACCACTCTCTCCAAAATCTGAAATCTGTAAAGATGGAATCATCCTCATCATAAGTCTTTTCTTATTAGTCCACATTATAATAGTGCTGCAAAGATATTACACAACCCATTTATTTCACCAGCTGCCCCACATCAGCCTTAAATCATTTATTTGTAGTTCCATATCACACCGCTGCAAATTCCTGTTCTATAGCTTGCTCAAGTTACCACATCTGAAGTCCAATCTGTTCAATATATTTTAGCACATATCATCATCCCAAACATTTGCTGTGAAAATTCACTTCTTCCTGATTTATTTCTAAATCCTCTGCAATAAGCAGCTTTTTCAACTTCCAAGTCCTTTATAGTTACCTCTTCACTATCTTCATAGGATTCTTCCTCTGTATACTGCATAATTGCTCTCTAAAAGGCACTGATTATATTCTCTCAACCCCTCTTCTAGGGCCCTTGTTCACTCCTCATTCTTGCTAAAGATACCACTTTCCTACAATGCTTCCTGCCTGTAAGCATTTACTAAGCCCCACTTCCTAAATGAAAGGAACTGAAACATGGGACTGTCCAGGCTCACATCATGACAGACATCATTCACACGTATCACACGTTATCAAACTTTTTGACAACATACTTAATGTAAAATTTTCAAAACTTACAGCATTTTATAACTGCAAAGTCATCTCATCTGCCTAGTAAGAACATTATTTTCCCCTCAACTTCATAGCAGCTGCTGCATTCCTTCATGTAACAGCATATACATTTCAAAGTTCATATAAAATTTTTTTACAATGCCCTCCTCACCTGAAGTCATGTGCATATACCCTTAGCACCTCCTAAAACAAGACTAAAAATAAAAACAAGCCCCAACACACAGCAATCCTGCAACCCATAAGTGATACATACTCAAGCCAAACTATTTGCTTAATCCTTAATGTCAATTTTGTATTGTACATATATTTTTGTATTGACAAAAGAAAATTTTAAACCATTTTTTCCACTCGAAATTTAAGTATCAATATACAGGATGAAAAATATTAATCATACAAGATGAAAGAATTTTTTTTTTCCTTTCTTTTCACAGGATTAAACAGCTGGTAAAACTTTTTTTTTTTTTTGGTTAAATCTACATGTCACTGGTCACCTACAGGTGATGAGGAGTGAAGAGTCATTTGGGAGTTTCCCACCCTGCATGTTTCCTGTGGTTCCAATAGGATAAAACAATTCAATAATATTTTGATCCTACCAAAGCATGATTTTTACATAACAGCTGTAAAAACGCATGTTAACAATAAACTTACTGTGGGCACTCAATATTTCCCTCATACAAAACATTTTCAGAACACAGAGAGACAATAAATGAGAAGTTTTACAAAGTAGAATGATTCACATATCCTGGTAGGGCAAATATTTTGTCTGGACTGACTATAGACTAAAAACACAGCAAAAATAAAGAGCTTTCCAGTAAGTACAACCATATCTTATGGCCCATATGTACTTAACAAAAACTTGCTTCTTACCCACTCACCCAGATGGTATTAATGCCAAAATTCAGGCTGGTCATCATTACTAGCTAAACCCCACACAAGCACATGCAACCCAGTGTTGCAAAGCAATATGAGATGATCTCAAGACAGTTTGGCCCCAAGTACTTAAACACCTTTTGCTCTGTATTCTACAGTACTTCTACAGCACTGGGGTGGGGGCGAGCCTGTCTCTTCAGTCCATCAGAGTTCAGCCATACCAGAATTTCAAAGAACTGGTGTCACCGGTTCCCGGTTTACCCACCAACAGCCTGAAAGAACTTCACATCAGACTTTAGAGCACTTGAAGCACTTTAGAGTATTTTTTAGAATGTTCTGCTCTCTAAAGGTAAGACTTACCTCGAGCACCTTTTAGGAGAACAAACTGGAACAGAGTTTGAGTACAATGATTTTCAAGTCAAAATAACACTAGCCCATAACAACGGGATCAAATAAATAGTCACAGAATGCAATTCAATCAATACTTACTTGCTTTAAATCAAATAGAAACAAGTACATGCCAGTGATCATGCTTACAAAAGCAAAAGAAAGCAGATTGTCACACAGTGGTCAAAATCATCTCATGATGTCATCTTACTAAATTACTGCATGACCAACTTTGTTCCTCACAGCTGCAGAAGAGTTTCAAACAATACCTTTAGCTTTCAAAGCAAGAACAAAAAGAACAGGTCTACTTCAAAAAGGCAATCAAAATTAACACCATTGTTTGAAACATCCACAAGTTTCCACAAGTTAAACACTATTTGTTTGTGTTCTAGCTTTCAAAGGTTAACAGTTTATTTCACCCCCTTATTCCCTAAGAATGCAGCTGTCACAGTGACTTAAATTAGATAGGCATCAATACAAAAAGCATAGTCATTTATAAAGGATTTTACACATTAATTATGAAAAATTAAGAAAGCCTACACACATTAATTTTGAAACATCACAAGTGTTACTGTATATTTCTATTTCTTCTAATACTAGTGTTTTGCCAGTTCTTTACAAAATCTGAACTTTTATCACATGAATCATGTTTTGTCCATGCAGTGCACCATTATTGCACCTAATCTCTAAGCATCAAAGTACACAAGCACTGCAAAAACTGGTAAATACTTACGTGACTAAAACCAAAAATCATAAAAATACATGGGCTTAAAATAAATATCAATTTGTAATTTTAAACGAGTGCATTCATTCAGTTTTGTGAGATTATTCTTTAAAAATTGCACTGCAAGCATGAAGTATGACTCTATGCTTATTGTCCTAGCAATCCTATATCATATATCCCCTTATTCCAGTCTCCCTCCCCATAAACAAACTACACTGCTAAGGTTTTACAAGTCAAAAATGCATTTCCTCTGCATGCATCAGCAGCAGTAAAAATAATAATTAAAAAAACTCCTCAACCCATATTTTGCAAATGTAGGAAACTGAAAGGATTGGTTGTTTGTAATTAGAGCATAATTGAAGAAAACAGAGCTGCATCCATTTCCTAGCAAGGAATTAAGTAGACTATGAGCCAGCCATAAATTAATATAACATTACTTCCAGTAAATACCAGTTAATTATATTCTTCTGAGTAAGAATGGTGCTTTCAGGTAGGTTTCCTACGAAAATAAGTCTTACGTAATCCCCTGTCTTTAACCCCAATAAATATTGGCCTGTGAACCCAATCTGAAAACGGAAGTATTCAAGACACCTTGAACGTACTGTTGCTTGCCCGGTAGCAACACTACTAAGGATATAGAAGACAACAGACAAAAATGTGCAGAAATGTGTCATTAGTTCTGTTACTTAAGGAATACTTTGCTAAGTTATTTCTCTGAGCACAATGACTCTTAAAATATAGCCCTGTTTAAATATACCACAGGGCACCTCAAATTTAATATGCCTAGGAGCATCAACTGACAAAATATTTGCTTCCTCTCACACCAATATTCTTACTGCAAATTTATTTACTACACACATTCAATCATATTTGCAGCAGCAGCAATTATACATTCCAGCTTGATATTTTAACTAACCCATTCATTGCTCTCCAAAGTCTCATAAAAAATCCAGTATATTCTACTGTTTGCAAATTACTGAATAAATACAGAATTTGTGTCCTCCTTTCTCTTCTTATAATTTATGAAGGGCTATTAATATTTTTCTTTATTTCAAATCTAGATCTTGAGAGTCACTATGGGGTTTAATGCTCTTTTTTTAGCTGGATTAGTTAAACCACAATATGCTGAAAAAAACATAACTGAAGTTGTTCTATCCATTTACATATATCTCTCTCAATCATTAATCACCTTCAGAATATGCAGATAATAAGCATACTAGAGGACAAGATGAGAATTCAAAATGATCTTGCCAGCCTGGGGAAAAAGTTACAAGGAAGTGTTAGAATATGATTATGGAAAAGGCAAAGTTACAGAGTTAGGTCAGAATAGCCGTTTGCACATATATAGGATGGCTAATTAGGTAGGAATGAGTTTGGTAAAAAAGGATGTAGAGGTTAAGATTGATCACTAAGTGACCAGAAGTGTTGTGATGTTGCAAAAAACAATCACAGAGCCATGTCTAAACATGAGAACTGCCTGCAAAACCAGCAAATAACAGTTTTGCTCTGAGCGTTGGCAAGACTTCTTGTAAATTACCACATCCAGTTGGGTCACCACAGTTCAAGGAGAACAGTAGTAGTAGGCTTAAATCATACCAAAAGACACAAGCTACACACTATGAAAACTCTTCTAAACGTCAGACAGAGAAGTACTGGAATAGACTGACAAAGCAAATTGTGAAACTGCTGTCACTGGAGGTTTTTAAGAATGAGTTAGACAAACATCCACCAAGAATTGCAAAGGTTACAGCTAATCATGCCTTAGTGGACAAGAACAGATTAGGTGATTCCTGGAGGTCCTATTCAGTCCTCGTTTCTACAGTCCTGAATCTTAAGAAAGGCTGGACAGGACCTCAGGCAATCACCTAATCCATTCTTGTCTCCTAAGCTGTAAGTCTCAACACCTCAATATTTTCCATTTTGTTCGCAATTCCCTTACTGATTATTTCTGGTATTGCTCTTGCTTCTATGACCACAACCAGATATTAAGCTGATGTTTACAGAGAACTGCCCCAACAATTCTATGAACTTTTTCATTAAGTAACAATAACTAAAGATCATTGTTATAAATGTATATTTCCCATTGCTTGTACACTAGCTTATACTCATCAACAATGAATTTCATCCAACACTAACATCTAGTCATTCAGTATCATGAGATCCTTCTGCAGTCCTTCACAGTTAGCTTTAGATTACACTATCCTGAATGATTTTTTTTTTAAATCATCTGCAAGTCTCATCCCCTCCCTATTCAACTCCTTTTTTCCCCAGCTCATTTACAAGTTATGCTGAACAAGAAAGGTCTGCAAAATGAACCCTGAGAGTCCACTCTACTAACCTTCCCTATGAAATCTGACCTCTTGCTTCTATCCTTTAACTTATTCTTAACTTTTGAGACTCCTACTACTTAACCAGCAACAGCTTAGATTCTTTAAAGAGGCCTGGGTAGGAAAGCTTGCTGGAAATTAATATTGGCAAAACAATGTTGACAAGATTTTTATCCATCTGCTTGCTAACTACTTCAAAGGACTCTCAAAAGCAAACAATGCTTTGTGTTACTACCTTAAGGTTATACAGTCCAAATCTCTTCTTGGTAGCTGTAAAATACTTAAGAGTACAAAAAAGATCAGAGCAATCATAAAATCATAAATCAAGTAAGACACAGGAGTATATTTTGGTCTCTGTAAATCTATTCCGCAAACCTTAGGAAGCACAGTTAATTTTAGTTAGGGAGTACATACCATATCCAGAGACAGTAAGTAATTAGGGATTCCTATTGCTCTTTAACTGCTGCTTAGTTCTAGACTTCACATCCGGAGATTTTTTAAAAGTTAGACTTTTTTTTTTTTTAAACGCATTTTTGGCAGTAGCCACACACTCTGTCTTTTTTTTTTTTTTTTTTTAAAGCTTTTTGCAGAATAATAATTCTTCCTAGGAAAAATTTCTAGTTTGACAGAGAAAAGTGAAAATTGGATGGCTGGATGGTAATGTCAATAAGCAAACATGAGGATGCATAACACTAACCGATCAGAGTATCTGATCAATTTTTAAGAGTCTGTTGAAATATTTACTGTTGCCTTTTTTCAACCCAAAGAAGAATGAATAAAATTGGTCTTTATGAAACAGAACTTTATTTTTACTTCATAATTACATGCTGCAGTTCAAGACAGTCTTCTGCTTCAGAATTTCAAAGTGTTTTATTAGCAGCCACGAACTAAATTTGACAAGAAACTTGAAAGAAGAAAAATTATTAATTTTATCAAGGGTGCAGGGAAGAAAAGTTAGCATTGGGCGACAAAACAACCCGCAAACCTTATTATAACTGTAAGCACACTGACCAAGAATAAATAAATAAAACACAACTCTAACAAAGGCAAACATTAATTACACATTCTTTATTTCTCAGCATCCTATCTTTAGCCATCACAACTTTGGGAAAGGGAACATCTCCAAGGTTGGTTCAGTAGGGCCAACAACACAATGGGTCCAATCTAAGTTAGGACTTTTCCACATTGCTCTTATACAAATTCTACCTCCAGCTTTTCTAACTATAAGTAATAGTAAGCATATTATCATGAAAAGAACATATTATGAAAATTGTAAGATTTTAGAGGCCTAGCTCAAAAGTCTGCCTCATGGTAACAAAGAGCAATTCTCAGTTTTGTCGGAATTAAGCACGGATGCAAGTCATTATCTTCTTTCTTCTGTCTTCTATTAGGCAAATAAGAAAAAGAGCTAAGATTATCATTGTTGATGTCTAGAGACTGGGCCAATAAAAACATGTGTTCTTAAACGGCTTTTGACTGCATTTTCTAAACAACAAAAAACACCACCCCACAAGGTCAGAAAGGTAGAAAACTATTTCAATAGATACTTTTCAAGACCACTTTCAGGAAAAAAAAAGTGCCTCAGTGACAGTCTTGCCTCTTCCAGAAAGATGCTACACAGCAAAAGCATCAAAAGAGAGCAAAATAATAAAAACAGCCTCTGCAAGGATATTTTGTTTAATACATATGATCTCATCTCACTTCACAATAAACACTATAACTGAATATTTGGAAAACACAGTACTGAAACAACAACCTTACAAAAGTATCACAACTTGGATCAACCCTGTTTATTCAGTGGCAAATCTGGTATCACTATTTATGCAGATTAATCAAACAGGAAACAGAATCTTTTGAAAGAAGAGTCTTGGATTCCAAATCACAAACATGCGGCTCTGTGTGGTTTTGTTTTTTTTTCAGCTGCCTGTAACTGAAAAAACAGGACACTTGCTTTGGCTGTCCTGCTGAATTATAATGCCATCACAGCTGACATATCACAGCTTTGACACTCTAGTCCTAGTAAGGCCTACTGAGATGGTTTAAGGTAGATGTTAGCGCCTCTAGTTCTTTTTGCTGCTTCTCTGCTGGAAACTATCAGTCCCTTGGAGCTGGAAAGAAGGAACATGTGCCCCATGACTCAATGACTTCAGTACAAATCCAGGTATCTCAGCTTAAAGCCATGCTCACTGGCAGCTTGAGTTAAAGTGTCAGCTGATTAGTGGAGCTACCAAGGAACAGGCATACATGTCTAAAATTGCTGTAGGGGCAGTTGCCTCTAGCTAAAGGGCAAATCTGAAAGTTCCATGGGCATTATCTTAAACTGTTTGAGCAAAGTTGACCAGAATTTCTTGCTAAAACTTAAGTGCTTATTTTAAGTAACCATAACATACCTACAGAGGAAACTGACTTCTCAGAAGCACTTAGATCATTTAGAACAGGCAAAAATTTCTCAATACATAAACCCTAAATTCTGACTTTTTATTCTACACATATGCCTAGTTATCTTACTTGTTTTGGAAATACTTTGAAAAACATCCATTCCAAACCTTGGGGTTTTTTTTACAATGCTGAAACTCACTAAACATATGAGAAACACATGCTAACCATCTTCATACCTCGCAAAAGCAAGTAGCTCCTCAAAAGCCTAAAATAAGAATAATCCATTTACTGTATTTCTAAGAAACGTGAAGTGAATTCCAAAGTCAAAGCTCAGCCAGCAGCTCTTCCTTCATTTAATAGGGACAAATAGTTCCTCAACTACATCTGTGGCAGGACTGCATAGGAAGACGATCTATTGCTCAGACAGAGGCCCCAGGCCAAGCTACTTTACAGAGCCAAATCCTGCCTAGAAACCCACCAGCAACCATGCAAGCTGCCATATCAGGACCCTCCAGAAGCACATGCTGCTCACCAAATACCAGCAACCTTCTGAAGTGCACGAAAAACACCTCCAGGGTTTGGGAGTACTCCAGGTTTCCAAAGCAGGGRAGAATTACATCTCAAGGGCAAAACCAGATACTTCTACCAGACATGAATAATTCAGTAACAATCTTCAACCAATCATATCAGCATCTGCTACCATCAGTAGCAGTATCAGTATTGAGAGCTGTCCAGCGTCCATCAGTAAATGGGGATCAGTGAAGAAGAAGAAAATAATTCTCACAGATCCAAAGGATCCTACTTTCGTAAGAGCAATTCACAAAGGGAGACTAGAAATAGGCTCAATGTCCGTTATATTATCACACACACAAAAAAAATTTTTAATCTGTATTTTAGGAAATAAAAGGATAAGCAAATTTCCTTTAAAATTTTCTAGAAATTTAAAAGTTCTTTCTGAATATCAAACCAAATTCCCTCTTCACAAGTTACCAACCAAGCAAAAACAGTGCTGAACTCCTCCTATAACTTCTGCAAGAATGTTTCCTGTTACACTTAGTTTAAAAATAATATATATTGACAATATAGAATAGTAACAGTTTAGTCATAGCACAAGCTTTGTAAAACTACACATACATTTTGGGGAAAAGAGACTAATTATGAAGAAACAGCTGTCCAGGAACAAAGCATGGGTCTTTCTTCATTCTTTATTTGTTTGAGCTTTTATGAAATGCAGTCTGTTTAATAGCATTAAAAAAAAGTTTCCAAATTTACAGTTATTTCAAAAGCACAGCAAGCTCATTCAACAGTATTTCCAGAATTAAAAAGCCGTAACAGTTGTTTTTACACTCTGCTAATAGTACAAATTTGTGATGTTGTTTTCTCAAAAGTCTTGAGTACTTTGTTAGTAGTACGGTCAGCTTATGCTTATTACCATTTAGGAATTATATTTATAGTTTACAGAACACAAATCACAGAAAAGTACAAGTGTCTACATTTCTTTGTCCAAAGCACAAATACATAAAGAATCTCATGTAAACTAAAAATGTGAAAATAGAGTTTAATAATGCAATGATCAAACTGAAAAATTTATTTCAGCTCTGCTGCAGTTATGAAAAGCTAAGAAGAAACATCAGTGCAATGCTATTTACATATGCAGTAACAGCTAATAGCCATAACTATTACAAAGGATGCTCTAAATTTCTTATCCTGTAACTATTTTCAATTATTTACAACTTAGGCAATCTTAAAGTTTTCTGTTAAGTCTCAATGCTTAATATCTGCCTCARGCTCAATTATTTTGGAAAATTTGACACCAAATGCTTTTGCTGTTTCTAAGAATAAGACTAGGGAAAAGACTTTTTCTTTTTGCCTGAACTAAAATTCTAGTAAACACTCTTTTAGGTCCAAAATGTATAGCAAGGATAAAACCTGGCCTTTTCTCTATATGACGAACTGGTATTTATTTTATTTTAACAACTAGACATCTGAAAAATTAATCTCAAATGAAGTGCTCAGTATCTGTGTTACCAACCTACCCAGAGACCAGATTGCATGTATGCTATCCAACAAAATATGCTCTAGTCCAAAGGTGGGAAGAACAATTTTCCTGTAGTAACAACCACTGTGTGATAAGGTATGTCTAAGAACAGGAACAAAAATAAGGGACTCTGTCTCTGCTCTCAGTGATATCAACAACTGTTCGCATGCAGTCTAAATGAAGGAGGAAGTCATCTGATTCAAATGAAAAAAGGACAAAAGGCACAATACAGAGAAAAAGAGATGAAGATGAAAAACAGGAGAAACCAGACTGACTGGACAAGAGGACTTCATATCAGTAAAATACAGAATAGATAAAACTGGCTAAACAGAAATTTCGATTAAGAGAAAGAAGGAGGGARGAAAGGAAGAAGAAAGGAAGGGAGACATTAAGGCGAGAGATTCTTCCTGGATAAACCTGGAAAACCAAACCAGGAGAAGATGGAAGGAATTTTAAAATAACAGAATAGGTCAAACAGAGTAAGCAGGAAGAAGAGTCTTTGTCTTATAAAGCATAGGCTCCCAAATCACATTGGAGTGCTATGCAACCCACTACTGGGCCTAAAGAGGATGATGCCAATTGACGACACCCAATGCTCCTGGGATCAGAAATTGTGGCATCTGGCAAAAGAACCTCTATGAAACCCATTTTCTAAAGCACATTTTTCCAACAAATGAATTCAAGGTTCTAGAAAGAAGAGTCGCCATTCCTTTGCATCAGCAAGGATCTACAAAATCCTCATCCAGAATGTCTCTTCCTCCTTCTAGTTAATATTCCATTAAATCCAACACAAGTCTTTACCATTTAAGAGGAAGTTTCCAATCCGGCTGCAGACCTACCCAAATGGCAATTTGATGTCAGATAATGGAACTTCTGGGTTTTAAGTGTGTTTTCAAATTGTAGGAAACTACATGCAAACCACATTACAAGGACCACATCACAAAGACCCACCTTTTTTCTGAGTGCTTGATTTTGTAACTTCAATAATATTCCTTTGTCTTTTTTTAATCCACTGAGGTCTTGCAGGATCCAATGTGGTTTTGTATGCAGTTGCCCTGAATCTGTATCTGGAATTATGATGATTTTATAATCCTCTACTACAGTTACACAAAACCTCAGAGTGTACTGTCACCAACTACTGGTTTTGGCTGTAGTACTAAGCAACCAGTAGGTCCAGTTTAACAAAAATGTGATTAGTTACTTTGTTGCATTTACCTCACCCCTAGGAATACTACATGCTCCAAAGCAAAAAAAAAAACAAAAAAAAAAAACCACTGTTCAATATGATTCCATTGTTTCATATCATACAATCTGTAGAAACAAAAACATAAAAATTTAAAATTATAAAAATTGGAGACATTAAATCACAATGTATCCAGTCAGATAAGCAATAACAAGCATGTTATTGGCTCAATGAGCAGGGATTTAGCTGCCAAATCCCAATCAAACACTAACTGGATTGTCTTTGACTTCAGAATATATCACATATATCACTGACAGCAAAGGAACAATGTATTTCAATAAATATATATAATTGGAATATGATTTCCAGAACACCAAACAGATGAAAATTAATCTCATCAGTAACAAGAGTGTTCAGCGATAATAATTGTTGCTACATAAGCAATGAGCCTGAAAAAATCTCATGTTACTGCAAAGGAGGAATAAAAGAAGAGACGAATCAAAGGAAGATTTCCTAGTTACTAATGTGTATTTATATGGTACAACTGATATTTATTAGGGTTGAACACTGGATCTACTGTTTCATGCTTGAAAGTGATGCCACAGTCACTGAAGTTTCCATTTGTGTTTTTACTTCATGAGTAGCAGTAGCTGGGGAAGTAGCTGGTATTTTAAAATGCATGTTAGTGAACTACCACACCAATATAATTATCCTCCCCAGTGTTATAAGATAAGACTATTATGCTTGTGATGTTGGAGGAGTTAAATGTCACTCTCATTGTTCCCCACTGAAAAATATGCTTGCAGTTATAGAAGGCTAGTGCCTTAACAGTATTCAGGCTTACATAAAAAAAATGTTGTCCATGAACATGCTGCATGAAAAGTGTCTTTTTGTTAGATAAGCCACAAAGGTAATCCAAGACAGAAAAAGGGAGCAATAGTTTCTTTACTGCAATTTGGTCTTAACATATCCCCAAAGATATGAAATGCTACTTCTCTCAACAGAATCTATATGCTCACATTTCAGGACAAATTAATACAGCTTATACAATAATGAAATCATGAATGTCTCAATTTAAATTAAAAGGCTGACAAAAATAAAATATTTTATTATGATTATTATTCTTAAGTCAAGACCAAGTTAGCAGTTCCAAATCCAGGTTCCTCAGGGAACTTCACCAGCAGATATTTGGGGGAAAGAAAAGTTATACTACAACTATATTGATTTTGGATTTTTCTGAAATGACAGTGAATCAGATTCAGAACAACAACTCACTGTTTCTTACAAACATTATACATCAGAATAAATAGCTTGAATACATTTAAGGAAGACATGTTAACAAGAAAATACTGATTTTTTTTCTCTCCGATTAGCTATTCAAGATAGTCTTACTGCAGGGGGAAAACACATGCAATTAAAATGTTCTTTTCTCACTCTGTTTCAGTGCAGTACATTTGAAATTGCTGTATTCAAAGATTAAACCAAGAAAGGGCAAGGTCTGTAGGAAGGAGATAATATCTTACATTAGACCAACTAGTTTGCTTGGAAAAGTTTTTGGGCACCTATGCTCTTGTTCAATCACATCCAACTACAGTAATCTCTTACTAATACAAAATTACTTGTGTATGTCCRTTCTGCTTCAGTTCTGAGAGCACACTTAATGCTTTGTTAAATTACGGTTAGAAAAATTCTTTTGCCACAGAAAGGATGTAGTTGTTTTTTTTTCCTTTAATATTTGTGTTCAGCTCTAGATTGCACTTGAATAAAGCCATGACACAGATAAGAAAGTCACTGAAGTAACAGCTTGATTCCCTTAATTCTGTATTTTTCCTGTTGTAGAGAGATTATGTACATCCGAGACAAGAAGAAAGCATCCACTCCTTATGTATGCATTAGCATAAATGAATGCCTATTAACATATGATAAATACTAACACGCACAAAAAATCCTCTTGTGATACTATATGCCAATTACCCTAAACAAACAAACAAAAAATCTTCACAGTCAGACTCCGCCCACAAAAAAAAGGGGGGGGGGGAATCAGACAACTGCATTTAGGAACTTCTCCCACTATATCAGTAATCTCTCATCTAATTTCAAAATCCACTAAGATATGGAGCTGTTAGACAAGACAGCTTCCATAAAAATAAGTTATTAAAAATCAAAATGGAAACAACTACAACAGAGCCTACACGTTATACCAGCATTTATCAGTTATGACAGCAGTCAAATAGAACTGCTATACTGTTGCAAGACTTGCACCTTCTGTCATTCACATTGCAACCACACACAGCAGGCAAGAACTAAGCAATCACTAGTCTGCCTTGTTTCAGAAAAAAAGTCCTACAGAAGACAGATCCTCTCCATCTTGCAGTTTTCAGTTAACTGCTGGGTGCACAACAGCATCTTAAAGAAAAGACATTATAGGCAGATTAAACAAGTCCAGTATTTAGTTTTCTCTTCTTTAACCTTACCTTTCAGTTTCTGAGCTAAGAAAGATATGAAATGTTGTCTCTTACACCTTTCTCAAATAAGACCATAAGTAAATTCCAGTGATAAATTTATGATTATGGCTTATACCAGCAAAAACAAAACAAAACAAGAAAAGCATTTTCTCATGCCCTTATGTGATCTTTGCAAACATCTGTGTTCTTCCTAAATCCCATTCACATTCCACTATGCAAACATATTAGACRGAAATTTGTTGTGAAGCACATCAAATACATTTCAAAATCCATGCAAAAGGAAAAGGGATATACAGTAAGGTCTTCTGGGATTTTTGTTTTGCTTTTTAATTCAGAGTGCCTACATTTTCCAGCAGCTTCATTCCCTTCAAAGAAACTTCCGTACATGCCTTTTGTAGCAAGTTATGTAACAGCTTTATATTGTGCTGGTATGTTGAAGAAAACTGTGGTTATCTACCTTTGTAAAGGCCAACTGAATACAAAATAAACATGAGAAAGTAATTAAGCTCAGTATATCACTGAAACACTTCACATTTGCACAATTTAAAAAAAAAAGGGCAAATATTATTCTTTAGATCCAAATTCTCCAAATTTGTCAAGACACTGAACACAAACATCCAATAGAAGCTACTGCCACTGCAGTTCTTCACAGTGGCTCAAAATAAGCTTTTAAATACAGAGCAATAATTAGAACTATGATATGCTTAAGTTTTATGGTGACACATACAGACTAAATAGTCCTTTAATAGGAATACAGTCAGCTGCATCTGAAATGAATATAAAGCTGGGTGAACGAGATTTTCCTTTAAAACATAAAGGGCAGTTTTATCATGAGGACATAGCACAGCAACTTAGAAAACCTGTATTACTTTCTCAATCTTGTGAATGTCATAAATCCTTCTGCCAAGATTCTTTATCTATAGTGGGGCTACTCATTTGCACATATTCAGAAGTATTGATGTCCGTCAGAGTCCAAAAGGCAAACAAAGGCATTTGTACCCAGAACTACATTATTCAACATTTTTCCTTAACTTCTTATACGTCTGAAAGTCTATTGACACCTAAGTTGTCAACAGCAAAGTTAATCTGCCACCCAGGTTGAATCTCTGTGCATCCCCATCACAACATCTTGCCAGGCATGAGTAAACTGCCTGTTATACAAATAATTCTAAGGCATCTATTATTTCTCCCAATTTACCTAAGAAACTAAGGTATCTAACTAACATCTTTCTGCTCAAGGGTTAGGGTCTAGGACAATTTAAGCTGATATAAATTCAGGTTACAGTCATCTGTCTTCCTTCTGCATGCTCCTACTCTTCCCTTATGCTGGCACTGGCACTCATCTGATATCCTGGTGTACCAATTATGTTTGAAAATTTAGAGGAAAACTAACCCAGAAAAAAAAAATTAAAGTCAAACAAGCAAATTATTCAACAAGAAGAGTCTTTCTGACAGGTCAGCATCCTAGACTGCACCATCAAAAGGTCCAACAACAGTGCTAATACAATGGAAGGGAAGATTTAACACAATGGGACGACAGCACTAAAACTGCGGTAATGTCCCCTTACCCAGGCCTAGATTGAAACAGAAGTGAGCTTTATCCTTTGAGGATATCCATCTCAAACACTTTACTCTCTTTGGTTCAGCTCAGAACAATATAATTGCTCCTCTCCTCTTGACCAATCATTTTGGATCAGAATTTGTAATGTCACTAACAAAAAGTTTTTTCCACAACTAGGAAATCTAGAAACCAGCTCCTAAATTACACAAGAGCATAAACACAAGATTTCAGATATTTATAGTGAATGTGTTTGAATGAAGTTAGATAATCTGTGCAAAAAAACCCACATAATTTTATATTTGCCATATTTTTAATGTTTCACAAATATTGGCACATGAAAAAATATAACCCATGCAAAGTCAAAGCAGATGATGGCTGCTATACAGAAATAGCAGGGGCAGAAGGCCTTTTCGGAAGAAGGGTCATTACTATAAACATCCTTTCTTATTAACCACAAGTGCGTATTATCCAAACTGCTGCTGACTTACAGGTTGGGGAAGGGGAGAAGGTTACAGGATTTTTGTTTGCTTGTTTACACAAAGATATACCACAGATTATACACAGGAAAATAGTACAAAATGTGATCATAATAATAATAAAAAAAAATCAAACATATTAAAAAAAATAAGTCAGAGCCTTGCTGAAGATGGAAAAAATAAGAATATATTTAAAAAAATTAAAACTTCATGGGTAATAAGTTTGCAATCTTAGAAATGCTTCCCCCTGCTTTTTCATCTAGGAGGAAGCATAATAAATGCATCAAGAAAGCTGTGAAAAAGAAAGGTCAGTACTCCATGTATTATGGGATTGTATGTGGGGGTGAAGGAATCTGGAAAACAATGCATGCCTAGTCTTCTACAGAATGTTGTTTTTTCAAACATTTTTAGTATGAAGCATTAAAGTAGCAACAAGAAATTTAAACGATGAAGTCTAAATAGTTACTTTCTGGGCATGACCTTTTCAAATTAAGGTTCTGATTCTGAAGTTATTTCTGGATCTGCTCAACTTCATACATACAAGCAATTTTACTAAACTTAATGAGACAATTTACATACAGGGAGTTAAACACAAATGTTACAGATGAAGACATTTACAAACATAAATCTTTCCAATCTAATCTTCAATTTTATTTCACATAGTGGCTATGTCAGACTGATCATACCCTTTAAAAAAGCAGTCTACTTGCTTTGTCTCTTCCTTAAAGCACCTCTTTTTTGGTTATTTCTTTGTTTTGATTTGGCCTCTCCATTATTGTTGGGGAAAGTGTTCTGAACAGGAGAGAAGAAGAGGGTGTCTTTATTTCGAATATAAAGTACACTCCATTTTTAACCATTTCACATATCTTATAATTTTGCCATGACAATTAGGAAAAGTCCATTTCAAAAGGGGGGGGGGGAAATGTGATTAACAGAAAAATAATATTGATCTAGTAACCCCAGTAGAACTTTGGTAGAATCTTTGTAAGCCAGTGTATGTTTAAACATGTAGATATCATAATTTTTCCCAAACAAAAAAGAAAAATCTTCTTCTGATATTTTATTGCCTACATTTTTTACAGTGAATACAGACTACAAATAATTGCTACCTCAAAGCAAAGAGTTACTTAGAGTAACAAGTTTGAATATTGTTTGTTTCAGTCATAGCCAAATAAATTAAGGGACATTCAACTATTTAAAATATTGTTTATTGACAAAACACATTTAAAGGATGGTTCTAAAACACCCAGCACATACACATACCAGTTGACAAGCACTGCATTTTTTAATCAGTTGATGTACTGATTTAAAGCTTCCTTAGCAACAAACCGGTGTGATATGATCATAACAGAAAACTATGTAATAGAAACTATTCTCTCTTCACCCACAAAATGAGAGCAGATAACAGCACTTTCCTTTCATCTAAGCAGACAAAAACATCTGGATTCTCTAACAAACATAGCCTCTCATGAAGAGCCTATCAAATGTCACAGGGCTTCCTAGGTGTTGTATGAGCAGTGGCAATAAACTGTAAGCCCCCTATCAGAAAGGCCAAAAAGCCTTCCTGCTTCCCCTTCAGATCCCTGAATCTTCCTTTTTCTTTGTGCATGTGTGTTTACGTGTCTTAGCTAACGGCACAAAGAAGATGGGGAGAAAAACAGTTAGTATCACTGCTGCTTGCAGAGACCACTCAGGAAACAAGCACACAGCCACACTCAGCCAGCATCTGCTGTTCGCCCGCAGCAGGAGACTCCGTTTGGACACTCGGGAGTGCGGGGGGGGTCTGCTGTGCACGTTCCAGGGAAACATTTGAAACTTCCCCCGCTTTCTAGAAAGAACCCGTGCCCGTTTTCCAACGGTCGGGGCAGCGGGGCACGGCCGCGGGGTACCGCGCCTGTCCCGGCCCCTGCCGCCAGCCGGGCCCCTCCGGCCCTGTGCGTCATCCCCCGCTCTCCGCGGGGCCGCAGCCGCGTTAACGGAGCAGCCAGGTGGGCTGAGGCCGCGACGCGGCTGCTGAGGCGAAGCCTCCCTCCTGGCCGGAGGTGCCATGGCCCGGCCAACCCGCCCCTGGGCGGGAGAAAAGCCCCTCCACTTTCCCGCCGACCTGCTCCGCCTAAGGAAATGGGAATTAACCCTTCCCTCGCCCCCTTTGACTGTTGCTGCTCTTCACGGGGCGCAGCTGCCCCAACGACCCCCCAGTTACCCTCCTCCCAAGGCATGACAGGCGCCCCGTGTGCGCGCCAGTCTCCTCCTCCCGCGGCCTGAGCGCAGGCGGGGGGGGCAGGGGCCGGGCAGAAACGCGGGGAGGGGGAAAGAGGCCAGGCACCGCACAGCAGCCCTGCACGCAGCCACACCTACCTGTCTTCTCGTGGTCATAGCCCACCACAATGAAATAGTCAGCCAGCCTGGCCATGGCTGAGAGGAGCCCGCCTCAGACCTCACCACCCCTGCTGCGGCTGAGGCTGCAGCTCCCGGGAAGCTCAGCATCCTCCCCCCTGCTCCTGCTGCACGAGAAGTAGCAGCACCTCAGCCATGTTGGAGGCGCGGGCGCGCTGTGCGCCTGCGCGCCGCCGAGCCCGCTGCGCCGTGACCCTGCCGGGCTGGGCGTGGGCAGCGGGTTCGCCGGCGGCACGCGGCGGCGGCGGCGGCGGCCCTGCTGCGCCTGCCCTGCGCCCTGGGGCCGCCAGCTCCGGCCCAGCCGCGAGCCGGGGCTCTGCTCCGGCGGCTGCAGCAGAGACGCAGTGCCCGCCGCTTTTGCTAGGGGCCGGTAATGCAAATGTTACCGCGTTGCTCCAAGCTACGTGTGCCCCGATCTCAGTCCCCCGCCCGGTCCTCCCTGCCCGTCCCAGGCTGGCAACGGCTTTGTTTGCATATAGCCTCCAGGAAAGCCCTGCCGGTGGCTCCCTCCGAAATACCCACCCCACGGGCATGGGATCTAGGCCGCTTTCTCCTGAAAACGTGGCAGATCCTACCTATGTGTAGTGTGGCATGGCACGTTCAATATACTACGAAAAGCCCGGTGTCTAAGCGAGACTTTCTACCTCGCCGTCCCGGCACTCCTTCCGCGCCTGCCCTTCGGAATTGGGACGTTTCCTGTGTGGAGCTGGCAGGGAAGTGCATCGCCCCCGTTTAGCCTATGCGAAAATAAAACCTTACTGCGAATGAAAATCATCTCCGTGAGCTCAGTCTCAAGAACCGAGACTTACATTTGCAGGATGTTTCCTGTTTACGTTTTGTTCGGGATGTGCGGGACATGCCACAGCGGGGGAAGTCGGCCTGCGCAGCTGGGACGCGGCTCTAACGGCAGGGTGCTAACGGTTCTAACGGCGCGGCGCTGACGTTCTAACGGCAGGGCGCTAACGGCTCGGCTCGGCGGGTCTCGAGCCGGCTGCTGCGCGGCCTGACACGAAGGCGAATGCCAGGGAAGGGATTTCACCGCCGCCCTCCCTCACACCAGCAGCAGCAGCTCCCCGCCACTACTCCCGGCGGCCGCGGCGCGAAGGGCAGGAGGAAGAGCGGGTGCGGGTAGCGGTGCCCTGAGGGGGCCCGGTCCGGTCCGGCCCGGCCGCCGCGGGACCGCGAGGCTTCGTCACCCGACGCGGCGCTGTGCTGTGCTGTGCGGGGCGGAGCGGGGCGGGGGGGGGCGGTGTGGTGAGGTGCGCCGTGCTGTGCTGTGCGGTGCAGCGCCGTGCCGTGCCGTGCGCCGTGCGGTGCGCTGCGGCGCGGCGCGGTGATCCGCGGCTGCCCGATGCTGCCACGCTGGGCGGCGCGGTGCCACCTTCCACACGGATCGCGGCGTTTGCACGGGCGTCCCGGGGGCGATCGGAGCCGGACGGGGGCGGTAGCTGCCCGCGGGGGGCGGCCGGCAACGCCGCGGGGCGACCCCCTCGGCCCCGACGTGCGGTGCCTGTCAGGGCGCTCCGCAAGACAGCGGGAAGATTTCATGTTGCTATTTATAAGGTACAAATGAGGCTGACACCTTTTGGTCTCTTTACCCTCGGAAGCCCGGCTGGCCTGCCAGCAGCCACAGAGATKATGGTGATAAACAGGGTGTCTGACAGTACAGTGCTTGGTTAACTGGCTGAGAGTCTGCCAAAACATTATGATAAGCTTCCATGTATGTCCCAGACCTGTTTGACAACACAGAGAGAGCAAACACCACAAGGGACATCAGCTACGTTAGTGAGGAACTGCAGCAGCTGTGGTACTGTGGATGCACATCGAAATTCAGCAAATTCTCTGAATTTGCCCCAACAATCCTAACAATCATGTGGGGCCCAGAAGATAGTCATTAACAGTTTCACAGAAATATTTCTGTCTCAAACATGCAGTACCTATACTTCCTGTTTAGCTGGAGCATAGCAATGCAATGTCCTGTTGATAAACCAGAAGCAATTTGGTCGAGAAGCTTCAAGAGTCAATTACAAAGTTCTTGCTGGTGCCTTCCCTTCAGGCAGGCAGGAGTCAAAATGTCTTTGGGATAATCAGCCTTTTGGTTTCATTGTTTTGAAGTCAGAGGCCATGTAGGAAGATCTAAGCTTAATGAAATCACTTGTTAACTTTAGGAATAAAGAAAACAGTGTAATATGTATTGAAAAGATTTACTATACTCGTTGAGAAAGACATGCACTCCATGGGGTCAGTCATTTCTTATACTAGGTAGGAGCTAGAAGAAGGAATACCTTTCTGAAGCAATTCATAGGCTTTTTGGATCATGATCCCATAGACTTTAATGACTGGAAAAAAAAGCTGCTTTCCACTGAGCCACTGAGAATTTTTGTTTAAAAGCATTACCGAAGAAGCAAAAAAGGAATGCAATTCTTAATGAAGCCACACATTGCCCCTGTGAAGTGAACAAGGATAAGGCTCAGTGCCATCACTTCTAGGGGTGGATGCTGCAGCTGTTCAGCAGTACAAAGCCAGGGCACACAACAGTTTACAAAAGCAAGGGATAATGTTGTGTACAGCTGAACCTGGAGGGGGAGTTTAGAGACACTAAGAAATTACCTAATTTGGCGCTCAAACAGGACTTCAGGATTATCATATCTGCACTCATAAAAAGTTCAATATGTAAGAACAAATCTCAGTACTTAAGTCTCAATTCTCTTTTAAGCCAGCACTTCTAGCAGGAGAATATCACCTAACACTTTTGCCAGGGCATTAACAAATGCTGGATCAAGAGGAAAATGTTACTTACTGAGTCCCCAACACTACTAGCACCCACTTCATAGTATTGCTCCTTCTTTCCCCTAGACCAATCTAAACAAAGCTTGGTTAGTTTATAAAGCATGTCATAAATGGCATGTCTTAAGTACTCATGTAACAGCTTCATCTGGGTTTGAACACAGCTGTTTGGCTGCATACCTGTATGGAGAGCAAAAGGATTCAGTCATCTGTGACTTCCTTAACTTCCCTTTAGTATTGAGTTATCTTTATATTCTTACAGAACAAATGAGGAAGTGAAGCAGACATATTGTTTGCTTGCCTAAAGTCTGATGCAAAGTAAACTGAGCTTTCATCCAGACCACCAATAACAAAATTCCCTCTGTTCCAACAGAGTAGCCCCAGCTCCTCTTGCATGATGAAAGGGGCTCGCAGAGCAGTGGCTTTCAGTGTCCACCAAGGCCTAGGTCTCCAGAAGGACCCAATAAGCAGCCACAGGTTTACCCTGGAGGAAGAACTGTGGGGCTAAAACCCTGCAGAAGACTGAAAGCATACAAGGGACATTGATGCCACACTCAGACTATGTACTTAGCACCAAACAGATGTGAAGGTTTACAGTACCTTGTACAGTCAACTCCTCCTTCAGGAAATATAAAGGTCACACTCAGCCTGCAGTCCCTTAATCCAGTGTCACCTATTAGTTTAGTGACATCCCTTGCCAGAATAGGGAAGAAGCCATGACCCTGAGTAGGATTTCCCCCGCCAATATGCATCTCACCCTGATTTACGGGACTTTGTTTGCTGTGTTCAGACCTGTCAGAAAATAAGACTCTCTAAAGCATCTCCAATCAGACTACCAAAAATGGAATCGTCCCTTGTCACTTATTCCTTTGAGCATGTTGGGACAGAAAAAGCTGGCTGAGTGCACTAAAAGCAAGGCTTTCCTGCATGGAACTTGACTGGGGTTTTACATACTTCATAAGGTGTGATTCTTCTATTAGTATCATCTTTGCACCAATTTCATACAGTATGAAATATAATCAAGTATATTCTTACTACATATTCAGTAAAATTTGTATCAACCCAGAATGAAACATGCAAAAGAGCTTCCACTGGCTTCAAACAATGATTTTCTTGCATAATCAACACAGAATATTTGCCCCCAGCTAATCCCCAATTGGAGCATACAGGTTTTGGACTCTTGCTTTTGGAATAAAACTTAGGCTGGATAAAATGCTATACAAACAGCAACTAATCTTCACAATCTCCCTACAAGAGCAGATACATATTGTAAAGTCTTTTGTACATAGGAGAACACTGATAGGTTGAATGACATGTCCAAAATAATCAGTGAACAAGTACAAGAGCCGAATGTACCTCCAGGCCAACTTCTCCCCAACGGATGAGGCAGCATCGAGAGGACAGCCCACACTTCAGAGGAGAGTTCAGTCTCTCTGAACTGCATGGCGTTGCCTCATAAGAATACTTCATGAATAATATTTCCAGGAAGTGTTCTGTGTCAGTTTTTCARAATGTAAGTAACCTCACTATTTATGAAATAAATTTTAAAAAGGGGGCACTTTTACCTCATAGCACAAATCTGGTGATTATTCCTCATTTTCAAATTATGTAGGAATCCAAGTGCTTAGGAAGAACAAAATGAACATCAGAACTGAGAACATGATGTTTTGTGTTAGATATGAAACCAGCTTTACCCTCTGAAGCCCCTTCACAAATCACATCATCAACAAACTGCATTTTGGCTGATAACTGATGTGCTAAAGTTTCATCCCACATGAGGCTGAATGAGCTAATTTTGTATCATTAAAATAGCAGTTGTAATCAGCATGGAACTCGTGTGAAATATTATTATTATATTATTATATTATAATTCCCAAACCTAATTTCTATAATTCCTAAAACCACATAGGACCCTTTCTGTATTGTTTGTCCAAGAATATACAAATTGCACTTCCCTCTTGGCCAAGGATGTTAACGAGGGATTTTCCAGCATTTGGGGAAGTGTGTGATTATATTACTGGAAGAGGAGAGATTATTTAATTCAAAGAAATGCTCATGAGACAAAATCCTGCCTTCTCATTCGGAAAAGTTAGATTAACCTTCAGCTTCTGCTGATCAGGGAAATGCTTAGACTCTCTCAAGCCTGAGCTGCCTCACAAGGTCTCTAAAATACCGTCATTATAATTAGATGTACTTGTGTAGTTCCATCATTGTACAGTGCCTTTCTAGACCACCTACTTCTCCGTTTTTTCCTCCCTGAGTGTACAGGACAAGCGTCCCTCTGTGTGCACTTCTGCTTCGGGGCACGGGCTGCGGGGGGCAGCAGGAGCGCTGCTCCGCGGAGCTCCGCGAGGCTGCGGCGCTGCCGCCGGAGCGGCGCTGCGGGGACGGGGCGGGAGGGACCTGCACCTCTCGCTGCTCCCAGAGAGCCCGAGGCCCTGGCCCGGGGGCAGCCCGGCCGGGGCGGCGGGGGAGGGCACGGGGCTGGCCCGGCCCTGGCCCGGGGGCAGCCCGGCAGGTGCGGTGGAGGAGCGCACGGGACTTGCCCGGCAGCCAGCTCGCGGCCGGGGAACAGCCTCGCCCCGGAGAGCCACGCCGGGGCTTGGGGGAGAAAGGCTGGCCGGCTCGGGGGTGCGGACGTGACCATCCAGAATGAGTGCTGACCCCCTTGCCAGGCTCCTGCTCCGCGGCTGATAAGGCAGAGAGCGCGTGAGGGAGCGAGGGCAGCAGCCGGGAAGGGCACGGGCTCCCGAGCGCAGGTAGCTGCTGGAGACAGAAGGGCTCCTGCACGCTGCTGGCAAGGGAGGGAGCACCTCAAACCGAGCTAGCCATGCATAGGAAAGTTTCCGTCACCCCCTTGCACATACCTCTCTAGGGTGTAGCATGTATCACGGTTATCCAGAATGGCAAAGTCACAAGTACATACTCACCTGATTTCTGAAATACTTTGCTTGGAGCAAGCTGAGAGTGAAACATCCCGCACATTCCAGTCTGCTTCTTGGTACGCTCGAGCGTCTGTCGCTGGGAAGGGGACCCTGACGCAGCAGGTCTGCCGGGGGCATTTCCTTCGGTTCCGCAGAATTTGCACTGCAACAAATAAGTATAGAAACGGTCCATTTGGTGCTGACTCCTGCATCTCCTGCGAAGCCGGAGCTCCACATTTCTGAAGCGTCATAGAGCAAAGATGTTAAAGACTGTAAAAAAAATAGGTAGACAGACCAAGGTTTTACTGCTGACCAGCCATGGGGAATATTGTTAGAGACCCTGATCCTGCAAATATTTATGCACTGGTTTAGCTTTATTAACCTGTAAGTAAGGTTAGGCAAGTATATAAAGGTTTGCGAATTAGGGATAAAACGACTCACGACAAGTCTTTCTTGAAGCTCGTAACCCCAAGCATTTCAGATGAGCCTGTGTTTGGTCCAAAGCAATAATTCTTCCTTTGTTCGAAGGTATAAAAGGGAGCTCTAACCGTCCTGTTCCAATACCATTTAAATTGTGATTTGTTTGAAACGATCGAGTAAATCAAGTACATTTTATTAGATAAAAATGCACCCAGGTTGAGTCATAAATATTAATGATGGTTGGTTTGTCACCTCCTTACTTATGTAATGAAGGCTGACTTTCATTACAGTTACTCATTGTAGTTCAAGTTGTCCAAATATGGTTTTATTTTTGAAACTTTGTTATTTGATGGATTTTGAAATTGATCAGGTGTAGTTGTTACACCCCTTCTTCAACCCACCTAAAGTTAACGTGCCTAGAAAGAGAAATTATGCTACAGACCGTGTAAACATAATTATATATTAGCAGGTAAAAAGTCTGTTCCCAGTTAAACAGTACGAGGGGCTTATCAGATTTTGCAAGTTATGCCATGACTTGGAATCCACACCTAAAAAGCCGTTGTTATAATTAACAAAATACCAAGGGGGTTGTTTAAGATAATTTTCATTAATCCTCTTATTTTTTACCCTAGTATGGGGTGCCCCCAATCCATGCTAGCATGATTAAGAAGTGCTCGGGACGTGGGGGTGGGGGTAAGTGTCAAAGAAAAATCGCCGAGGCAGACGCGCCAAGGTCCACCCACTTCCCCGCGCCGCTCTATAAAAGGGAGCGGTGGAGCGCAGCTCGGCAGTGGTTACTCCAGGCACACAAAGAAGGAGCTCTCGCTCCTGAGTGAGTCCTCAGGAAACCGTGCAAGTTCGGATCGCTACTGCCACAACATTTGTCTCAGTGGATTATCCTCACTGCCAGGTAAGAAACCTTTTTTTCCTGTCTAAAGGTACAGGGGAGGTGGAGAGGTAGTGGAAATCTACTAAATCTGGGCTGTTTTGACGTGCTTGAAGTTATGCTGCTGAGTCTTGCACTGGCTCTTGGCATCAGCTGCAGTTTACAACGTAAATCCCAAACTAGCTAGTTTGCCACGTGGAGTGGGAAGATGAGCTATTAGAGGATAAACTTACAGGCAGCAAAACACTTGCTGGAGTTTGGAAACGATGCGTCTAAAAGGCAGCTCTTTCTAATCTCGTGGGTTTGCTAAATCCTAATGCAAGCCACTGGGGGTATTCTGGCAATCCTGCTGGTTTTCAGCCGCCTCTGCAAGTAAAACTCTCGACAAACGTAAACTTTGGAGGCTCTGTTACTTACTCTGTGATAAATTGCTGAGCAAATATTAGCCTTTGGTTCATATCACACACAAAGTTTCCAGTAGTTTGGGAGCTATATATTCCGAGGGAAGGAGTTCTCTGGAACCACCAGGAAAAAGGTACAGACCCTACTTAACTTTTACTAGCAAACATGCTTATAATTCTTCTCTTCTCCCTCCACCAGGAGTTCAGCCAGAATGAAAGTGGTTCACGTAGCCCTGCTCTATCTCGGCTCTGTGACCTTCCTCGGGGTGGATGCTGCAAGGGTGGACGTAGCGACAGAGTTCAAAAGAAAGTGAGTATCGGAGCGCGCCCTCCTGCCAGCGCCCAGCCCCGCTCTTAGAGCTGCGGAGCCTCCGCGCCCCAGCGCCGGTCTCCGGCCGAGATCAGAGGGAACTGAAGTCCCTGCGGGAATAGCACAGCTCCTAAAAGGCCTCATGCCCTTTCAGGAAACGTCCAAAAGAAAAAAAATCTCGGCGCTGGCAAAGATTTTAGCCCCTCGATTCTACTTGCTTTGGCCGCTGCCCTGCAGGCTTGCGCTGACAGGCTGTCCTCTTCCCTTGCGCTCCTTTCAGATGGACGAAATGGGCACTGAGCCGAGCCAAGAGGGACGTGAAGCCTTCGGGCGCGCTCCGAGGGCTGGGGCCAGCCGCCGCCGTGCTGCCCCTCATACGGAGCCAGGACGTGAAGGAGGATCCCCCGGTCTCGCATCCCAGGTAATTTCCTGCCCTCTCTAGGATCGGGCACTTGCTTGGGGCATCGGAAAGTTTCAGGGTTCCCTTGTTTCCGGGTGTTTTGCTCCTTTTCACAATAGATCTCCCAAGCCCCAGAGACAGGTCCTGCAGGGGCTGCGCAACGCGCTGAAAGCAGCCTCCCGCCTCCCTTTCCCCGCGCACTTCAGCTGGCGGGAGATAGCAGCGCCTTTACTGTGAAAGTCAAATATAAATAGTAACTTGAGCTCTGGATCCATAGATAAATAACAGCCATAAAACGGCGGGGCCTCTCCTTGCATCGGCAGCAAGCTCTGCTCCGCGGCCACATCGCCCCTCTCCCGCGCTCGGCGGAGGGCAGAGCCGGGGGAGGGGGGCCCGCCGACGGGACGGGCCCGCCTCTAGCCTGGGGGCCCCCTGCCCTCCCCGCCCCGGCCCCTGGGGTCCGCTCCTCCAAGCCCCACTGCGCCTTTCTCATGCCCGCTCTCTCTCTTCCTGCCTCGCAGCAGCCGGGAGGATGCTCACATCCGCGTCAAGCGCTACCGCCAGAGCATTAACAGCTTCCCCCACTTCGAAGTCATCCGCCCGGGGTGCCGGTTCGGGACGTGCACGGTGCAGAAGCTGGCCCACCAGATCTACCAGCTGACCGACAAGGATAAGGACGGCGCCGCCCCCATCAGCAAGATCAGCCCCCAGGGCTACGGCCGCAGGCGGCGCTCCCTGCCCGAGTACCGTCGCCGCCGCCCGGCGCCCTCCCCCCGGGGCGGCCGGCGCCCCCGGACGCGGCCGGCGCAGCCCCTCGCCGACGTCCTCGGGATCTGAGCGCCGCGGGAGCGCCGCACCACCCGGCTGAGGCCGTCCCAGACGGACGGAGGGACGGACGGAGGGTTCGCCGACGTTGCGGAGCCGCCTGGCGGGCCGAGACCCCCTCGGACCTGGGGGCGGCGGAGCGAGCGGCCCGCGCGAGGAGGCCGTGAAGGCCGCGTCGCGCAGCGGGACGCGCAGGCACCGACCCCGCTCCCCGCCTGCCGCGGCGGCGGGGCGGTCACGGACTCTGCACCCTCCCCCGCCGCGAGGCACCGCCGGCTCCCGCGCCAGCGGCACCAGGGACTTGAAGGCGCCCGGGCCGCTGCCCGCGCCCGGCTCTCCGCCACCCGTCGGCCGCCACGTCGCCCCGCTGCCCCGCGCCGCTGCTGCCCGGGCCGCCGGCCGCCTCCTGCACCCGGCGGGGCGGGGGCGGGGGCAGGGGCCGGGCCTTCCTTGCCAGTGGGCCACGGCCAGATCTACCCCTGCCCCGTGCCCCGGTGGAGGTGGGTTGCTCGTCTGACCCGAGGAGGGGGCGCTCAGGGGGGCGTGGGGGAGCCCCGAGGCGGCGGGTGCGTCCCCGGGCGGCCGCCGCTGCGCGACCCCCGGGCCCGGGGCCGCGGCCTCTCCCGCCGCCCCGAGGTGTCTGACAGTCCTCGTTCAGCCTCGACAAGGAAAGGCCCCCCCCCCCCCCCMCCTGCTCTACCCTCTGCGTTATCTGCACCCGGCAGGGAATCGGACACTCACTAGTCCCTGCGGGGACTGCGACATACTTGAACGTAACAGAGAGGAAAAGTGCAATTGTACGTGGTGTTTGTTAATTATAAGTGCGGTGTGTGTGGCTCATGAGATACGTATCGATATTTAAGATTGTCCTGTGTCGTGTCCTATTTGTATCCTTTTTGGGGAAAAATATTTTTTATTTTTATACTTTTTTATATATAAATATATATATATATATTGCATAAGGGCATTTTAAGACATTGTATCCCCTCTATTTTTCATATCGTGAATGTCAAACGCTGTTAAACACTCTTTCYGTACCTTTTTTTATCTTGCATTCCAGACTGGTGAAAGATGTAGAGAATGTATCAGCTGTTCTCCATGGGTAATATGTGAAATAAAATAAACACTATTACATAAAACAGTTCTGTTATGTTGTCTTTAAAGGGGGCAGGTGGTCAGGATGAAGGATTTCTTACTTTGTTCAGTTCTATCCTTACTAACTCGGCATGGCAATTCTGTGACAGGCAAAAACTTTTTAATTACAGACTTTGTTAGCAACCACCTTATCTAGCAAAATCAAGTAAACTTAAAAGCAAGTATGCATCATAAAATCCCAGGGTAGAGCTGTTTAGAAGGCTTTACAGCCTTTTCTACCACATGTTCCAGCCAGGGCTGAAACRTGTCACAGCTTGGATTGATCGTGCAAGTTTATTTTTTGCCCTAATTAATCAGAGAAACAACTGCACACTTCAACATTGCACAACAAAGTAACAGATTTATTGAGGGAGCATGTTCCAAAAATGGTCATGACAGCTTCCAAGGTTATTTATGTTGAAGGATTTCCTGGGCCACAGTTCAGGTTAAAGTTAAATGGTGACCAGTTCAGTGTGGGCAGAACATCTTGGATAAAAGCTTAACATTAGGGATTTTGTTGTTTTGTTCTTTTTTTTTTTTTTCTTTAAAAGCAAATTCCAACCACAGACCAGAAAACTGAGCCTTAATAATGCATCAACAGCCCCATCTGTTGGTGTCTGCTCTTTGTCCTTCAAGAAAACAAACCTCCAAAAAACTGAACAAGTGCATTTTAATAATGTCTTGGATCAACCATACCATTTTTCCTATTTTACAGTATCTCTGAAGATAGTGAACATACACAGGAAAGGGCAGGGGAACAGCAGCACTAGATGCTGCTAGAAGAGATGAAGTGGATGTATTGTTTTCACTTAATACTACATGCCTTAATACTACAAGGCACACATTATTTACAAGAAAAATTCAAAAGGAAAACAAATGTGAACAGGCAAGGGAACCTTCTCCAGGAATAGTACTGCAAAATAGTATGGGTAGGAATCCAGTTGCCACTGACTAGAAAGCTTGCATATATTTTACTCCCCGAAGTTTTGAAATTTTGCTCTGAAGTGTTTATTTTTAGTTTCTTTCCTAAATGTTTTCAACTAAGACTCTTGGAATCTAGAGAGGTGAGTTTTCTACTTGCAGCATTCTTTTGTTTTGTTTTTCTTTCTTTTTTTTTAAAATACATATATGCTGACACTTGCCAGTTTTAATTACCACTTGTTTGTTAAATGCTGGAAGAGAATTTACCTCTCTACTGCTGACGGCCTTTCTGATCCAAATTTTACAACATGTAGAAATAGAATGGACAAAACCTTAAAAAACTAATAGAAACATGAAGCAAAATGTATCAGACTTCCAAATAGCTCAGTTTTGTTCAGGAGGGATGACAGCAAATGAATGATCTCTAATGTAGATTTTAGCTGCCAGCTAAGAAATGGGTGAGTGGCTGTTCTCCTGAAAATAAAGATCATGAAATTAGAATAACAGCTACTTAATGTTTTGGGGCTTGCAGTGGGGAATGACAATTTGTAGGTGAAAGCATGATCCTGCTAAAGTTCATAGCACAACTAGAATGACTTCAGTAGAACCATATACTTTAATAGGTACAAGCTTTTACTTACAACAGTCTCTCCAGTTACAAAACTAGCATCTTAGTCATCTGAACTTGAGCAAAATAATGCTATTTTGGACTATAGAAGGGGTAGATATGCACATTCCAATGAATTGCTTTTGTTTGTATTGACCTTTTCTCCACTTACTGCCAAAAAACAGTCCCCACTTAAAAATACTTTTTCCCCCCTCTTTTTCCTTTTACTGTTAGAAAAAACTTCAGACAAAGTTGAAAAATCCTTGGCCTAATGGGACAGGGCTAAAATCAGCTATATCTGCTGCTGGATGGCATAATTGTGACCTTATTGGAGCTTAGTGCATTTCCTTTTGGAAGGATCAAGAGCACCACCTGCCGCAGCTGTGGGGAGCAGCAAAACTCCATACAGTAGCTGTAATAAACAGGAACTAAAGAAAAGAAAGATCTCAATTTTTTTCTTTTTTGGATTTCCCTCCCCCCCCCCAAAAAAAAAAATTTTTTTTAATCACGCTATCTTTCATAGTGTAAAGACCAACACTGCTGAAGTGGACACATCAGAAAGTAGAAGGTAGYTCTGTGTCTGGGAGACAACATGTT
The DNA here is from genome assembly GCF_003343035.1 of Apteryx rowi. Lineage (NCBI taxonomy): Eukaryota > Metazoa > Chordata > Aves > Apterygiformes > Apterygidae > Apteryx > Apteryx rowi. The sequence goes on along the minus strand of NW_020447275.1, from coordinate 186,078 downwards.
TTTCAAAGTCCCAGAAATTCAGTAAGAACTGTGTGCTTAGGTCAAGGCCAGCCTATGCTTTGGTGTGATAGATGAGAAGTCAAAGATGTCATCACATGCCTCCCAAATCAGTAGCATCTGTTTACATAACACCTTAGGTAAAGTATCAGTTTCTAAGAACAGTCTGGTGCCTCCTAGGCCAGTATTTCAAAGGCTGCTTAAAACATAGTTATAAATTCAGTTCAGACAAGGTTCTAAATTAAAAATAAGTTTTGCAATGGTAAATATGTTTTGGAGCAGGAATTTATCCTGGTCCATCAGCCCATCCAAGAGTGAATGCCAAAGGATTGGTCACCATTCTCAGCAGAGCCTCTATGGTGAAGTGTCAGGACAGTTCAGGGAATATTCTTCATGAGCTATTATTTTGCTTTGCGCCCACCCTAGAGACACCTTACGGCAAAGAAAAAGTATGTTGCTATAGACACTTTTCATTACCAAAATAGATTCCAAAGGCTATTCTTATCTGAGTAAGATTTTTGTGGTTCCATTATTAGTGCTATATGGAGTGGAGGCCAGTGGCCTAAAATGGTGATATACAAGTACTTTCTCATAAAATCCCGGTGCAGGTCCCCTAAGCTGGAAGAGGGAGCCCAGTAATTATATTTGTCTCTCCAGTAGGTACCACAAAAGTTACTTTAAGCAGCCATGTCACACGAAAGACTGTAAAAAATGTTTGTTCTCCATATACACCAGAAAGCAGAGAAAGTGTTTTGCCATTATTACATAGTAACTATTTCTGCTCTATTCAAAAAGTATAGACACAAGTGTATCTTTGGACTGATGATTACCAAAATCTGCAAAGCATCTTAGTCTGTACTAATAAGAATTGCAGTCAGGTGCCAGATATAAACTTTTTCTTCAAGCACAATGACAGAAAGGGGAATACTAATGAATACTTTGGCACATATGAAGCCTTTTCTGGCTCATTTAGTACCCAAAGGACAGCAAGTCATCATCAAAGCCAATAATGGCAACTCCAGACAACCATCCAAATATTTTCCTTGTGCCGTCAATACACTATTTTATATTATCTCACATCATACTTCAGTAGTGTAGAACACACAGGCATCAAGAGAAAAAATTCCAGGGTGACTGAGTGCAACCAATAACTAAATCCAGTTATGCCTAAGTAAAATTTGTTTATTGTGTTCACAAGGATTTGCTTTTATTATCCAAATATTTCTTAAAGAACTGCTTATTTCATCAAATAATTTGTATCAGCTTTGAAACTGCTTTAATTTTCAAAAACTTAATTCCTTGGAACAGGGTCATACATCCTCCATGAGGAGAAAGAGCATAATTTGTTCATGAGGTAAAGAACTATGTGAAAGGCTATGTGAAAGGCTATTTTTTAGTACATACTATACACACTAGTCAAAATCCCTGATAACTATAATGTCTCAAAATGAAAAGCAAATGATTTCATTAAAACTAGAATCAATGTTAATGATTTGGTAAGACTGGAGTTTTTTGCTTTCAGAATTCCAAGCAACAGCAACAGCAATGAGGAGGCCAAATGACATCTTTTGACTTAGTCTGGTTCTGTGCTAACTTGTACCAAATACTTAACTAGAACCCATTGGGTTTCGCATCCACTTACAAAAACCTGTGTTTTTCCAAAGTCAGGAAAGATCAGTCCAGTCCAACTGAAGGCAAATATTTTGTATTAAATTCTGACTCTCAAAATATGTTTGCAAAATAAATATTCCTTCAACACTTTTAGTCGAATATCACTTTCCAAATCTGTCAGTTTGCAAATTGCACACAACTTTTCTAGCAATTATAAAAATGTTTATACTTTCTTCATACTTTCCTAATGTGGTGTGAAAATAAATAAACAAATGTCTGGGTCTTAATCTCTCATGTTCAGTAGTATTGCCAGAAACAGGAGAACAAACATAAGGGGATCTTATCTGTTAGTTCAGGAGCAAACAAAGCAGTTCATCAAACAAACATGATTATTGTCCTTTTAATAGGTGGTTACTGTCACAGGAGTTATCATGAAACCTAAACACTCCAAGTCTAAAGGCTACAATGTAACTCATCCCACTGCTGTTACGTGAGAGGACAAAAGGGTGTAAGGGTTCCTCATTTTCCCTTACATGACCTGGCTCTATTGCGAGTCTCTGCTAGAAAGCAGTATACCCTCAGAGGCCACTACACTTCCCTGTCTGAATAGAAAGGCTTGGGAGCAGATCTGAGTCTGCATGCTGGAAGAAGAAGACAGCTGCACCTTGTAAAGTAAATTTGTTCTCTTCAGAGCCAAGGAAAAAGTGATGGATTTTTAAGTCACTATTTTTTTCCTGGGGCTGTGCTGCTCTGTATCCCATTCTGCATAAGGAACAAATTCATAGTCTGGCCCTTTATTGACAAACAACATGAAAAATATGCAATGGGCAAATACCATTAGTCTCCTCACTGCCTACGGACATCAGACGTGCTGCTGGTGATGACCTCATGAGCCAGATAGGAATCTCACCACCAAATCCCAGGTCAGAGACTGATCCCATCTAATTGAAACAAAACTTCTGTTGACTTCAGTGGAAAAAAGTCTAAGCTTCAGCTCTCTTTCAAAAACATGGCTATTTTTATACTGAAATATTGCATTCAAAGTTTTGCTTTATACTTCATTTATTCATGAGTTCTGTTTTTGAAGACTGAAGAAGCTACTAAAAATTAAAAGTAAGGGGCAAGAACTGTACCAAAGAGAGGTAACCCAAATCCCAGCTTTCAGTTCAATCCAACATGAGTTTTGCAACGTAGGACCATTGCTATTCCTCTTAAGTGGATGTGACATTGCTGGCAATGACAGCTTCAACAAACATTCCTGTGCAGTGTTAAATGTGTTGATGAGTAGGCATCAAATCTGAGAAACTTCCAGTGTTCTTGTCCAAAACCTACACATCATTATTTATTTAATGCCATGGGATTTTGCAGTGTTTTAAACACTACAACTTTATATAGTTGCATTGGATTTACACATGCTTCATCCACCCCACTCCTCTTTTTTTTAATCTCGTCACCTATTTTGAAGCCTTGGAAAAGGAGGTATCCAGACAAGTAACTCCAGTGAGAGGGAGCTAGTGGTGCTCATTGCTTACAGCAGAGACTGGCAGTCAGAACTCCTGGATCAATCTGGCTGCATGCATGGACAGTCTAGCACTTTGTGATAATATTTGTACAAGATAATCAGTATGTATCTAACGGAGCATATAAAAAGATCTGCACAAAAGAGTGAGTCCTGTAGAGACAAAAAATGGTTTGCTGAGTGATAATTCACATTATCTTGCCCCAATCTGATTTCATTAACTCCTGGTAATGGGGGAAAAAAATCATGTTACGAGTGCACAAGGGCCATTAAACCTTATTTATTATGCTAACCACACTGCAAGACAGAGAGAAACAAATGCTATGTTTTCTCCATGGAATGTTGTTAGRGTTGGTGTACTAAGATATTTTTCTTCTTCTACTAGCCTGGCGTATCTGTAAAACTTTGCTGCCATCTGCTGTCTTCTAAAGAAAAATAAATCACTCCCAGATTTAAAGTTATTGCTGGATGTCAGAGTGGCATATTGCTGCTGCCAGCAGGGAGGCCTGAATTTACAGGGATTTTGTATCTGGCCTGAGCTGGTTACTCAACATGCTGAGTAAGGCAGAGGCTCAAAATTTTCATTCCTCCTATGCTTTACTCAGGAAAAGCAGGAACAGCACAGTACCCATACATATTCTGAGGAGATGGAGAAAGGAAACTGTCCTGATCTTTCTGCTGTTCTGAGTGACCTCAGGGTTTACACCTTGTACACTGGATGCCTGCTACCTCCTCCGTCCCAACACCACTTTTGGCTGTGGGCTGCCAAGAAAGCACTGAACATCACAGCTTTTTTTGGAAAAAAAAGAAATGTTTTCAAGATACATGTGACAAAGAACACTGGCTCCTGAGGTGTTATGGGAGTTACCTATTGATGTGATGAGTAAAGGAGGCTGAAGTTAAAAAGACCTCTAGTGTCTTTTCAGGAGCATTCTCGAATGGAGAGATGTGCATGTTCTGCATTTCAAGACAGCTTATAAAAAGACAGGAATTAGAACAGTGTGATGCATCACAGTGACCTTTACTTCTATATATCTAAATAGGGCACAAACAACGCATAGTTAGGTGTGAGCTATCAGCTTCTAAGGTCACAAAATGAAGGTGTTCCTCTAACTAGTACCAACAACAGAAGGGAATATTTTTTGCAATGACATCTTTATACTGGATTGAAATCACAGTTGGGTTTACTCTCATATAATTACATAAATTATACATACTTATTATAATACAAGTATTCTTATTTTAAAAAATAACCCACCACAAAATATTTTTGTTATAACACATAACCCAACAGCACTTGCACACAAGAAGAAAGTAGCATATCTGGTATGAAGGACTTACTCAAATTCTACCTGTTGAAGCTAAAGACAGGAGAGAGGACTTGCAAAAGATTATAAAGATCTCCTGGCTTAAGTGAAGGTTTTATTTTATTATTTATTTTTAAGACTTCTGAATAGCTCAAAGAGACATTGAAAAAGAGCCTTCCATCAAAATATTTCTTTCCATTTCCATGACTGTATAATTTCTCCAGAAAACTATATACTCTGTGATGCCTACATACAACATTCAGCCCTTTATTCCTGATAGGTTTACAACAGGGAGTTGAAAAAATACATTTTTGATTCATCTCTGGTTTGGATTCAGTGCTGGTTAAAACTGCTCTGCACTGGATATAGAGTAATCCACTAATTGGTTAATTTACATGCTATATACTCTGCTATGAACAGCTACAAATGTGGAGACAGAAATGTGATATGAATGGGGCAGGCTTGGAGCCTTCAAATAGGAAGTGAGTCAACTAGGAAGGAAGGCCCAGGTAAGGCTGCAAAGGCGGTGAAGCACTGCACTTAACTATTGGTAGTTCAGGCAGAGGAGTGGGAGACAGGGCTAATGAACAGGTTGAACCACCACTACTCAACAGATTAATGCGCACACGCATATACATCATGGAAACGTGTATAGGCACAGAAACACATATGTGTAAATACACAGACCAAGTAAGGCACACTGGAGGGACTGATGGAAAAAGGCTTGGGAGACTGCAGCCTACTGCCACCTACAGGGCACTTTCATCAGTAACAAACACACAATTCACAGACACAGAAGAAGAGGAATCAAAGCTATTGCCAGCCCTCTTCCCTTAGAAGCAGTAGTTTAGCCGGAGATCACTGCAGGTAGGCCCCTGCATGAACAAGCCCTGCCAGCATCTGAAGAACAGCACAGAGCAGCCAGGCAACCTTGCCACAGTCTTGTAAAAAACACTTGTACAAAAAATAGTCTAAACAGTTCTCATACTGAACAGATCTCTGCTAGGCAATGTCAGACCTTAGTCAAATTGCTATTTGGAAATAGTAACCTTTATATATATGTATGTTTGAAAAGGGCTTCAAAGTGATATTTCAAATTCTGTTCCAGATCCAATTTTGGTTTGCAGTTTGGATTCAGTTCAGCTCTCTGGTTTAAAACGCAGTGGTTGGAAGCCCACGATGGTTTGAAAGTTAGTCTGGATTTTAACTCAGGCAGCTCACAGATAGTCAAAGTAAATGTGACTAGAGGAAAAAAGAAAGCCCAGTATCTATGATGGAGAAAGGGACTGGAAAAGCCTACTCCTTTTAGGAAGAAAATAGGTGCTGCAGGCCAAATGAGAGATGCTGAGGGTGGAAAAAAGATCTTCTGGCAGTAGCCAAAAGTTAGTACAATATTGAGCATCATTAGAGAGGTCACTGAGTAGAAGAGAGAAAGCATCAGTTTGCCACTATATAAATAAAGCCTTGATGCACCCCCACCTTGAGTACTGTGCACAGATCTGATGTCTACATCTCAAGAGGACATAGCGGACCTAGAGGAGGAAAACAGAAGGGCAACAAAAATGATCAAGGCAATAGAGTAGCTGCTTTCTGAGGAGAGAACAAAAAGGCTGGAACTTCTCAATTTGGAGAGGAGAAGGCCGATCACAAAATCATAAAGGTGGTGGATAAGGTGAATGCAGAAGTGTCATTCATCATTCACCAAATCCTGCCCTACTAGAACTAGGGGGCACTCATTGAAACTAGTAGGGAATTGGTTTAAAACTGATGAAAGAAAACACTTTTTTTACACAGCAGGCAGTAAATTCTTTGAGTATCTTGTMACAAGAGGTTGTGGAGGTAGACAGCATCTGCAAGTCCAAAAAAGAATGAGAAAATTTCTCAGACAACAGTATCTAAACAGACGCTATAGGGAATAGGTGGGGATGTACCCTTTAAAATCCTTAATCCAATGATGCTGGAAGAATATGAGGAGAAAGGACCACAGAAAGTGGCCAGGCTCACATGATCTTCCCTAAACAGTATCTTCTTCTTCCACTTCAGGAGACGGTGGAGGTAGAACACTGGCTTAGACAGACTACTGCTCTGACCACTAGGACAGTTTTTATGTTCTTATGAGTAAAGCTTCTGTGTTGAGGTGGGAAAAAAGGTCAGAATAAAGAAATAATGATATACTCACAGCCTACTGAAGCTTGAATGTAGTGAGGAGAGTGTGTTTCTATATGGTGGGTTATGACTGAGCCGGTACCGTAACTCATCGACTCCCTCCATGCAAGAAAAGTCACCTTATTGCACTGCACTGGGAATGTGAAGAGTGCGAGTGCTGTAGAGGAGGACTGGAAAACTGGCTTATGAGAACACACAGATATAGGAATGCACATATGTCTATATAATAAGAGATACCAATAAGACTGTTCAAGCTATGCATCCACATACCCTCCAGCGGAAGCTTGAATCTCTCTAGGATTGTTAGGTTAGAAGAGAGGCAGCTCTCTTTTGTGAGGCCTTGAAGTGTAGATGGCAGAAGAGCAAGACTTGCAGCATGTGTGGACATGAGGCAGAACAACTTGCAGTGGAGGGCCAGTAGATGTAATTGCTATGACAAATAGTTGGGAGGATTATAGAAGTAACTGACCCCTTTAAAAACAGCAAGAATGCTGCAAAGTGGAGTAGAACATATTAACTGAAATTATTTTAATCACATTCTACTTTTTCTTCATTGCCATTTGTTCAGGAATAATGTTTTAATTTTTTTTTCTTGTCAGCCACGTAGCAAGAGAGAAATCATTCCCTTTGAGTTCAGTAAGAACAGCAGAGGTCTGTGATGTGCTCTGTGAGTACAATTGAATTTAATTGTATTCAACAGAAGAAAAAATGTATGGATAAGAAGTTTATTCTTTGCTTTCATGTGTCTTGTATATTTTCGTAGTCACAATTTTTTTGTTGATTTAAGGAGTTTTACTTTTACCCTGCTTTCTCACCAGCCTCTCTGCTGATGAAGGATGAGTAGGGAAAGTGTTGACCTTTCTCTGTATGTTCCAGTTAATAAATACAAATAACACTTTCTTGTATTTGTGCCCAGTTTGGATAAAACACAGTCTGATAGAAAGTGTATCCCAGATGTTACATCTGATAATTAGGCAGCTTTAAAATGTAGCATAGCTGAATGTTATTAAAACCACTAAAATAAAATTAAACCTTCATCCCTACCATATTTTTCTGCAGGAAAACATAGGCTTTTTGCCTTGAAAAGGTCAGTTTAAAAGAAGAAGCATAATGATTTAGAGCAAGGTAACTTTCAATCCTAGCTTGTCTGTGTTAAATATTTTGCAATAAACTACTCACCAGTTGCTTATCACAGGCAAAACAGCTGTTAAGCTCTGCTGCTTTTGTGCATTCTAACACAATTCTAGTATGATCCAAAAAATCCAGGCAAGAGGTAGTATATGTGATCACATGACTTGTTATCTTAAATGGTTACATATGTGGTATTTGCTCTAGCTATTTGACATGACTCAAGTTGACCTCATTGTTTGTATGCTTGAGCGGGAACAATTATGTAACTACTAAATGGTATGGTAACAGCAGTGCCATACAGGACAGAAAAAAGCAGAAATGCAAGGTCTACCAAACGGTCAAAACATCTTACACTAATACAATAAGTATATTTTCTGTGTACAGGCCTACATCACGGAACAATGAAAGGGCTAACATTCATGCTGGTAGGTTTGGATTAACCAAGACATCTTGTAGTTCTTGTAGCTATTTGAAAGCTGTGATTTTTGTGGTTCTCACTTACATCAGAATCTGAATACTTTCAGATAAGTTCCATGTTTGCCAGAATAAAAAAAAGAAGATAATAAAAGCAGACAATACTGGTGCTAAAAATAGTAATTTTATGAGAATACTGTCAAATGATAACATACATAAATCAATTCATGCATACGTATTTTCAGCTATAAAATCTTGATACATACTAAAGTCAGTTTGGCARCCTCTTAAGGAGGATCTTGAGGCAAGTACTTCTTTAGTTTTATCATCGGTTTATAAACAACAATGAAATAACATGACATTAATTAAAGCCGAACAAGACACAAACACTATGATTTTCTTCTTAGTATTGACCTCCTTCTTGCAGAAGCATTTATATTAACAAGTTAGAGAAATGAAGCATGAAGGAGTTATGGAAAATTCATTGGCATGTATTTAATCTGATTTTGAAGCTTTTTCTTTTCGTTTTCCTGGCATGCACATATCTGAACTTCAGGTTTATGTAAGTGTAACCGTGAAATACCTTATGAAACTAGAAGGTGTCCTCTTAAAACTATTTTGCTAGATTACAGTTCATTTTGAAGCCTTATGGAGGTTTTTGTTGATCAGACAAATATTACAAGACAAAGACATTCCATTGTTCTGAAGTCTCTGACTCTAATTTCATTTTATCAAATGTGAGAAGCTAGTGAGTGACTAAATGGACAGCACCCACCTGAACCAGCACAGCAGGTAGTGTGCTAATGCTTCAGAAGGGTGAGCACTTTCTGCTGAATCTATAATGGACCAACTTAAAATGAGTGGCAACAGACTGTTGGAGGTACTTTAAGATGAAGTGTTAAACCGTGTGATAACTTTAACGCTTGTAAGGCATTCTGTACAGCTTCCAGTGTCCTGACCAAAGCCCATACCTGAGGAACTGCACTCTGTATTCCCTAGTTCTTCCTGCTATTTCAGTATTTTCTATTTCCCATGTCACAAATTTCCAGGGTTGTTATGCAATGTTAAGAAAGTGCTCCATTGAAGAACTGGAGAAAGCAAACTGTTCTAGGAAAACTGGTAAATACCTTTGACTACTACATAAACGTCTAACCAATAAAGCTTTGCATGTGCTGGTTTGCTGGCTAGCATAATAAGTTTCCCGTCTTCTACTTGTAGAGTTGTTGATGCACAGCTGAGAGGGCCTGGGCCTAGAGAATAAGAAAAAGTGTTATTTTGAGCATGGAGCCTACTGCGACCAGCTCTAATGAAGACACACATCRGTGCATGAGGCTGTGTTAAAGTTTTCCCTGGATGCTTGACAACATGATCTTGCCTCTAGATACTTTGTTTCTTAGAATATGTGAGTAGGAGAATCAGTTTTAATTAGCATGACTTTAAAACTGACCAAAGCAAATATCAATTACTGTCAGCATGGTGGTTACAGCTCCCCCACACACATTGCAACAGAAGAGTGGTTGTTTTGTTATATGTGTTAAAAGTGGATGGCAAAGGAAAGCAAACATCATGGTTTAGCTCATAGCCTAGGAATCAATAGGATGTGAAAAAAACTTTTGCTTACCATGACGCATCCAGTGTTTTGTTCTGTATTTTTTGTGACTACTCTCAGACATCTAGTGTCACAGATATGAGACATAAAAGTAAATGGATTAGATGGCTGATGAGAGTGCTCTTGTCCCCCAAATAGCTGGGGTGGAACTGTACCAAACTCCYGTTTTCAGGGCATGGCATAGCCTTAGAGCCTTCTGTTCTAATTTGTTCGGAACAGTCTAGCAGTAACTGTGGTCATTTATATCCCTGAGAGCTGCTATTTCCCAGCCTAACAGTGATAGCATGCTTTGGAACCACAGCATTTCCCATTGCGCCCCAAAGCCCACATACTGGTACTCTGAGATGGTACTGCCCGGTAATGCTATCCTCAAGGAGAAGGTAATTAAGTTCTTAGTCACAAACTGTCAAGCTCATCCACTTAAACACTGTCTTTCTCTGTAGGAGCAAAGTGGGGAGTATCAACACTTCTGCAGATTTGTAGCATTCATTAGCCTGGGTGTTCCTGACTATGTTCACTTCTCTGACACAATCCATTGCTTGTTGTATGTCTCAAAATTATTATCTCAGGCAAAATGCTTTGAGACGGTAATGGTTTCCCTGTATATGTTTAGGTCATTCTGACCTAACCACTTCCCTGTAATATTGTCAGACAACTGGCCAACTGCCAATATGCTCAGTGAATTTAAAATGCGGTTAAAAATGTTATGGTCTGTCTTCAGTCCAGATTTTCTCCAGCTCAAACCATTGTGAATATGCCTAGAATATTTCAATATTGCTTTTACTGTGCAGAGGTACAGTAGGATTTTTGTTTCTGTCCACTCCTCTCTGAAAAGCTCCTCCAGTCTCTAAATTATTTTCATCGAAGTCTAACATGGAAGATTCTTGAAACATCATTTAGCTAAAAATGGAAGCTGATATAAGAGTATATGTCAAGTTTCCAAATGCTAGATCACAATTACTTTCTTGCCTCACTGCCACCTGTGAAGTGATTTGGTTCTACAGATAACGCAGAAATGGACAATCTTAGTCTGGAATATGGCTGTACTTGACTAAGTACCTGTAAGTGGTTACAGAATTAGAAAGCTGAGCTTGTATGATGGTACTGTCCACAAGCCTGTGCAGACATCTCTCCCCCTGACTAGTTAAGATATGTTATCTCTTTTAGAAATACCTTACTCTTCATGGGTTCAGTGATAGATTGTTTTGCTTTGTTTTGTTTTCCAGTACTACTATGCCCATTTTGTAAAGTAGTAGGACTTGCTGGGCAAGGAGAATAGCTACTAGTAATACATTGAGGTGAGAAGACAAAACAGGGATACTACAGGGAATCTGGGAGCCAAGTGGATGCAGACAGGCTTCACCTTCCTGGATAACATCATCTGCTCCAAGGAGCAATCCCTGGTCCTTGAACTAAGCAGTTCTATGTGTTTCATACCTATGCTGCTACTCTGCTACTTTGCCATGTAGAGTGGGCTGCCTATGTCTGTGCTGACAGCTAGGGCACAGTGGGGAAATCTGAAACTGTCTGGATTAAAAACACTCAGTTTCAGTCTCTAAACTAAAAGATAGAGGCTTCCAAAACAAACAAAAAAAAATTATGCACACAAAGTGTGCCATTATATTCACTTCTTATTTCCACAGAAAAGGAGCATAGGTTCCTTGTGCAATAAAAGTCTGTGAGAAAAATAAGTACAAATAATAGTAGACACGTTTCATACTAATGTATAGCAGTACTTCATCCAGAAGATCTAAGAAGTGCTTAGATATAACTGGTTAAATACACCTTTTAGTGATGACAAGTAAAGAATTAACTAAATGTATATAAGTAGTTATAAAATATATAGAACCCCAGAATATCAAGCTCCTTCATATTCAACTTATTTAGGCATGAGCTCCTCCATAAATTTGTGGAATATTCAGTTAAAGGCATAAACTTCTRTCTTCATCTGCTTACTAAGAACAGTGCCTGTGCCCCTAAATGGGTTTCCAAAGCACACAGTTGCTCAGAACTGACCTTTGAAATTTTTAAATGAAATCTGCATGTGTACACCAATGTTTAGGTGTTACTCTTCAATTTTGGAAAAATCTGATTGAAAATTTAAAGAAACAGGAAGTCCATCAAGTTGGAATCTTTTTCCTGTTTCCTTTTGTAGGAATCTGTAGTCTTTGCAAACTTGCGTTTTTCCCTAGAAATTATCTGTAAATAATTTTCAAGGAAATGAATAATACAGTGTTAAGGTTCCAGGACTATTTGTTTCTATTATTTTGGGCATCTCACCTCTATATACTACTCTAAATACACACACACACACACACTATATATATATATATATACGTGTGTGTGTGTGTGTATATATATATATATAAAAGTGCACGTGCATATGTATTTCTGTGGTTAAAGGGGTTAGCTGGTGCATGTAGATATGCCTTCACTTGGACAAAAGACTTTAAAATTCAAAAAGCCTTGGAAACCAAAGCAGTAAGAGAGAGAAAGCAGCTCATAAAGACTGGTATATTTTACAACAGGGAGCATTATTGCAAAAAGTTAGAGGCTTATGGTTTGTCTTGCTGAATTCAACGCAACGGACAAAATGGAGTTCAGAATTACAAGTTTATCTCCCCCAATCTTCATTTTTTCTCCCGAAAAGTGTCTTTTCCTGCCCCATGTTTCTCTTTTGTTCTTCATGTGCAATCTGATGGATCCCTTGCCTGTCTTCTTGGTTACTAGAAGGCACTGGAAAGAATACAGATAATGCAGAGAAAGACTTCCCGGTCTCATTGCAGTATTAAGCCATCCTCTAGCCCAGAGAGGGGGATCAGCTATGACAGAGACAAGACAAAGCCTTTGCTTCATCTTGAGAACTGTTATTGCTGCAACCCTTGTAAATGGCCATTGGGAAAAGCCCACGGCTGATACTCTTTATTTCAGGCAGCATCATAATTTATCTCACTGCCGTTTGCCAGGATGGGCTTTTCTACTGAAGCAATAAAGAACAATCTGCTGCCTGCAAGCACCTTTCAGTGATGTGATTTCAAATAGAGTTAGGCAAAAAAGTGCTAGGGAGGACATGGTTCTGGGTTTTCAGGGGCTGCCAGGTAAGACAAACCACCCCCATCCTGCGGCTCTGGTGACAGGCTTACATCCTGCTTCTGAAAGCTCAGCAGGAAACGATGAGAAAGAAACCAATTTCTTCTGGCAGAGAGCAGCTAACCTTTAGAAACTAACATGTGTTACAGCAGAGGCTTTGACTAATAATGCTCTTTGAGGGAGCTGTTGTGAACAAAGACACAATGTAGTCAGTTAACTGTTTCCAATGCCTATGTAGACAGACTCTTCTTGGCCTTTCTCAGCAGACTGTCAGCTGGACCAAGAATAATTAAGTTTCAAGGTTGAAAAAGAGGTTGCTGGCCATTCTTGACTTAAAAAGATACTTTTACTCTCCTCTCCACAAGTTCAGTTGTCCCTCTCTTCCATTTTTTGTTTCCCTTCCTTGCACTTCTGCAGACTAAAAACAGAAAACAAACAAGACCCCTTCCCCCACTGCAAAAGAATGCTTTTTCCTGCTTTTCTTGGCTGAATGCTCCTTTCATACTCAGTGGGTATCCTTGGGATGTCTCCCAAGGCAGGCCCTGCACAATAGCCTGGCACCAAGAAGCATGGCTGTCTACTGCCTAGCAGCACTGGCATGACCTGGAGTGGCTTAACTTCATAGTTGCTGTTGCTCGGATAATATGTGTCCTCACATCAATCTCTCAGCCTTGTAACCACACCAAAATCTCCCTGAAAAGAGTAGCCACTATCCCTGGGCTCAGTTCCCTTTGTAAGATACAGAGCACATTTTCTGTTTTTCATTCATGCAATAATAGAAAATCCCAGAGAGCAGAACAAGACTTTTCACTGCTTCCCAGAGTGGATAGTCATTACGCACCTCGATGGCTAATTTGGCTTAGGGAAAAATCAATGGGGGGGGGGGGGAAGAAAAAAGGATGACCCCTTGTTCAACTGTATGATCTTATTATTAAGCAGCAATTGCAAACTTTCATTGACCTCAACAGCAGCAAAATCTCACCCTGAACACACTATCAGTGCAGACAACTATCCTCTATTGCACTGGAGATCTGTGACCCATATCCTCAAATTCCTAGGAGTTTGAAGTCAACCACAGGCATCGATTAACATCAACATTGAACCACAGTGTTCTAAGATAGTTGATCTCCTTCACGCTAACTGATTAGACTCACAATGCAGTTGATTTCTGAATCATACCAGTCATTCAGACACCTTAGAAATATTTCAAAAACTGGCAACACAATACTTGAAGTTATATAATTCATAAGTATTAGGGAAGCATACTCTGGTAGCTCTTGAACTTTTGACCAACAACTGAATGATTTGGCCAAAGTCCTTCAGTTCTTCAGAAACAGAAGACAAACACTGAATTTGGTCAAAAATACACTTCCATTCTTTGGTCAAGTCACAGTCTTTACAGGGATGAAACTGCATCCAACTTAAATGAAGTCCATTACAACATTTCCATAACTCACATCTATCTGACCGGTTTGCCAGTTCTCTGGCCTTTTAAAATCTTGGAGGCAATGCTCAACATGCAACCAAACTTTTGGTAACTTACTTATACTGATTTGCTGCAGACAAGTGATTGCCAGTTGCCATGAAAAATGTTAGTATTCTCCTGTAAAGTCCAGTATTTACCCCCATAACATATGAGGGTGTTGACTCACAGACATAGGCAGATTTAACTGCTGGTGGCCTTCAGCTATCTGTTCCATTGCTCTTTGCTTCCCACAATAGGAAAACCTGAATTGTCCATCCAGTCACTTCTAAACTGTTCCACTATATGACCTTATCAGAATAAAACCAGGACTATATCTGTTTATGTTACAGAATGTGGTGATCTGTGAATATTTCTGCACACAGCTCAACTGTCTCTGCTGTGTCAGTCTTTGGCAGAGGCACATCATGGGCGTTGGGAAGGCTTCCACTTCCAAGCTGAATCCGACTGTGCTGAATCCCACTGAGTCACTGTTGGATGTTATCAGTTTCCTTCATTTCTATTCAAGAAATTAATGGCATATTTTTTATGAATCTCAACAGAGCATTCCTCAAAAGACTTGGGATGTGAATGCTACTGCTCTGCAATAGGCCAATGGTGACTGTCATTCTTAGACTATTTGCAACATACATTGGCTGAAGTCCTTCAGTATTTCAAAAATAGTGGACAAATGCTGAACTTAAATTTTTGTTATTCAATTGCTGATTCAAAGTGAAGTAGACCACCAGATCATCCGCATCTAAAATGTATGAGATATATAACTGGATTGTTGCAATTCAGCCTACATCAGTATCTGAAGGTAAATATAAGCCAGGTCTAAACTGTTTTAAATGTGCTTTATCAAGGAGGTTTTCAACCCCATAACCTAAAAATATCCATCTATAATTAAGTTTTTCTAATTAGACTAAACACAGTTTTTGCCTCAGTTCTTTTAGTGATGGGAAAACACAGTCAGGACTGGATCATCACCTTGTAATCGGCCCTGAACAAAGCAGTAGTGTGTAGGTGTTTGTCTCCCCAAACTAATCAAGTTGCTCTAGTCCTGTATCAGAAAACATTTAAGTCCTATTAAGTGTAATTATCTTAGCAAGTGATTGGTGAAAGCGGATCAAAGTGTCCTTTGTTGCAGTGGTTCTGTAAAGCCTGCTTTACCTCTTTTATCTGTAGAAGGATTAGCTTCAACAGAGAAATAAGGGAGACTCTTTATGCTCACTTACATCTCCATATAGGGCTCCTATAGGCCTTAAAGGACAGCTAATTAATTGACAGACAAACCACTGAGACACTGAAGAAGTGGTTGGTTCTTAACAAGTTTCCCATGATTAAGTAGGCAGGTTGGGAATAGGAGAGCCACATCTTCCACTGCCCATCCTCAAATCCTGAAGAGAAGAGTTATCTTAGTGTTCATTTACATAGCAAATGGGGTTCTGAATCTCTCTTTAATCAGAGTTTAGAAACACATAGCTTATTTGGAAATATAAAGAAAACTGAGGGTCTGATTTATCCCACATGCATATTGGGAAGTAAATAACACACTGCAAAGCTATAAAATACCTTCTGGTTTCTCCTTAACTTTAAGATTAGGCAAGTTGTGCAGTTGATTAGCATTCCAGCCTACAAGAGGCCCAGTAACCCCCCACAGGTTATGTAAGGATTATTTTTAGGTATTTTGAGAAATAAATTATTTTCCATTAATGAAACAGGAACAATTCTAAATACCTTCATATGTTAGCCAGCTAAAAATGTTTTATCAAAGGAACCACAAAACTTATTTCTCATATTCAGGAATTCATCATTATTTCTTCAGTAGAACATGTCATTTCCAATAATTCCATATTCATTGAATGTACTATTAACTTTCATAATAAAAATGAACATACTTGGAATTAAGTTGTAATTCCATTGAGTTCTTTAGCATTTGGTTAAAGATGGACTATTTTAGAGAGCTTCATTGTTCATGAGGTCAATATTAGACTAATTTTCCCATCATATAAAAACATGTATATATTTTTTTCTATTCAGATGTTTAAGTCACGGGAATTAGTCTTCTGTGATCACATTCTAAGGAAGCTTACTCATATTTGCAGACGGAGACAGGAAAAGTGGCTGTAGCCACTCCCAGTGCCACTCCATGTGGTCTGGCCCAACCYAGCAATAGGGGTTATGACTGCAGTAGGAGGAATGGCTGAATGAAATGCATATCCACTCCTTCAGCCATCTCAGTTTGAGACGGAGCCTGATCCTTTCAAAGCTAAAATCAGAAGCAGCTTCCACTAATACACCCACCTGTAGAGTGAGATAGCTGAAGCAGAGTATACCGTTCACATTAAACCATCTCTAAAGACTGTAAGCTTCAGGAGAGCGCATGCATGCGAATTGGCTCTGTCTCTCAAGAGCGAGTTTTTACAAGCAACCTGGGGAAAACCTTGTCACAACTGAGCTACACCCATAAATTGCTGTCACTGTTAATGACAGCAGATAAGTACCAGTTACTCAATTCAATGCCCTGTCTCCAGCTTCTGGTTCTCTCTTGGTTCTCCCATATCTCCAAATTCCTGTCAGCATTAAGGTAGAAATGTCTCCCTCGAAGTGATGCTGTGTGCTGAGGGATTCTTTCTTGATGCTCTCCTGGCAGCTTTTTCATTGTCTGCAGCTGGCTCTCTTTCCCTCTGCTCTGGAATCATTTTCTGGATTAACACTTTTCTTGATCTATGGAGCTTGTACTCTCATTCCATCACAGTGTGCCAACTAAATGCACCTAGGACCATGAGTCAAATACATCCCAGAGTACTCAGTTCCAATATTGCCTCATGAATCAGACACGTCCCTGCTGAATCATAATAGCAAGAAACGTAACTGAATAAATTTTTAATTTGGAATTCTCTTTCTAATCTAATTTTCAAAAGATCACCTTTAAAAATTCAAATATGTGACTTGTGTTATTTATTTTATGGTGTAAATTTACTTCCCTCCCATAAACAGTCCTGTTAATTTCACTGGAATTAGTTGCATAAAACAAGCTGGTTTAGCTCTAGTTCTCTTTTCTGTGGGTTTCTAGGTTTAAATTAAATATCTTGTGAAGTTTTCTAGTAGGTGTGAACCTGAAAGATGAGTATGAGTTACTGAAGAACCTTGAGCAAGATCAATGAGCGAGGAGATAAATTCTGAGTTGAACAGGAAGAACTTACTGCGAGAGGTGGTAGGCTGGGGAACTGTTTCCCAGAGGACTGAGCAGAGCTCAGTTACTTGGGATTTCTAAAAGTAGTCTCAGTGCTAGAGTCTGAGATTGAATGGGTCTGAGCAGTYAGGGTAGCACATTCTTGGAGTATAGGTCCGGTATAGTCTATGATTTCTATCAAATGCTACCTGCTCTCCTCTTAGTTTCCAGCTAACTAATGTTACTAAAATAAAGGTAAAAAAAATGTTTTCCATGCTGTTTTCTTTGTTTTGCTCTAGCTCTGAAATTGATCTATTTGCTAAAATGGTGTTGCATCCAGGTATCGAGGAGATGTGGACTACATTGTTCCAAAAGGAAGAGGCACTGGGTTTCTGAGTTACCATTTCAAGATGTGGTTTGCATTATGAAGAAAATTAAGTATTTTGGGAGTAGGTGGCCCAGGAGGCCTATTAAATTTTTATTTTTGATTACTTGTTTTTGTAATGGGCTCTTTCCTAGAAATAACTACTTAATTAGATTTGAACCCACATTTAACATCTGTGGACCTTATTCCCTTTACTTTCTCTGGTGAGATCAGTGTTCTATTGTAATTCCTGGAGTTACATGGGTATGAAATCAGTCTGAAAGYGAAGAATCATGTCACGGCAGCTGAAGAAAGGAAAATGCCTAAATCCCTTGAAATTCTATGAGAGTTAACCCTTAGCCTTTGTCCCTGCTACTCTTTCTTGCCTTTTATTCTTTCAGAAAGGAATTCATGGCCCCTTGGTGGATATGAAGCAACAGGATTCGGATGTGACCTCTGGCTCACAAACTAATGATTACCTCAATTTGGGAAGATGTGCAGAGAAAGGATCATTACCTACCTGCCTGTTCTTATACTCTTCATGTAAGTACCCAGCAGTTTGGCTTTAATTGCTGTGATGTGCACTAACTATATAACGATGTTGTTCAATGCTTATGTGACCAACTTGCTAATTTTTATGATAAAAAACTTTGATAGTAATCTAAAACCAGAATATAAATCAGTTAAAAATGTAAAATTCACAACCAATAATTTCACTTGCAGAGGTATTCACTGGAGGATGGAAAACCATGTGAAACCCTTAGGCAAGTTTTTCCCTAGGTGATTTTGCAGGGGAAGAGAAGAAAGAATGCAATATACAAAACTGTTCAGATCTCTTATCTTGCAGATATCCCACATGGTTCCACATGGATCTTGGGGAAGTTTTCTGCGTGGAGTCCCTCTACCTGTGTACAGGGACAGAGCCCTGTAACCTGATTTGAGTAAACCTGTATCTGAGGCATTCTATTTGCTAAGTAAATAATAAATGAACAACGGAGTCGCTATTTTTTAAAGACAAATTTCCCCTACACTGAGGATGCTACTAGCACTTCTGCAGGGCTGATGGAGGCTGCACGTGTTCCTTTGGGCTCCACTGCTGGTCCTATACAAGGATGTTTCCACACTGTCCTAGGTGGGCTGAGATATCATAGGAACAACTCTCTCCACAGTTCCTCTCCCACAAAACTGGAATAATTAGTGTAAATGATCCTCTACACTGCTTCTGTTGGGCAAAAGAGTCACCGCCAGACAGCTAACTCTTCTGTTCTGCGCCCCTCTGAGACTGTCTCTTTCCTTCACTATTCCCTCCAAATCATTATTTTTCCCTTCAAGGACTGAATCATGGCGCCCTGCCTATGTCCTTGTTAAGATCTCAGCTAGAAAAATGCCTTTGCTTAAGAAAATAACATCATGAGAAAGGCCATGGCAACACAAACACTTATTTTGCCAGAAAACATTTATACTGGATGGGTGGGTAGTTCAGATGGCCATGAACACTTAATAAAGCTCATTTTTCTAGTAATTCCCCAGGGCACTTTTTTTCCTTTTAAACTATTATAAAGAGACAGGCATTTTAGTGGAAACTTCCAAACTTAAAACAAATATGATTATCTTCTTTTCATATTTTTTTCCTGTCACCTCAGCAATTTAGGGAAGACAACTTCTAGTCTAAATAAATTGGATCTTATTATGCCTTTCCAGCTCTTCAGTCATTTTTTTTAAGTTTTATTTTTATATCCAAAACCCTAATAACAGTCTGTAACACATTTACATTCCTGCATTCTTGCCCCTGTTTTGTTGGGTACACAGTATTCCTTCTTTTTCCTTTTTTTTTCTCCCTTTGGTAACATAATCATTCCTCATTTTTCCAGATTTGGACAAACAGAAATGTTTTCAGCCTGCAGTTAGTGCTTAAACTACAATGCTCTGGCCTTCTGGCATGCGTTTAAAACATTAAACCGAATGAAGAAAGAAGCAGCATGGAATCTAGGATGAGGAAGTCAAAGCTGTCTAAGAAATTTCATAGATTCAGAGAATTTAAAGCCAGAAGGAATGACCAGGTCTCCTAGTTTGACTCCCGTTTGTCAAGGCCAATACATTTTATCTATTTATCCCTATACTGGGACCCACAACTGTGTTCAACTAAAGTATTAGTTCCAGAAAAGCGCACTGTTTTGATGTGAAAACATCAAGTGATAGAAAATCAACCACTTCCCCTGGCACTGATTAATCATCCACACTGTTAGAAAGCACGCCTAACTTCTCATTTGAATTTGCTGACTTCAGTTTACAGCCCTTGGTTCTCATTTCTCCCCTCTTTAGATGGTATAAAGAGCCCTTATGTCCCTAATAATGTCACACAGAGAAACTATTTGTGAACTCATCCAGTCACCCTTGGTCTGTTTTTGGACAAACTAAACACACGGTGTTCCTAACAGCTGCAGTTACACGAGATACCTGGGCTGACCTAATGCCTCACTGCCTCCCCATGGCGGGTGGCCTTGTTTCCTTCTTGTGTCTTACTCCTGGCCGCATGTTCTTACTCCTTCCCTAGTACTGGGTTTGCTGCTTGTCTAACTGTACAAGGAGATGAGTGAACTCTCTCTAGCTGGGCAAAAAAAAAAAAAAGAAGAAGAACACTAACCCTCCTCCACTAAAAATAAGAATAACTTTCTCTAGGATTAATGATATGAATCAGCTTATTGTGTGATCAGACAGGTGAAGGGGAGGAAAATGTGCCTGTAAGGCCATGAGCAGGAGCAAGCCAAGGGCAGAGATGGGAGGGGGGAAGAGAGGAACTCAGCTGTACTGTGTAACTATGCCATAAGACTCCCACTGCAAGTTTACTTTCTCTAGCCTTGAAATAGTGTTTAGCGATCTATTCTATACCTTCTCCAGGTTTTCAACAGTGGGTTTAAAATGTTAGTGCCAAACTTCATGAAATATTCCAACACAGAAGTCACCTGCTGTCCTTGTATATCTGCTTTCAGATCCCTGGTGAAAGCCATCAGTAACACTGGGTCCAACACTAGTTGCTGTGGAATGCTGACTAAAATCCCCCCATTTGCTAATGACCTTGTTGACAATTGCTCTCTGAGATCTGCCATTTAGCTGGTTCTTCAGATACTTAGCACAGGTCCTATTCATATCACATAATGGCAGTTTAAACTTCACAGATACTAATTAGACACCTTACAAAAGATTTTGTATTGCTACATCTCCATAGTTATGTATATTAAATCAAATTTGAAATTGGATTTGCTTGAAACAACCTATTTTACATAAAGCATATTGGCTTTCTCATAGATCTGCTCAAGCTGCACCTATACGTGCTCTCCAACTGCTGTGTTGGGTTTCATTCCACTTGTCTCAGAAGCACTAAGCTTTTCTTGTAGGCTACATCATTTCCTCTTCTACCAGCCTCTCTGAAACGTTTCCTAGGCACAGGTTCTCTGTTCCCCCTCCCCAGCAACAGACCCAACAGCTAACCAGTCTCTGGCTTTCAAAACCCCAAGGGAACCCCAAGTCTTAAAATATTCTCTGCAAAGCTATGGTTGGAGTGGGTGCTCTTGGGTTTACACCTTACTCTTTATGAAGTGCCTACTAGCTATACAAACTGTAACACACATTGCATGCATTTTTTAAACATTACTGCTTTTCATTTGGATAACCCAAGAAATATGCAGATTTAGGCAAAAGTAGTAAATTAAAATATGTATTTTTTCACACAGTTTCCTCACCATCCTAAATCACTCTTTACAAACAGATGCCCTTTCATCTAGGGTTGTTTAGAACCCCTCTCTTAAAGCTCCAGTCCTAGGGTCTCTCCTGTCCAGCTCACTTCCTCTGATCTTTTTGACACTGCAGCTAACTCAGACCTCCCGTCCCATGTTATTCAGCCCCATTCACTACAAAGTCCTTCCATTTCTTTCTCCGGTACCTTTATGTCCTTGAGGATTTTTCACTTTATATACCCATTTATAGTACCTGGCTTCTTTGGTTTTGTTGAAGTTTCACTCTCCTGCAGAAACACTTAGAGTAAAAGGTTCACTAACCTCCTTAATACACTAGTTGTTTGGTCAAACTATAAGAATAGAACAAAAGAATCACCATTATTCCTAATGTCAGCTACAAAGGCTTTTTTTAGCAAATGTGGATACATGTTCATACACAAGCATTAAGGTACTGCAGTATCACCTAAACATCAAAAAAAAAAAAAAAAAGGCAAAAGTTTTATTCCATAGATAACATCCCCTCAATTATCACAAAAGGCTTAATTATATTTTTTTGATCAGTGTAATCTTTTATCAGCTTGTGAATTATGAAAATAAAAGGAGCAACACTTCCATAAAATCACTTAGCTCCTGATCCTGCAAGTATGTGCAAAACCTATCCATGAATTGTGTGGGAAATGCACAGATAAGGGAGTACACCGCCTCAGACACTCTCTCAGGGAAGGTCTGATAAAGGTAGCTCTGCTTCCCTTTTCTGTGCTTATTGGCTCTTGCTGGACAAGATCGATCCTTGTTTCACCTGCTCTACAGCTCATGGCATATGTAAGCCTGGACACAACGTACTTTTCCTTCAATCTATCACAGCATTTAATTCTGCTAGATTGCTAGAAATACCTGCCACTGTGAGGGAAACAAACAGCAAGTTGCTTTGTACTATTTGAAACAGAGAAAAAAACAGTTCTTTTAAAAGATACTCAAGCTGAAATGTCAGAGAATTTGGCTCTGACCTGTTGTGAGTAAATGAAGCAAGTAATGAAAGAGTTGGCAGAACAAACATGGGCACGCAATGGAGAAAATACACTCTTGGCATTGGGAAGGTCTGTGTGACCTACAGGAGGGATGTGCAAAGTCATTCTGCAGAGAAGGCCAAATTCCATGTTTAGTGACTGCTTGTCTAAATTTAGGACTATACGATACACTTAATCTACAGCAAGATGCACACTGATATCAGTGGGATGCTGGCATTAAGTTCAAGGGGATGAACTCTCCTTTTGCACTGTGGTAACTAACTCAGGCTTATTATCATGACTGCTTCTCAGCTGGGGTAACGTTCCCATCTTGGTTGTCACTGTTATTTCTGCACTTTCGTTTTCTTCTTTCCAGTTTTCCTTTTGCTGCTATTTTCTTTCTGTCCCCTCTTATGCCTTTTCTTCCCTTCCCTTGAAGTTTTTCTCTCTGTAATAATTTCTACTTCCACTCATGCTTAATTCTAATTGCCTCCAATCAAAAAGGTTTGCTAATCATTGTCAGTCATGCCATTAGATTTTAGAGTTAACTGTTCAGAGACAACTAACGTTATTCAAAATACTATTTCAAGCTGCCTATTTGCAGAGTCCTGGAGAAAATGCTGTAAAAATTTACAATGAATTCATGTTTAAAATATTATAATGGATTTTTTTTTCTCCCCAGAGAAAGTGATGGGTGTAACCACTGCAGCATAAGCTATTCCACAATAACTGCTCTTTAATGCCTCCTTGCAACTTTTAGAATAGCTCAAAATTAGCTTATGGCATGAGAGCTGTGTCAGTCAATTTCCTTGTGCAGACCAAAGCTTGTGTAAACAGGACAGCTCAGCACATGGTCTAGTTAATGTAAGTTTAAAATCTGCAGAAAGTAGATATATCATGGGTTTATGGAGTACATCAGCTGGGGAAGGGGAGAAGACTGCACAAACTCAGGTCTTTTCTCATCTCTGTTTTCTACAATCGACATTGTTGGCTCTTCTCTGTCCTTAATTGTTGTATTATGATCTTTCTGGCCTCCAGCTCTTTGTTCTAATGATTAAACTAGACTAACATTTTTTTGCGGTCATAGGGATAATATGATAGTCTCTTTGAAGGAATTCAGTAAACAGAATACAGCAGTAATGCATTGTGATATTATCAGAACCTTAATGTTGCCTTTTGGCAAAATAATCACTGAAAAAGCACTAAGTGTTTTTAAAAACTTTAAATATCTAGAGGGCAGAAGAACCATCAGTAATAAGCAGAGTAGTTTTATAAAGCTCAAAACTCACACAGTTTCCCTGAGTGCATCGGGTATTACTAAAAGGAGCACAGCTACTGAGTCATTCCTTTAAAGGGTAGCATTCTTCCTAAGTAGCCTTTCCTGTCTAAAAGGACCATCCAGAAGTAGCTTCCCAAATAACTAATATAATTCTGCCTCACTCTGAGATGCCTGGTAGAGCAACTGATTTTTACTGGTCACTGTTGGCCACATAGGATTCAACTCCTGAGGGTGATTCACTCCAGCATTTTCAGGCACCTATCTGGAGATCAGAAGAACCATCTTTTGGTGGTATTTGCTTTTTTTCCTGGACTATAAAGAGATCCTAGAAAACCAGCTTAGATTTAGATAACCATCTTTCTAAACTTCTGAAGTTAGGTCAGATAAGTTCCCATGCCCAAAGCCTGTCCTACATTTGGATTACTTATGTACTAGATGTAATGAGGGACATTAGGATTCAAGTGAATSACTACATGTTGCCTCAGAACATCATACTATCAGACCAGATTTGGACAGAAATTTAAAAAAGTAGAGGAGGATTATGAATGGCAACATTCAGAACACTGCTAGATTTTTACATCTTAGTGTCAGGGCCTCAATTTTGGAAATGTTTATGCTCATGCTTGAATTTTAGCATATGATTAGTCCCACTGACTTCATTTTGGTAAGGCTTGCCTTCGTGGGAGTAGTCAGGGGTGTAAAAGTCAGGCAACTTTGTGTTTGTTGGGTCAGAGTCTTGATGAATGTGTGGAAGATGCAGGAGAAATATGCTAATAAAATTTGCCAATGCTACTAAGCAGTATTGTTATGAAAGTGTGAGGATAGTGAAATAATAAGAACAGTTCTTTGCCTTTCCACAGAGCTTTTTAAGTGGATGTGTCAAATACTTTATAAACATTAGTTCAGCCTCACATTACTGTAAAGATAGTTATATAATGAACTCCAGCTTACTGATAAGAAAACTGGCCTATAGGTAAATGAGTGACTGGTGCAAGATTACTTGTGGAAGAGGTACGGCAGTGAATATGAATGACAGTCTGTATGGAAACTGTTGTCTGACTGACATGAGAGCTGCATTGGGGAATCTCCAGAGCTTGAACTGTGAGATTGACCTGTATATCTGCAGCATGGTCTATGACAAACCATGTCCTGTGTGGGTTCACTGAGGTTAAAACACAGTAACTAAGGGCTAGCTCCAGGTACAGGCAAAATAGGCAAACAACTGGGATCAATACAGCTGTTAACGCTAAAACTCCCATTTGGCCATACTGGTACACTAGAAAGCCAGTCTGGCAACTCCTACTGAGAGACTGAGTGCAATATGTGGGGCAGTGACTTCTGCTGTGGACCAGGGAAGAGGTGGTTTGTCTCAGAAATATCCATTGCTGCTTCTGGCGTGACCCCTTTTGTCCTCTGACCTTACGTCTCCCAGGGCAGCAGAAGATGCCTGGTTGGCTCAGCCATGCACCCAACTCTGCCTTGACCCCAGGCTTTTCTCCACAGGGGAGCAAAATTCTGTTTAGTCTGTTTATTAAGTAGCCATTAGTTGCTCTGTGCTCACGTTGTTATGTTACAATACAAGGAGAACAAACCCAGCCTGTTTGGCCAATAACTATAAAAATCATCTTTCTTTTTCTCTCAAAGCTATCCACAGAGGCAAAAAATAACAATGTGAACAGGCAATACAGGGAAAAAGCCTGGATGACAAACGCTGAGAAATTACATCTGAGCCCACCATGAGAAATGATCGGGAAAAATCAGTATAAATTATGTGTGTGTGTCTCTGTCTGTGTTTGTGTATATACCAATAATATAGTAAAAATATAGTAATAATATCAAAGTGTGTGAGGCTAAATATCAGAGAAAACTTTTTGAATAGTTTTGAAACGGTGTCTCAGTAATAGAAATCTCTCCACATAAAATTTTAACACTGCAAATTCTAGTACTAACTGTACAGTTCATAAGAAATAAGAACTGTAAAGGATTAAGATGAAAGACTATGAGATCTTTTCCCTCTCTGACCTTTGCGACTGCATCTAAATCTTGCTCTTGTGCTTAGAAAGGGAGTCTAAAGCAGAACTTACACAAAACTGAGCATTTTCAGTTTAAACAGTAGGTGGCTATATTGGTTTTTTTATACAGCATTTCTTAAGCTTGCTCCAGCTTTGAATAGTAAGTAGATACAATTCAGAGAGATATGCCCCATTTATAGTCATAAGGGACTATGTAATTTTTTTTACAGAAGAGCATCTTTCGTGAATGATCAGCAAGAACCACAGCTATTATAAAAAGGAACTAAATTTACTTCAGCTTTTGACCAAACTGGAATTGATAGCCATTGTCGGGGCACAAAGGCAAAGGCTTTCAGTATCTCTCCTATGTTTTATAGAACATTCACAGTTAATTCTGCCCACAGGATGTCTGTGTGGTGACTATGGATGGGAAAAGTGAAGCTGATGGATTCTGACTCCAAGCATGGAGAAAGTTGGCAAAAGTGTTTTTAGGCTGTTGATGTGCTCTTACTGAACCACTTTGCACTCTTCTGTTTTGCTGGCACACATRAGAAAAACTCTCTGTCCTTTTTATCTTGGGCTGGTTGCTAGTAACTCGAAGCACTAAGGTAGCTGTGGATCCGTAAGTCATGCAAGCAGCCGTTCCAACAATGCTGCAAGATGCAGGAAAGTTGTCCTGAGGGATTACGCTCGGATTCCACTCTTCCAAAGGGATTATTCCAGAGTGGGCTGAGCTGGCTGGCAACTAGAGAACTTTTTTTTTTAACTGAAGGATCCAAAACCAGTCCCAGTTTGGGGGGAAATGTGTTCCACATTATCAAGCAGAAAAATTAATGACTGATTTCATTTTGGACTGTGAAGAAAATGTATACATCTTTCAGGTGGTGTTGGAGATCTACGGTCCTTTCTTCCCTAATCTTTAGCCATAATTAGCATACTTCCTTACGCAGAAAACAACTAGATACTTTTTTTTTCTTCTCAGCATCTCTGCAGCTACCACTCTGGTCATGGCCTTAATAGTTATATCTTTAAAACTTTCTCTCATTCTTCCCTGGTGCACGCTTGTATAAATCATCAGTGGAGTAGTCCTTGCAGATTGTTTTGGCAATCAGTGACAGCTACATTTTGTATGAACAGATTCAGTACATTATGAGTCATTAAAGCATATCTGGGCACAGCAAAGTCATAGCATATATGCTATTTTACCAAAAATACATTTTCAGATTATAAAATGAATATTTGCATATAGGAAATGTATCTTTTCCACATTATTTTGGGGTAGAGCATATATAACACTTTAAAATTTGAAAGAAGACAAAACTGAAATGAAACGCTGAAGACATATCAATGCAGTAGTCATTTTTTCACTATTTGCTTGTAAATAGTTTAATTCTTCAACTATTTTTGTTTTGCAAAAAAAAGGTTGTCAAAACTCAGAAACTAATTATTAGGGAAGCAATAAGTTGGACAGCTCTTTTTTTCTTCCATTTTTGTCTAGACCTGAGAGGACTGACAGCTCCCCTACTCTCTGCTTACTCCTGCTGGATCCTATAGGAGAGGACAAGTCATTCAACCATCTGACTAGTCAGTCATGCCCACTTTCATTTCATACTTTCATTTAATTTCTTCTGCTCCACTTCCTATTGGCTGCCTGAGTCTCAGAGCGATTTCTCCACATCTGTTTCAGCTACTCACTGTGGAAATTACTTCTTTCCAGCTGCCTGATCTAGCAAAGAGCTATATTATGTACAGAGACCCTCCCTGGAGATCCTTTTGTCTTTCTGTGGTAACATAATACATGTGAGTGTGGTAATCTGTGGCACATTCCTTTAGCTCAGAAATGCATTGCTTCTATCTATTTAAGCATTGGTTACAGGATATCTTTACCTGTGGCAGATACGTGCTTACTTGGCTGTTGTATCAGCCAGCAAATCTAAGAGCTCAAAGAGATGTGCTATATGCGGTCACATGACTTTTGGATCAAACCTGGCTCACGTCCCGCTGGCCCACAGCACACAATGAAGCTCTAGAACGAGCTCACTACCATAAGATGTTGCAGACACCAAAACAGACATGGTTAAAAATGGAACTGGACTCATGCTTAGAAGACAGATTGACCATTGGTGACAGTCAGTTAGGACAGTCCATATATCACCTCCAGTTCATGAAGATCATAAAGCAGCACAGGTGGGGCACAGCAGGGAAAGGATTGCTCTGTTTCGCACCATCTACCTAACTGTCTACTAATATTTCTGTTTGATTTTCCTTTAAGGGATGTCTGGGCTTCAGCAACAAATGAAAAAAGGAAAGGGGCATGAAGGTGTATGATCACAAATGTGTAAGTACTGGAGCAAAACGCTAAGCAGAGAACCCCTGCTCACCAATCCTTGAAGGTATTCAAGGAATCACAGGCCCTTTGAGGAGGAAAAGGGCTAAAAGAAAGAAAAAAAGGAGAAGAAAACAACTGATCAAGGGCAATAAATGGAAAAAGGGGAGGGATGTGAGAGCTGCAGGATCTAAAATGAGTAGAGAGGGAACTGAGTGGGGCAACAAGCACAGCAGCCCTTGCAGCATCTAATTCTCTGTGAAAGTATCCCAGGAGGTGCTGGACATCACCTGATGATGCTCCACCTGGACACGTGAGAGGACATGCGGACAGAAACAGGCCCCACAGCCCCTGGGATCTCTCCTAATGTGTGCTAGAGACAGAATACTGGGCTACAGGGCTCTTTTTTCTCACCCTTATGGCACTTCATATGTTCTTAAGTGACATGGAAATCTATCTTTGCACATGGACATGGGAAGCAAGTCCTCTGCTTTTGAGAGCAGCTGAAATATAAAGCCTGAAATACAAAGAATTTGATTTCCCTTAGTCCATATTGGATTCAATTCATTCTGCGCAAGAACTACGTATCAGGAAAGTCTTTCTTTGACCTTCAGAAAAGAGCACAAATATGACTTTAGATGTGTGTACTGCCTTTTTGAATGGAAGTGAATTTCTTCCAGGTTATGGAAGAGATAAGAGTTTCATGAAATTGCCTGACTGAAAAAAACTACAGTAGCAAACAGGCCACAGAGTCAGTTTGGAACCTGAGATATATATCTTTAATAAAGTAAATACTGCTTTTCTCTCCTTTTAATTTATATGGACTAATGGTATGAATAAAGAAATCTAGAATAGGAACAAACTGTGTTATGTAAGGTGAAATCTGCATTCCTTGCATAACTGCTGTTTACATAATATCAGCAAGGTCACAACCGGTAAGGGGAAAAGACAGCTGCCAA
The DNA here is from genome assembly GCF_003343035.1 of Apteryx rowi. Taxonomy (NCBI): domain Eukaryota; kingdom Metazoa; phylum Chordata; class Aves; order Apterygiformes; family Apterygidae; genus Apteryx; species Apteryx rowi. The sequence continues at coordinate 156,913 of NW_020447275.1, read as the reverse complement.
TGCGGCCACTGTGACAGTAGGTGGTGCACCAGACCTCTCAATCATTGCATTCAGAGGCTGAGCAAAACAAATGCAACAGCTGGCAAAATAAAGCTAGATGCATGGCACATCCTGGTATTTGAAAATGGTAGACATACATTTGCCTCTTGGTGAATTACATTTACAACAAATAAAATATATTATTTTCCCATTATCTATAGGATAGAAAAATGATGTAAAATTTTACAAGCTGTAGATTGCCATACCCAATATTTTAGGTGAGCTTTATGGAAGAAAGACAGAACCTTGTTTAGTTATTTAGCATATAAGCATAGGCATAGCCATAGCATTTTTTAGCTCAGGCAGCGTGGAGTTAAAATAATGAAGCAAAATTTATTTTTGAGGGGTGAAATTTTAAGTTTCTGATATGCAAATAAAAATTTTTGGGGCTGGATTTCTTAACAACTATGTCTGCTTAGAACTATGCAGGCAGTATATAGAGGCTTTATTTTGGCTGTAAATGGCTTTTAAGAACCCTCTGGTACAAATGAATCCCCAGCTTTAGAGGCTGCAAAACTTCACTCATCCATGTAAAAGCAGGAAATAAAGGGAAGGCTAGGGGCATTCTGGAAACAGGGAGGGCTGCAGTTCAGCAGCACCTAACACTGGGTTTAGATAAAGCTATATAAGGTTCATGGAGATTATGTCTAAACTATATCTTGAACTTCCTGGTTTCTGGGCACATCTATGTGCACCACCTGCATCTCACAGATATCTGCTATTTAAGAATGAAATTTCAGACTTCAACAACTAAATAATCTGGATGCAAGCCGTATTCACAGATCATCACCAAACTTCAACAGTCATCTACAGGCAATACAAATGCAGAACTGAATATCACTTAATGAAACTATCTGCATTTCTGCTGCAAACATAACATGTAAACAAATTTTAAACATGCATTTCAATACTGTTTCTTGCAGAAATCAAATAATTCAGAGTATTCTTTATTTTAGAGGTTTCCAAATTAGAGCACAGGGTTCGTTCCCCTTTGTGAGTGGTAATTAGAGTGTTGCATTATTTATCATGCACTGGCAATGCCTAATTTATAAGACAGTCACTTGCTGAATATTTTATTTTATGTACATGCTGACTGAATAAAATTCCCCCTAAAACAAAGCTGAGCAAAACGGCACAGTATGCCAGAGCAGTGGTTAGAAAAGATTTCATCTGGATATCAGACAGTACAACATAACAGATGTGAAATGTAACTTCCAGAAAATCCTGCTTTTTATAAATCAGATTAAAGATCATTCAGCTCTATGTACAGATTTGTCTTATACAGTCAAATCTCTCCTTCTTAAAACAGATGCAAAATTTGAATTATTTATAATTTCAAAGCAAGGCAGTCTTCCATTAAGGGTAAATACTTGCAAAGTCCAAGCTAAATAGGTTTAAAATAAACTGGTTTTAAACTAGCATTTTCACTGGGCTATTGTGACAAAGCAAAGCGGTTAGTAGATGCCAGCAATGAATTTGCCAACTGGTTGAGAAAGAAAGCTTTCCAAATATCTGAATGACAGCTTACAATTCCAAACACACCAAAGCGTCCCATCTTGCTTGTAAAACTTTCTTGTGCAACAAAGTATTAGGATATACTCTATTTATAAACTCATGGAAAACTTCTGTTATGTTATTTCAGGCTGAGATTTTTAGGACAGTACAGATACAACCCTATTTCATTTTTAAAGTAGTGATTCAACATTCATATGCTTTTGTGATTTCTGTAGTTCTCACTTCTCTTTTAGTTTTGCAACATCAGATTTACACTTGCATACTATATGTATTTTATAATAATGTCCTACAGAACAATTATACTTGCAGGTATTCTTTCTGAAAGGAGAGTTTCATTCGATTGGAATAAACGAGAAACAGGATTCCAAACCATCTATAAGATCTAATATCAGTTCAAGTCATTTTCAAAAGACTGAAGTTACCGAAATGTTTTTCAAATACTTACCTTTATCATAGCCACATTTTACATATGCCTAGATGTATCTCATATGTACATACTCCTAATGCCACTACCATTCAAAATAGAATTTATCAAAAATTGGCCTGATCAACTTTTCTCCTCTTTGTTGCCTCTCCAGAATACTTTCTGGAATGACTTTGAGTGGTCTCCAAAACATAGAGAATTTGCTGCTTATATTTAGAGTAGGAACCAAACTTTTAGATTTAGGAATCTGGCTTAACTCAATAGAGAAAGATCCAATCATCTGTATTCGGAGTTCTTAGCTGAGTCCAATTCAAATATAGGCCTGAATACTCATATATCGCATTAATTTTCTACAAAATCCTTTTTCTTCTTCTTTCAAAAGCAATGGATAAGAAACATGATGCCTTTTGATTCACTGGCTTTGTAAAACACACACATGATTTTCTTTGTATCATCTCAATCACTCCATGGGTTCTTCTCCTCTCTTTTTTGATTCACTATGATTTTCATCTATTGTTTTGTTTAAAATATCGACCACTCTTCCCTCACAGTAGAGGGTATTTGATAATGCAGTTCAATTACATTTCACATTTAGCACAAACCTCCCCTCTAGCTTTTGGAAACTACTGTTTTTGATCATGCTTTTGGTGTTGGAATATCAGTTACTCTTCAGTAGGTAAATGTAATTGTGCCAAGCATAGCATTAACTGCACTGATTAAAGATTAGAAAAGCATGTAGTATTGCTTGGATGTCACTAATGGGTCCACTATAGACAGAAATATTTCATTTGATCCATTAGTTGTTTTGTTGTTAGGAATATCACAGTCAATAATAGCAATCTATTAAAAATTTAAAATCCATTAGCTTTTAATGCAGTGTTGGAATGAAAGCAGTATGTTTATAACAACTGCAACAATTTGAAGTGATAATGAGAAAACTTCCTAATTTTCATGAATGTGCATTCCAGCTTTAGTAATCTTCTAGATAATATTTTTCTGTTTCTAAAAATAAGTATTAATAATACAAAATGTATAATCAGGATTTTATTTATTTTATCCCATTTTTTCATTGGATGTTGACATGCAAGAAAATCTTTAAAACTTTTACTGAATTTCTTTTTTGTCACAATGCCAGAATGACTGTGAAAGAGCAGTCCAAATGTCATCTACACTGGAAATAATCATGAGTTTACTACTGTCACCAAAAGATTAATCTCTAAAGTAGGGCTTAAAGCAGGATGAAGGCATAATAGAAATACAGCATTTAAAGAATATAAAGAAATGTAACCAGTTGTAAAAGGTGGGGATACCTTGTTGTATAATAAAACTTAAAACATAAAAAGAAATAAGTTTTTACACATTGCAGAATTAACCTGTGGAAGCTGTTACTACACAAAAGCAGTGAACCAAAAAACTTAGATGTTTTCAGAAAGTATTTACATTTTATATCAGGAATCAGAATATTTAAAATCACTCTGGAGATGCAATAAGATGTATCAAAGCCTTAACCAACCACTAAATGGGCTGGCAAAAAGACTCCTTTATGGGCCAGATAGTAAGTGTTTAACAGGGTGCTGCTTGACATCAATGGGATGATCTTTGTTCAATAGCATTTACTGTTGCAAAGATGCTGTTTCATAGTTGTCAGCTTAAAAGTCTTGTTTCCTCTTTCCAAAGTTATATGTGAACTATTTATTTTGAGGGCAGAGATAGGACATAAAACTAGCCATATCCACTAGTCCAATATATGTTCTGAATGCAGTTTGTATAACTACTGATTGTAGTAATTGCTCTTGTGAAATGTGGGAGGTCTTGGAGCATAATTTTGTCAATTTATTATTATGACCCTATTCCTACAATCCATGCACTATTTTGCAATAGTGTTTTTTTCTTAATGCTCAAGTTGCTACAGTTGTGCTTACTAGGCTATGATCTCAGCTTGCCTTTAAAACTTTCCAGCACTTTGGCTTGGTGCAAAAGGAAAACTCTTTTAAATAGTTCCATGATCATTTAGAACAAGTGGCCTAAGTTTTTATGGATTTGCATTTCATTGCTAATAGAAGCTTTTGCTTTGTTAAGGCATTTTTAAGGTCTCCCTTCCATGTGAATCCTCAGGACTGCAGCCTTTTATTCACTTGGGACACACAGAGCTGCCTGTTTTCATGAAAGAAAACTGTAAAAGCTCAGTTACCTTTGAGACTTTTATTCTTTTGTCATGGTTGGTAGAAAGCCAGCAAAAGCATGAGAGGGAGCTATCACAAGCTGAGGGTTGTCCAGGGGTTAGAACTGAGATGAATGATGTGTGGAGGCAAGACCCATTTGCCAACCTGAGACCAAGACTCCAAGAAGCCATGGGATTCCTGAGTCCAACAGGGAGGGCACAGTTATGATCAGAAGGCCAACAAAGAGTCTGTACTGTAAGGCAAACAGGGATGGGAAGCCAGCAAGTTTGGGCAAGTTCAGGGAGGCAACTGGGAGAAGGACTAGGGGAACAGGAGAAAAGAGGCAGGACTAACATGTCAGCAATCAATGAGTGTACTGAATGTCCAGGAACAACAGGTGTCCTTTCCTCATATATCATGCAGGCAGGGCAAACATGAGTCAGACTTACAGACACTTACAGTGTGTAGTTTCCTGGGTGGCAGATGGTTTGTCTGGGTGTAGCCTGACAGCAGCTGATGAAGGCATTCAGAGTTACTGTGGGAGAAACATACACACATGGCATGAGCCTTTTATTCCAAACTAAGAGAAGAAGCAAAGCCTGCTTTTTTAGTATCACTATTTTAAAGTCAATCTTATGATTTTGCATGGCTGATTCATTTTCAAATGCTTGGGGTTGGTAGTTCTATGTCTTACACAATAGCTGTTGCCCTAATTCTTAGCTTTTTTACTTATTCTTTTATGAGTCCCATAGTACACTAAGGTGACCATCTGATACTAGTCAAAACATCTGGTCTTCTTTCCAACACAAACCTTGTACAGTCATCTAATTTATTTTTATTTCCATTTCTTCACCAACTGTGTGATGCAAAGGAATTTCTGAAGCTGAAAAGAACTTTAGATTTATGAATGGAGCATTTCTTCATTTACAAAGTTGCGAGTACATATAGGACACAGCCCACTGGCCACAAAAGTATCCAATCCCTCTCATGTTTTGAGAGATACATTTTTACTCTCTTTGTTCTTTTACACAACGGCCCTGGTTCTTCAGTTGCTACATTCCCAGTACTTTCCTGTACTGTAAACATACTTTTGTATTTAAATGCCTTAGGATTAGACTCCAGGTATTGTGACCCAAACTTACCATAAATAACCCTAAACCTTTCAGATTCAGGGCCTGAAATCTCTCAAACTAAGGTCAAATTATTTCACATGTTAAGGACCTCACTCCTGCTGAGTCATGCTTGTTTTGACCTTCAGCGATATCCTTTAGAAGTGATTTCTTTGTCCTAGCAAAGAAGTTTGCCTCAAACATGGGACCATCCAGAACACACAGGAAACGTGGGTGTTCATATATCCTGGAATTGTATTAGATTCTTAGCAGTTATTTATACTAGGATCTTTACTTGGTAAGTTTATTTTTTAAATTGCTTTTTAACATACACCAGGACCTGATTCCAGTCTTTACGCTTAAGGACAAACATGGCTGAAACTACTTTTGATAGGGATATACTGTCAGCAAACTTACTTATCAGATGCCATCTTTGCATCGACCTGAGGGCGTTTGGGTCTCGAACGAAAGTTCTCTGTATTAAAGCGCTTTTTGAGGAGGAGTTTTCAAACAAGCGTTTGCGAAGGTGGCCCTCACCGGGCTGCTGCGGCGGGCCGGGGCCGGGGCCGGGCGGCCCGCCCGCCCAGGTTAGCGCCCTCCCACGCCTGCGAGGAGCCATGTGACAGCAGGACTTTTGTCTTGAAGCCTCCGGAGGGAAACGGGCTGCCGCGGCGCGGGGGAAGGCGGTTTCGCCCGGATCCTCCTGGTTCCCTCACAGGCGGCGGAGCCACGGCCCCCCCACGGCGGGAGGCGCCTCGCCTCGCCTCGCCTCGCCCCGCTGCCGTGGCCTCAGGTAGAGCCGCGGGGACGAGGTGCCGCCGGCCAGTGCCTGAAGCCGGGGCCGCCTCCCTCTTCCCGAGAGAAACAAGCCCGACCCACCCGCTCGGCCCCAGGCGGCAGCTCCTGACTGAGGTACGCACGGGGCGCGCGCCCCTTCCCCGGGGCGACCGTTAACGGCTCCTCGCGCCACGGCGCGCCGCGCGCCAACCGCCGCCGGGCTCGCGGC